>NW_028296631.1:605000-907500 GCF_055471065.1 Atractosteus spatula
CCAGGCAGTTACACTGGGATTCCAAGGGCTGAGAAATCGCCTTTATTTCGGGCTGAAAAACACGTTTTGAAAAGTGTGCTGTTTCTGCCCTATAAGTTACATGGGGGTGACCAAAGTTGCCAAAACGTGTTTATTTCTGCTAAAAAACACGTTTTGACAACTTCTGCACACTGGGCTTAATGGCTGACTAAGTGGGCTTTCTGAGCCAGGGAGTTACACTGTGATTCCAAGGGCTGATAAAACGCGTTTATTTCGGGCTGAAAAACACGTTTTGAAAAGTGTGATGTTTCTGCCCTACAAGTTACATGGGGTGACCAAAGTTGCCAAAACGTGTTTATTTCTGCTGAAAAACACGTTTTGACAACTTCTGCACACTGGGGTTAAGGGCTGACTCAGTGGGCTCTTCTGAGCCAGGCAGTTACACTGTGATTCTAAGGATTGAGAAAACGCGTTTATTTCGGGCTGAAAAACACGTTTTGAAAAGTGTGCTGTTTCTGCCCTATAAGTTACATGGGGGTGACCAAAGTTGCCAAAACGTGTTTATTTCACCTGAAAAACACGTTTTGACAACTTCTGCACACTGGGGTTAAGGGCTGACTCAGTGGGCTCTTCTGAGCCAGGCAGTTACACTGGGATTCCAAGGGTTGAGAAAACGCGTTTATTTCGGACTGAAAAACACGTTTTGAAAAGTGTGCTGTTTCTGCCCTATAAGTTACATGGGGGTACCAAAGTTGCCAAAACGTGTTTATTTCAGCTGAAAAACACGTTTTGACAACTTCTGCACACTGGCGTTAAGGGCAGAATCAGTGGGCTCTTCTGAGCCAGGCAGTTACACTGGGATTCCAAGGGCTGAGAAATCGCCTTTATTTCGGGCTGAAAAACACGTTTTGAAAAGTGTGCTGTTTCTGCCCTAAAAGTTACATGGGGGTGTCCAAAGTTGCCAAAATGTGTTTATTTCTGCTGACAAAAACGTTTTGACAACTTCTGCACACTGGGGTTAATGGCTGACTAAGTGGGCTTTTCTGAGCCAGGCAGTTACACTGTGATTCCAAGGGCTGATAAAACGCGCTTATTTTGGGCTGAAAAACACGTTTTGAAAAGTGTCATGTTTCTGCCCTACAAGTTACATGGGGTGACCAAAGTTGCCAAAACGTGTTTATTTCTGCTGAAAAACACGTTTTGACAACTTCTGCACACTGGGGTTAAGGGCTGACTCATTGTGCTCTTCTGAGCCAGGCAGTTACAGTGGGATTCCAAGGGCTGAGAAAACGCGTTTATTTCGGGCTGAAAAACAAGTTTTGAAAAGTGTGCTGTTTCTGCCCTATAAGTTACATGGGGGTGACCAAAGTTGCCAAAACGTGTTTATTTCTGCTGAAAAAAAACGTTTTGACAACTTCTGCACACTGGGCTTAATGGCTGACTAAGTGGGCTTTCTGAGCCAGGCAGTTACACTGTGATTCCAAGGGCTGATAAAACGTGTTTATTTCGGGCTGAAAAACACGTTTTGAAAAGTGTGATGTTTCTGCCCTACAAGTTACATGGGGTGACCAAAGTTGCCAAAACGTGTTTATTTCTGCTGAAAAACACGTTGTGACAATTTCTGCACACTGGGGTTAAGGGCTGACTCAGTGTGCTCTTCTGAGCCAAGCAGTTGTACTGCGATTCCAAGGGCTGAGAAAACGCGTTTATTTCGGGCTGAAAAACACGTTTTGAAAACTGTGCTGTTCCTGCCCTATAAGTTACATGGTGGTGACCAAAGTTGCCAAAACGTGTTTATTTCTGCTGAAAAACACGTTGTGACAATTTCTGCACACTGGGGTTAAGGGCTGACTCAGTGTGCTCTTCTGAGCCAGGCAGTTACACTGCGATTCCAAGGGCTGAGAAAACGCGTTTATTTCGGGCTGAAAAACACGTTTTGAAAACTGTGCTGTTCCTGCCCTATAAGTTACATGGTGGTGACCAAAGTTGCCAAAACATGTTTATTTCTGCTGAAAAACACGTTGTGACAACTTCTGCACACTGGCGTTAAGGGCTGAATTAGTGGGCTCTTCTGAGCCAGGCAGTTACACTGGGATTCCAAGGGCTGAGAAATCGCCTTTATTTCGGGCTGAAAAACACGTTTTGAAAAGTGTGCTGTTTCTGCCCTAAAAGTTACATGGTGGTGACCAAAGTTGCCAAAATGTGTTTATTTCTGCTGACAAACACGTTTTGACAACTTCTGCACACTGGGGTTAAGGGCTGACTCAGTGTGCTCTTCTGAGCCAGGCAGTTACACTGCGATTCCAAGGGCTGAGAAAACGCGTTTATTTCGGGCTGAAAAACACGTTTTGAAAACTGTGCTGTTCCTGCCCTATAAGTTACGTGGTGGTGACCAAAGTTGCCAAAACGTGTTTATTTCTGCTGAAAAACACGTTGTGACAATTTCTGCACACTGGGGTTAAGGGCTGACTCAGTGTGCTCTTCTGCGCCAGACAGTTACACTGCGATTCCAAGGGCTGAGAAAACGCGTTTATTTCGGGCAGAAAAAAACGTTTTGAAAACTGTGCTGTTCCTGCCCTATAAGTTACATGGTGGTGACCAAAGTTGCCAAAACGTGTTTATTTCTGCTGAAAAACACGTTGTGACAATTTCTGCACACTGGGGTTAAGGGCTGACTCAGTGTGCCCTTCTGAGCCAGGCAGTTACACTGCGATTCCAAGGGCTGAGAAAACGCGTTTATTTCGGGCTGAGAAACACGTTTTGAAAACTGTGCTGTTCCTGCCCTATAAGTTACGTGGTGGTGACCAAAGTTGCCAAAACGTGTTTATTTCTGCTGAAAAACAAGTTGTGACAATTTCTGCACACTGGGGTTAAGGGCTGACTTAGTGTGCTCTTCTGAGCCAGGCAGTTACACTGCGATTCCAAGGGCTGAGAAAACGCGTTTATTTCGGGCTGAAAAACACTTTTTGAAAACTGTCCTATTCCTTCCCTATAAGTTACATGGTGGTGACCAAAGTTGCCAAAACGTGTTTATTTCTGCTGAAAAACACGTTGTGACAATTTCTGATCACTGGGGTTAAGGGCTGACTCAGTGTGCTCTTCTGAGCCAGGCAGTTACACTGCGATTCCAAGGGCTGAGAAAACGCGTTTATTTCGGTCTGAAAAACACGTTTTGAAAACTGTGCTATTCCTTCCCTATAAGTTACATGGTGGTGACCAAAGTTGCCAAAACGTGTTTATTTCTGCTGAAAAACACGTTGTGACAATTTCTGATCACTGGGGTTAAGGGCTGACTCAGTGTGCTCTTCTGAGCCAGGCAGTTACACTGCGATTCCAAGGGCTGAGAAAACGCGTTTATTTCGGGCTGAAAAACACGTTTTGAAAACTGTGCTATTCCTTCCGTATAAGTTACATGGTGGTGACCAAAGTTGCCAAAACGTGTTTATTTCTGCTGAAAAACACGTTGTGACAATTTCTGATCACTGGGGTTAAGGGCTGACTCAGTGTGCTCTTCGAAGCCAGGCAGTTACACTGCGATTCCAAAGGCTGAGAAATGGCGTTTATTTCGAGCTGAAAAACACGTTTTGAAAACTGTGCTGTTCCTGCCCTATAAGTTACATGGTGGTGACCAAAGTTGCCAAAACATGTTTATTTCTGCTGAAAAACACGTTGTGACAATTTCTGCACACTGGGGTTAAGGGCTGACTCAGTGTGCTCTTCTGAGCCAGGCAGTTACACTGCGATTCCAAGGGCTGAGAAAACGCGTTTATTTCGGGCTAAAAAACACGTTTTGAAAACTGTGCTGTTCCTGCCCTATAAGTTACATGGTGGTGACCAAAGTTGCCAAAACATGTTTATTTCTGCTGAAAAACAAGTTGTGACAATTTCTGATCACTGGGGTTAAGGGCTGACTCAGTGTGCTCTTCTGAGCCAGGCAGTTACACTGCGATTCCAAGGGCTGAGAAAACGCGTTTATTTCGGGCTGAAAAACATGTTTTGAAAACTGTGCTATACCTTCCCTATAAGTTACATGGTGGTGACCAAAGTTGCCAAAACGTGTTTATTTCTGCTGAAAAACACGTTGTGACAATTTCTGATCACTGGGGTTAAGGGCTGACTCAGTGTGCTCTTCGGAGCCAGGCAGTTACACTGCGATTCCAAGGGCTGAGAAATGGCGTTTATTTCGAGCTGAAAAACACGTTTTGAAAACTGTGCTGTTCCTGCCCTATAAGTTACATGGTGGTGACCAAAGTTGCCAAAACATGTTTATTTCTGCTGAAAAACACGTTGTGACAATTTCTGCACACTGGGGTTTAGGGCTGACTCAGTGTGCTCTTTTGAGCCAGGCAGTTACACTGCGATTCCAAGGGCTGAGAAAACACGTTTATTTCGGGCTGAAAAACACGTTTTGAAAACTGTGCTGTTCCTGCCCTATAAGTTACATGGTGGTGACCAAAGTTGCCAAAACGTGTTTATTTCTGCTGAAAAACACGTTGTGACAATTTCTGCACACTGGGGTTAAGGGCTGACTCAGTGTGCTCTTCTGAGCCAGGCAGTTACACTGCGATTCCAAGGGCTGAGAAAACGCGTTTATTTCGGGCTGAAAAACACGTTTTGAAAACTGTGCTATTCCTTCCCTATAAGTTACATGGTGGTGACCAAAGTTGCCAAAACGTGTTTATTTCTGCTGAAAAACACGTTGTGACAATTTCTGATCACTGGGGTTAAGGGCTGACTCAGTGTGCTCTTCTGAGCCAGGCAGTTACACTGCGATTCCAAGGGCTGAGAAAACGCGTTTATTTCGGGCTGAAAAACACGTTTTGAAAACTGTGCTATTCCTTCCCTATAAGTTACATGGTGGTGACCAAAGTTGCCAAAACGTGTTTATTTCTGCTGAAAAACACGTTGTGACAATTTCTGATCACTGGGGTTAAGGGCTGACTCAGTGTGCTCTTTGGAGCCAGGCAGTTACAGTGCGATTCCAAGGGCTGAGAAATGGCGTTTATTTCGAGCTGAAAAACAAGTTTTGAAAACTGTGCTGTTCCTGCCCTATAAGTTACATGGTGGAAACCAAAGTTGCCAAAACGTGTTTATTTCTGCTGAAAAACACGTTGTGACAATTTCTGCACACTGGGGTTAAGGGCTGACTCAGTGTGCTCTTCTGAGCCAGGCAGTTACACTGCGATTCCAAGGGCTGAGAAAACGCGTTTATTTCGGGCTGAAAAACACGTTTTGAAAACTGTGCTGTTCCAGCCCTATAAGTTACATGGTGGTGACCAAAGTTGCCGAAACGTGTTTATTTCTGCTGAAAAACACGTTGTGACAATTTCTGCACACTGGGGTTAAGGGCTGACTCAGTGTGCTCTTCTGAGCCAGGCAGTTACACTGCGATTCCAAGGGCTGAGAAAACGCGTTTATTTCGGGCTGAAAAACACGTTTTGAAAACTGTGTTGTTCCAGCCCTATAAGTTACATGGTGGTGACCAAAGTTGCCAAAACGTGTTTATTTCTGCTGAAAAACAAGTTGTGACAATTTCTGCACACTGGGGTTAAGGGCTGACTCAGTGTGCTCTTCTGAGCCAGGCAGTTACACTGCGATTCCAAGGGCTGAGAAAACGCGTTTATTTCGGGCTGAAAAACACGTTTTGAAAACTGTGCTGTTCCTGCCCTATAAGTTACATGGTGGTGACCAAAGTTGCCAAAACATGTTTATTTCTGCTGAAAAACACGTTGTGACAATTTCTGCACACTGGGGTTAAGGGCTGACTCAGTGTGCTCTTCTGAGCCAGGCAGTTACGCTGCGATTCCAAGGGCTGAGAAAACGCGTTTATTTCGGGCTGAAAAACACGTTTTGAAAACTGTGCTGTTCCTGCCCTATAAGTTACATGGTGGTGACCAAAGTTGCCAAAACGTGTTTATTTCTGCTGAAAAACACGTTGTGACAATTTCTGCACACTGGGGTTAAGGGCTGACTCAGTGTGCTCTTCTGAGCCAGGCAGTTACACTGCGATTCCAAGGGCTGAGAAAACGCGTTTATTTCGGGCTGAAAAACACGTTTTGAAAACTGTGCTGTTCCTGCCCTATAAGTTACATGGTGGTGACCAAAGTTGCCGAAACGTGTTTATTTCTGCTGAAAAACACGTTGTGACAATTTCTGCACACTGGGGTTAAGGGCTGACTCAGTGTGCTCTTCTGAGCCAGGCAGTTACACTGCGATTCCAAGGGCTGAGAAAACGCGTTTATTTCGGGCTGAAAAACACGTTTTGAAAACTGTGCTGTTCCTGCCCTATAAGTTACGTGGTGGTGACCAAAGTTGCCAAAACGTGTTTATTTCTGCTGAAAAACAAGTTGTGACAATTTCTGCACACTGGGGTTAAGGGCTGACTTAGTGTGCTCTTCTGAGCCAGGCAGTTATACTGCGATTCCAAGGGCTGAGAAAACGCGTTTATTTCGGGCTGAAAAACACGTTTTGAAAACTGTGCTGTTCTTGCCCTATAAGTTACATGGTGGTGACCAAAGTTGCCAAAACGTGTTTATTTCTGCTGAAAAACACGTTGTGACAATTTCTGCACACTGGGGTTAAGGGCTGACTCAGTGTGCTCTTCTGAGCCAGGCAGTTACTCTGCGATTCCAAGGCTGAGAAAACGCGTTTATTTCGGGCTGAAAAACACGTTTTGAAAACTGTGCTGTTCCTGCCCTATAAGTTACATGGTGGTGACCAAAGTTGCCAAAACGTGTTTATTTCTGCTGAAAAACACGTTGTGACAATTTCTGCACACTGAGGTTAAGGGCTGACTCAGTGTGCTCTTCTGAGCCAGGCAGTTACACTGCGATTCTAAGGGCTGAGAAAACGCGTTTATTTCGGGCTGAAAAACTCGTTTTGAAAACTGTGCTGTTCCTGCCCTATAAGTTACATGGTGGTGACCAAAGTTGCCAAAACGTGTTTATTTCTGCTGAAAAACACGTTGTGACAATTTCTGCACACTGGGGTTAAGGGCTGACTCAGTGTGCTCTTCTGCGCCAGACAGTTACACTGCGATTCCAAGGGCTGAGAAAACGCGTTTATTTCGGGCTGAAAAACACGTTTTGAAAACTGTGCTGTTCCTGCCCTATAAGTTACATGGTGGTGACCAAAGTTGCCAAAACGTGTTTATTTCTGCTGAAAAACACGTTGTGACAATTTCTGCACACTGGGGTTAAGGGCTGACTCAGTGTGCTCTTCTGAGCCAGGCAGTTACACTGCGATTCCAAGGGCTGAGAAAACGCGTTTATTTCGGGCTGAGAAACACGTTTTGAAAACTGTGCTGTTCCTGCCCTATAAGTTACGTGGTGGTGACCAAAGTTACCAAAACGTGTTTATTTCTGCTGAAAAACAAGTTGTGACAATTTCTGCACACTAGGGTTAAGGGCTGACTTAGTGTGCTCTTCTGAGCCAGGCAGTTACACTGCGATTCCAAGGGCTGAGAAAACGCGTTTATTTCGGGCTGGAAAAACACGTTTTGAAAACTGTCCTATTCCTTCCCTATAAGTTACATGGTGGTGACCAAAGTTGCCAAAACGTGTTTATTTCTGCTGAAAAACACGTTGTGACAATTTCTGATCACTGGGGTTAAGGGCTGACTCAGTGTGCTCTTCTGAGCCAGGCAGTTACACTGCGATTCCAAGGGCTGATAAAACGCGTTTATTTCGGGCTGAAAAACACATTTTGAAAAGTGTGATGTTTCTGCCCTACAAGTTACATGGTGGTGACCAAAGTTGCCGAAACGTGTTTATTTCTGCTGAAAAACACGTTGTGACAATTTCTGCACACTGGGGTTAAGGGCTGACTCAGTGTGCTCTTCTGAGCCAGGCAGTTACACTGCGATTCCAAGGGCTGAGAAAACGCGTTTATTTCGGGCTGAAAAACACGTTTTGAAAACTGTGCTGTTCCTGCCCTATATGTTACGTGGTGGTGACCAAAGTTGCCAAAACGTGTTTATTTCTGCTGAAAAACAAGTTGTGACAATTTTTGCACACTGGGGTTAAGGGCTGACTTAGTGTGCTCTTCTGAGCCAGGCAGTTATACTGCGATTCCAAGGGCTGAGAAAACGCGTTTATTTCGGGCTGAAAAACACGTTTTGAAAACTGTGCTGTTCCTGCCCTATAAGTTACATGGTGGTGACCAAAGTTGCTAAAACGTGTTGATTTCTGCTGAAAAACACGTTGTGACAACTTCTGCACACTGGGCTTAATGGCTGACTAAGTGGGCTTTCTGAGCCAGGCAGTTACACTGTGATTCCAAGGGCTGATAAAACGCGTTTATTTCGGGCTGAAAAACACGTTTTGAAAAGTGTGATGTTTCTGCCCTACAAGTTACATGGGGTGACCAAAGTTACCAAAGCGTGTTTATTTCTGCTGAAAAACACGTTGTGACAATTTCTGCACACTGGGGTTAAGGGCTGACTCAGTGTGCTCTTCTGAGCCAAGCAGTTACACTGCGATTCCAAGGGCTGAGAAAACGCGTTTATTTCGGGCTGAAAAACACGTTTTGAAAACTGTGCTGTTCCTGCCCTATAAGTTACATGGTGGTGACCAAAGTTGCCAAAACGTGTTTATTTCTGCTGAAAAACACGTTGTGACAATTTCTGCACACTGGGGTTAAGGGCTGACTCAGTGTGCTCTTCTGAGCCAGGCAGTTACACTGCGATTCCAATGGCTGAGAAAACGCGTTTATTTCGGGTTGAAAAACAAGTTTTGAAAAGTGTGCTGTTTCTGCCCTAAAAGTTACATGGGGGTGTCCAAAGTTGCCAAAATGTGTTTATTTCTGCTGACAAACACGTTTTGACAACTTCTGCACACTGGGGTTAAGGGCTGACTCAGTGGGCTCTTCTGAGCCAGGCAGTTACAGTGTGATTCCAGGGGTTGAGAAAACGCGTTTATTTCTGGCTGAAAAACACGTTTTGAAAAGTGTGCTGTTTCTGCCCTATAAGTTACATGGGGGTACCAAAGTTGCCAAAACGTGTTTATTTCTGCTGAAAAACACGATTTGACAACTTCTGCACACTGGGGTTAAGGGCTGAATCAGTGGGCTCTTCTGAGCCAGGCAGTTACACTGGGATTCCAAGGGCTGAGAAATCGCCTTTATTTCGGGCTGAAAAACACGTTTTGAAAAGTGTGCTGTTTCTGCCCTATAAGTTACATGGGGGTTACCAAAGTTGCCAAAACGTGTTTATTTCTGCTAAAAAACACGTTTTGACAACTTCTGCACACTGGGCTTAATGGCTGACTAAGTGGGCTTTCTGAGCCAGGGAGTTACACTGTGATTCCAAGGGCTGATAAAACGCGTTTATTTCGGGCTGAAAAACACGTTTTGAAAAGTGTGATGTTTCTGCCCTACAAGTTACATGGGGTGACCAAAGTTGCCAAAACGTGTTTATTTCTGCTGAAAAACACGTTTTGACAACTTCTGCACACTGGGGTTAAGGGCTGACTCAGTGGGCTCTTCTGAGCCAGGCAGTTACACTGTGATTCTAAGGATTGAGAAAACGCGTTTATTTCGGGCTGAAAAACACGTTTTGAAAAGTGTGCTGTTTCTGCCCTATAAGTTACATGGGGGTGACCAAAGTTGCCAAAACGTGTTTATTTCACCTGAAAAACACGTTTTGACAACTTCTGCACACTGGGGTTAAGGGCTGACTCAGTGGGCTCTTCTGAGCCAGGCAGTTACACTGGGATTCCAAGGGTTGAGAAAACGCGTTTATTTCGGACTGAAAAACACGTTTTGAAAAGTGTGCTGTTTCTGCCCTATAAGTTACATGGGGGTACCAAAGTTGCCAAAACGTGTTTATTTCAGCTGAAAAACACGTTTTGACAACTTCTGCACACTGGCGTTAAGGGCTGAATCAGTGGGCTCTTCTGAGCCAGGCAGTTACACTGGGATTCCAAGGGCTGAGAAATCCCCTTTATTTCGGGCTGAAAAACACGTTTTGAAAAGTGTGCTGTTTCTGCCCTAAAAGTTACATGGGGGTGTCCAAAGTTGCCAAAATGTGTTTATTTCTGCTCACAAAAACGTTTTGACAACTTCTGCACACTGGGGTTAATGGCTGACTAAGTGGGCTTTTCTGAGCCAGGCAGTTACACTGTGATTCCAAGGGCTGATAAAACGCGCTTATTTTGGGCTGAAAAACACGTTTTGAAAAGTGTCATGTTTCTGCCCTACAAGTTACATGGGGTGACCAAAGTTGCCAAAACATGTTTATTTCTGCTGAAAAACACGTTTTGACAACTTCTGCACACTGGGGTTAAGGGCTGACTCAGTGGGCTCTTCTGAGCCAGGCAGTTACAGTGTGATTCCAGGGGTTGAGAAAACGCGTTTATTTCTGGCTGAAAAACACGTTTTGAAAAGTGTGCTGTTTCTGCCCTATAAGTTACATGGGGGTACCAAAGTTGCCAAAACGTGTTTATTTCTGCTGAAAAACACGATTTGACAACTTCTGCACACTGGGGTTAAGGGCTGAATCAGTGGGCTCTTCTGAGCCAGGCAGTTACACTGTGATTCCAAGGGCTGATAAAACGCGCTTATTTCGGGCTGAAATACACGTTTTGAAAAGTGTGATGATTCTGCCCTATAAGTTACATGGTGTTGACCAAAGTTGCCAAAACATGTTTATTTCTGCTGAAAAACACGTTTTGACAATTTCTGCACACTGGGGTTAAGGGTTGACTCAGTGTGCTCTTCTGAGCCAGGCAGTTACACTGCGATTCCAAGGGCTGAGATATCGCGTTTATTTCGGGCTGAAAAACACGTTTTGAAAACTGTGCTGTTCCTGCCCTATAAGTTACATGGTGGTGACCAAAGTTGCCAAAACGTGTTTATTTCTGCTGAAAAACACGTTTTGACAACTTCTGCACACTGGGGTTAAGGGCTGACTCATTGTGCTCTTCTGAGCCAGGCAGTTACACTGAGATTCCAAGGGATGAGAAAACGCGTTTATTTCGGGCTGAGAAACACGTTTTGAAAACTGTGCTGTTTCGGCCCTATAAGTTACATGGGGGTGATCAAAGTTGCCAAAACGTGTTTATTTCTGCTAAAAAACACGTTTTGACAACTTCTGCACACTGGGCTTAATGGCTGACTAAGTGGGCTTTCTGAGCCAGGCAGTTACACTGTGATTCCAAGGGCTGATAAAACGCGTTTATTTCGGGCTGAAAAACACGTTTTGAAAAGTGTGATGTTTCTGCCCTACAAGTTACATGGGGTGACCAAAGTTGCCAAAACGTGTTTATTTCTGCTGAAAAACACGTTGTGACAATTTCTGCACACTGGGGTTAAGGGCTGACTCAGTGTGCTCTTCTGAGCCAAGCAGTTACACTGCGATTCCAAGGGCTGAGAAAACGCGTTTATTTCGGGCTGAAAAACACGTTTTGAAAACTGTGCTGTTCCTGCCCTATAAGTTACATGGTGGTGACCAAAGTTGCCAAAACGTGTTTATTTCTGCTGAAAAACACGTTGTGACAATTTCTGCACACTGGGGTTAAGGGCTGACTCAGTGTGCTCTTCTGAGCCAGGCAGTTACACTGCGATTCCAAGGGCTGAGAAAACGCGTTTATTTCGGGCTGAAAAACACGTTTTGAAAACTGTGCTGTTCCTGCCCTATAAGTTACATGGTGGTGACCAAAGTTGCCAAAACATGTTTATTTCTGCTGAAAAACACGTTGTGACAATTTCTGCACACTGGGGTTAAGGGCTGACTCAGTGTGCTCTTCTGAGCCAGGCAGTTACACTGCGATTCCAATGGCTGAGAAAACGCGTTTATTTCGGGTTGAAAAACAAGTTTTGAAAAGTGTGCTGTTTCTGCCCTAAAAGTTACATGGGGGTGTCCAAAGTTGCCAAAATGTGTTTATTTCTGCTGACAAACACGTTTTGACAACTTCTGCACACTGGGGTTAAGGGCTGACTCAGTGGGCTCTTCTGAGCCAGGCAGTTACAGTGTGATTCCAGGGGTTGAGAAAACGCGTTTATTTCTGGCTGAAAAACACGTTTTGAAAAGTGTGCTGTTTCTGCCCTATAAGTTACATGGGGGTACCAAAGTTGCCAAAACGTGTTTATTTCTGCTGAAAAACACGATTTGACAACTTCTGCACACTGGGGTTAAGGGCTGAATCAGTGGGCTCTTCTGAGCCAGGCAGTTACACTGGGATTCCAAGGGCTGAGAAATCGCCTTTATTTCGGGCTGAAAAACACGTTTTGAAAAGTGTGCTGTTTCTGCCCTATAAGTTACATGGGGGTTACCAAAGTTGCCAAAACGTGTTTATTTCTGCTAAAAAACACGTTTTGACAACTTCTGCACACTGGGCTTAATGGCTGACTAAGTGGGCTTTCTGAGCCAGGGAGTTACACTGTGATTCCAAGGGCTGATAAAACGCGTTTATTTCGGGCTGAAAAACACGTTTTGAAAAGTGTGATGTTTCTGCCCTACAAGTTACATGGGGTGACCAAAGTTGCCAAAACGTGTTTATTTCTGCTGAAAAACACGTTTTGACAACTTCTGCACACTGGGGTTAAGGGCTGACTCAGTGGGCTCTTCTGAGCCAGGCAGTTACACTGTGATTCTAAGGATTGAGAAAACGCGTTTATTTCGGGCTGAAAAACACGTTTTGAAAAGTGTGCTGTTTCTGCCCTATAAGTTACATGGGGGTGACCAAAGTTGCCAAAACGTGTTTATTTCACCTGAAAAACACGTTTTGACAACTTCTGCACACTGGGGTTAAGGGCTGACTCAGTGGGCTCTTCTGAGCCAGGCAGTTACACTGGGATTCCAAGGGTTGAGAAAACGCGTTTATTTCGGACTGAAAAACACGTTTTGAAAAGTGTGCTGTTTCTGCCCTATAAGTTACATGGGGGTACCAAAGTTGCCAAAACGTGTTTATTTCAGCTGAAAAACACGTTTTGACAACTTCTGCACACTGGCGTTAAGGGCTGAATCAGTGGGCTCTTCTGAGCCAGGCAGTTACACTGGGATTCCAAGGGCTGAGAAATCGCCTTTATTTCGGGCTGAAAAACACGTTTTGAAAAGTGTGCTGTTTCTGCCCTAAAAGTTACATGGGGGTGTCCAAAGTTGCCAAAATGTGTTTATTTCTGCTGACAAAAACGTTTTGACAACTTCTGCACACTGGGGTTAATGGCTGACTAAGTGGGCTTTTCTGAGCCAGGCAGTTACACTGTGATTCCAAGGGCTGATAAAACGCGCTTATTTTGGGCTACAAAACACGTTTTGAAAAGTGTCATGTTTCTGCCCTACAAGTTACATGGGGTGACCAAAGTTGCCAAAACGTGTTTATTTCTGCTGAAAAACACGTTTTGACAATTTCTGCACACTGGGGTGAAGGGTTGACTCAGTGTGCTCTTCTGAGCCAGGCAGTTACACTGCGATTCCAAGGGCTGAGATATCGCGTTTATTTCGGGCTGAAAAACACGTTTTGAAAACTGTGCTGTTCCTGCCCTATAAGTTACATGGTGGTGACCAAAGTTGCCAAAACGTGTTTATTTCTGCTGAAAAACACGTTTTGACAACTTCTGCACACTGGGGTTAAGGGCTGACTCATTGTGCTCTTCTGAGCCAGGCAGTTACACTGGGATTCCAAGGGCTGAGAAAACGCGTTTATTTCGGGCTGAAAAACACGTTTTGAAAAGTGTGCTGTTTTTGCCCTATAAGTTACATGGGGGTGACCAAAGTTGCCAAAACGTGTTTATTTCTGCTGAAAAACACGTTTTGACAACTTCTGCACACTGGGGTTAAGGGCTGACTCAGTGGGCTCTTCTGAGCCAGGCAGTTACAGTGGGATTCCAAGGGCTGAGAAAACGCGTTTATTTCGGGCTGAAAAACAAGTTTTGAAAAGTGTGCTGTTTCTGCCCTATAAGTTACATGGGGGTGACCAAAGTTGCCAAAACGTGTTTATTTCTGCTAAAAAAAACGTTTTGACAACTTCTGCACACTGGGCTTAATGGCTGACTAAGTGGGCTTTCTGAGCCAGGCAGTTACACTGTGATTCCAAGGGCTGATAAAACGCGTTTATTTCGGGCTGAAAAACACGTTTTGAAAATTGTGATGTTTCTGCCCTACAAGTTACATGGTGGTGACCAAAGTTGCCAAAACGTGTTTATTTCTGCTGAAAAACAAGTTGTGACAATTTCTGCACACTAGGGTTAAGGGCTGACTTAGTGTGCTCTTCTGAGCCAGGCAGTTACACTGCGATTCCAAGGGCTGAGAAAACGCGTTTATTTCGGGCTGAAAAACACGTTTTGAAAACTGTCCTATTCCTTCCCTATAAGTTACATGGTGGTGACCAAAGTTGCCAAAACGTGTTTATTTCTCCTGAAAAACACGTTGTGACAATTTCTGATCACTGGGGTTAAGGGCTGACTCAGTGTGCTCTTCTGAGCCAGGCAGTTACACTGCGATTCCAAGGGCTGAGAAAACGCGTTTATTTCGGGCTGAAAAACACGTTTTGAAAAGTGTGCTGTTTTTTCCCTATAAGTTACATGGGGGTGACCAAAGTTGCCAAAAACGTGTTTATTTCTGCTGAAAAACACGGTTTGACAACTTCTGCACACTGGGGTTAAGGGCTGACTCAGTGGGCTCTTCTGAGCCAGGCAGTTACAGTGGGATTCCAAGGGCTGAGAAAACGCGTTTATTTCAGGCTGAAAAACAAGTTTTGAAAAGTGTGCTGTTTCTGCCCTATAAGTTACATGGGGGTGACCAAAGTTGCCAAAACGTGTTTATTTCTGCTAAAAAACACGTTTTGACAACTTCTGCACACTGGGCTTAATGGCTGACTAAGTGGGCTTTCTGAGCCAGGCAGTTACACTGTGATTCCAAGGGCTGATAAAACGCTTTTATTTCGGGCTGAAAAACACGTTTTGAAAACTGTGCTATTCCTTCCCTATAAGTTACATGGTGGTGACCAAAGTTGCCAAAACGTGTTTATTTCTGCTGAAAAACACGTTGTGACAATTTCTGATCACTGGGGTTAAGGGCTGACTCAGTGTGCTCTTTGGAGCCAGGCAGTTACACTGCGATTCCAAGGCTGAGAAATGGCGTTTATTTCGGGCTGAAAAACACGTTTTGAAAACTGTGCTGTTCCTGCCCTATAAGTTACATGGTGGTGACCAAAGTTGCCGAAACGTGTTTATTTCTGCTGAAAAACACGTTTTGACAACTTCTGCACACTGGGGTTAAGGGCTGACTCAGTGGGCTCTTCTGAGCCAGGCAGTTACAGTGTGATTCCAGGGGTTGAGAAAACGCGTTTATTTCTGGCTGAAAAACACGTTTTGAAAAGTGTGCTGTTTCTGCCCTATAAGTTACATGGGGGTACCAAAGTTGCCAAAACGTGTTTATTTCTGCTGAAAAACACGATTTGACAACTTCTGCACACTGGGGTTAAGGGCTGAATCAGTGGGCTCTTCTGAGCCAGGCAGTTACACTGGGATTCCAAGGGCTGAGAAATCGCCTTTATTTCGGGCTGAAAAACACGTTTTGAAAAGTGTGCTGTTTCTGCCCGATAAGTTACATGGGGGTGACCAAAGTTGCCAAAACGTGTTTATTTCACCTGAAAAACACGTTTTGACAACTTCTGCACACTGGGGTTAAGGGCTGACTCAGTGGGCTCTTCTGAGCCAGGCAGTTACACTGGGATTCCAAGGGTTGAGAAAACGCGTTTATTTCGGACTGAAAAACACGTTTTGAAAAGTGTGCTGTTTCTGCCCTATAAGTTACATGGGGGTACCAAAGTTGCCAAAACGTGTTTATTTCAGCTGAAAAACACGTTTTGACAACTTCTGCACACTGGCGTTAAGGGCTGAATCAGTGGGCTCTTCTGAGCCAGGCAGTTACACTGGGATTCCAAGGGCTGAGAAATCGCCTTTATTTCGGGCTGAAAAACACGTTTTGAAAAGTGTGCTGTTTCTGCCCTAAAAGTTACATGGGGGTGTCCAAAGTTGCCAAAATGTGTTTATTTCTGCTGACAAACACGTTTTGACAACTTCTGCACACTGGGGTTAAGGGCTGACTCAGTGTGCTCTTCTGAGCCAGGCAGTTACACTGCGATTCCAAGGGCTGAGAAAACGCGTTTATTTCGGGCTGAAAAACACGTTTTGAAAACTGTGCTGTTCCTGCCCTATAAGTTACGTGGTGCTGACCAAAGTTGCCAAAACGTGTTTATTTCTGCTGAAAAACAAGTTGTGACAATTTCTGCACACTGGGGTTAAGGGCTGACTTAGTGTGCTCTTCTGAGCCAGGCAGTTACACTGCGATTCCAAGGGCTGAGAAAACGCGTTTATTTCGGGCTGAAAAACACGTTTTGAAAACTGTGCTGTTCCTGCCCTATAAGTTACATGGTGGTGACCAAAGTTGCCAAAACGTGTTTATTTCTGCTGAAAAACACGTTGTGACAATTTCTGCACACTGGGGTTAAGGGCTGACTCAGTGTGCTCTTCTGAGCCAGGCAGTTACTCTGCGATTCCAAGGCTGAGAAAACCAAACCAAAGTTGCTAAAACGTGTTGATTTCTGCTGAAAAACACGTTGTGACAATTTCTGCACACTGGGGTTAAGGGCTGACGCAGTGTGCTCTTCTGAGCCAGGCAGTTACACTGCGATTCCAAGGGCTGAGAAAACGCGTTTATTTCGGCTGAAAAACACGTTTTGAAAACTGTGCTGTTCCTGCCCTATAAGTTACATGGTGGTGACCAAAGTTGCCAAAACGTGTTTATTTCTGCTGAAAAACACGTTGTGACAATTTCTGCACACTGGGGTTAAGGGCTGACTCAGTGTGCTCTTCTGAGCCAGGCAGTTACTCTGCGATTCCAAGGCTGAGAAAACGCGTTTATTTCGGGCTGAAAAACACGTTTTGAAAACTGTGCTGTTCCTGCCCTATAAGTTACATGGTGGTGACCAAAGTTGCCAAAACGTGTTTATTTCTGCTGAAAAACACGTTGTGACAATTTCTGCACACTGAGGTTAAGGGCTGACTCAGTGTGCTCTTCTGAGCCAGGCAGTTACACTGCGATTCCAAGGGCTGAGAAAACGCGTTTATTTCGGGCTGAAAAACTCGTTTTGAAAACTGTGCTGTTCCTGCCCTATAAGTTACGTGGTGGTGACCAAAGTTGCCAAAACGTTTTTATTTCTGCTGAAAAACAAGTTGTGACAATTTCTGCACACTGGGGTTAAGGGCTGACTCAGTGTGCTCTTCTGAGCCAGGCAGTTACACTGCGATTCCAAGGGCTGAGAAAACACGTTTATTTCGGGCTGAAAAACACGTTTTGAAAACTGTGCTGTTCCTGCCCTATAAGTTACATGGTGGTGACCAAAGTTGCCGAAACGTGTTTATTTCTGCTGAAAAACACGTTGTGACAATTTCTGCACACTGGGGTTAAGGGCTGACTCAGTGTGCTCTTCTGAGCCAGGCAGTTACACTGCGATTCCAAAGGCTGAGAAAACGCGTTTATTTCGGGCTGAAAAACACGTTTTGAAAACTGTGTTGTTCCAGCCCTATAAGTTACATGGTGGTGACCAAAGTTGCCAAAACGTTTTTATTTCTGCTGAAAAACAAGTTGTGACAATTTCTGCACACTGGGGTTAAGGGCTGACTCAGTGTGCTCTTCTGAGCCAGGCAGTTACACTGCGATTCCAAGGGCTGAGAAAACACGTTTATTTCGGGCTGAAAAACACGTTTTGAAAACTGTGCTGTTCCTGCCCTATAAGTTACATGGTGGTGACCAAAGTTGCCGAAACGTGTTTATTTCTGCTGAAAAACACGTTGTGACAATTTCTGCACACTGGGGTTAAGGGCTGACTCAGTGTGCTCTTCTGAGCCAGGCAGTTACACTGCGATTCCAAAGGCTGAGAAAACGCGTTTATTTCGGGCTGAAAAACACGTTTTGAAAACTGTGCTATTCCTTCCCTATAAGTTACATGGTGGTGACCAAAGTTGCCAAAACGTGTTTATTTCTGCTGAAAAACACGTTTTGACAACTTCTGCACACTGGGGTTAAGGGCTGACTCAGTGGGCTCTTCTGAGCCAGGCAGTTACAGTGTGATTCCCGGGGTTGAGAAAACGCGTTTATTTCTGGCTGAAAAACACGTTTTGAAAAGTGTGCTGTTTCTGCCCTATAAGTTACATGGGGGTACCAAAGTTGCCAAAACGTGTTTATTTCTGCTGAAAAACACGATTTGACAACTTCTGCACACTGGGGTTAAGGGCTGAATCAGTGGGCTCTTCTGAGCCAGGCAGTTACACTGGGATTCCAAGGGCTGAGAAATCGCCTTTATTTCGGGCTGAAAAACACGTTTTGAAAAGTGTGCTGTTTCTGCCCTATAAGTTACATGGGGGTGACCAAAGTTTCCAAAACGTGTTTATTTCTGCTAAAAAACACGTTTTGACAACTTCTGCACACTGGGCTTAATGGCTGACTAAGTGGGCTTTCTGAGCCAGGGAGTTACACTGTGATTCCAAGGGCTAATAAAACGCGTTTATTTCGGGCTGAAAAACACGTTTTGAAAAGTGTGATGTTTCTGCCCTACAAGTTACATGGGGTGACCAAAGTTGCCAAAACGTGTTTATTTCTGCTGAAAAACACGTTTTGACAACTTCTGCACACTGGGGTTAAGGGCTGACTCAGTGGGCTCTTCTGAGCCAGGCAGTTACACTGTGATTCTAAGGATTGAGAAAACGCGTTTATTTCGGGCTGAAAAACACGTTTTGAAAAGTGTGCTGTTTCTGCCCTATAAGTTACATGGGGGTGACCAAAGTTGCCAAAACGTGTTTATTTCACCTGAAAAACACGTTTTGACAACTTCTGCACACTGGGGTTAAGGGCTGACTCAGTGGGCTCTTCTGAGCCAGGCAGTTACACTGGGATTCCAAGGGTTGAGAAAACGCGTTTATTTCGGACTGAAAAACACGTTTTGACAACTTCTGCACACTGGCGTTAAGGGCTGAATCAGTGGGCTCTTCTGAGCCAGGCAGTTACACTGGGATTCCAAGGGCTGAGAAATCGCCTTTATTTCGGGCTGAAAAACACGTTTTGAAAAGTGTGCTGTTTCTGCCCTAAAAGTTACATGGGGGTGTCCAAAGTTGCCAAAATGTGTTTATTTCTGCTGACAAAAACGTTTTGACAACTTCTGCACACTGGGGTAAATGGCTGACTAAGTGGGCTTTTCTGAGCCAGGGAGTTACACTGTGATTCCAAGGGCTGAAAAAACGCGCTTATTTTGGGCTGAAAAACACGTTTTGAAAAGTGTCATGTTTCTGCCCTACAAGTTACATGGGGAGACCAAAGTTGCCAAAACGTGTTTATTTCTGCTGAAAAACACGTTTTGACAACTTCTGCACACTGGGGTTAAGGGCTGACTCAGTGGGCTCTTCTGAGCCAGGCAGTTACACTGCGATTCCAAGGGCTGAGAAAACGCGTTTATTTCGGTCTGAAAAACACGTTTTAAAAACTGTGCTATTCCTTCCCTATAAGTTACATGGTGGTGACCAAAGTTGCCAAAACGTGTTTATTTCTGCTGAAAAACACGTTGTGACAATTTCTGATCACTGGGGTTAAGGGCTGACTCAGTGTGCTCTTCTGAGCCAGGCAGTTACACTGCGATTCCAAGGGCTGAGAAAACGCGTTTATTTCGGGCTGAAAAACACGTTTTGAAAACTGTGCTATTCCTTCCCTATAAGTTACATGGTGGTGACCAAAGTTGCCAAAACGTGTTAATTTCTGCTGAAAAACACGTTGTGACAATTTCTGATCACTGGGGTTAAGGGCTGACTCAGTGTGCTCTTCGGAGCCAGGCAGTTACACTGCGATTCCAAGGGCTGAGAAATGGCGTTTATTTCGAGCTGAAAAACACGTTTTGAAAACTGTGCTGTTCCTGCCCTATAAGTTACATGGTGGTGACCAAAGTTGCCAAAACATGTTTATTTCTGCTGAAAAACACGTTGTGACAATTTCTGCACACTGGGGTTAAGGGCTGACTCAGTGTGCTCTTCTGAGCCAGGCAGTTACACTGCGATTCCAAGGGCTGAGAAAACACGTTTATTTCGGGCTGAAAAACACGTTTTGAAAACTGTGCTGTTCCTGCCCTATAAGTTACATGGTGGTGACCAAAGTTGCCAAAACATGTTTATTTCTGCTGAAAAACACGTTGTGACAATTTCTGCACACTGGGGTTAAGGGCTGACTTAGTGTGCTCTTCTGAGCCAGGCAGTTACACTGCGATTCCAAGGGCTGAGAAAACGCGTTTATTTCGGGCTGAAAAACACGTTTTGAAAACTGTGCTATTCCTTCCCTATAAGTTACATGGTGGTGACCAAAGTTGCCAAAACGTGTTTATTTCTGCTGAAAAACACGTTGTGACAATTTCTGATCACTGGGGTTAAGGGCTGACTCAGTGTGCTCTTCTGAGCCAGGCAGTTACACTGCGATTCCAAGGGCTGAGAAAACGCGTTTATTTCGGGCTGAAAAACACGTTTTGAAAACTGTGCTATTCCTTCCCTATAAGTTACATGGTGGTGACCAAAGTTGCCAAAACGTGTTTATTTCTGCTGAAAAACACGTTGTGACAATTTCTGATCACTGGGGTTAAGGGCTGACTCAGTGTGCTCTTTGGAGCCAGGCAGTTACACTGCGATTCCAAGGGCTGAGAAATGGCGTTTATTTCGAGCTGAAAAACACGTTTTGAAAACTGTGCTGTTCCTGCCCTATAAGTTACATGGTGGTGACCAAAGTTGCCGAAACGTGTTTATTTCTGCTGAAAAACACGTTGTGACAATTTCTGCACACTGGGGTTAAGGGCTGACTCAGTGTGCTCTTCTGAGCCAGGCAGTTACACTGCGATTCCAAGGGCTGAGAAAACGCGTTTATTTCGGGCTGAAAAACACGTTTTGAAAACTGTGTTGTTCCAGCCCTATAAGTTACATGGTGGTGACCAAAGTTGCCAAAACGTGTTTATTTCTGCTGAAAAACAAGTTGTGACAATTTCTGCACACTGGGGTTAAGGGCTGACTCAGTGTGCTCTTCTGAGCCAGGCAGTTACACTGCGATTCCAAGGGCTGAGAAAACGCGTTTATTTCGGGCTGAAAAACACGTTTTGAAAACTGTGCTGTTCCTGCCCTATAAGTTACATGGTGGTGACCAAAGTTGCCAAAACGTGTTTATTTCTGCTGAAAAACACGTTGTGACAATTTCTGCACACTGGGGTTAAGGGCTGACTCAGTGTGCTCTTCTGAGCCAGGCAGTTACTCTGCGATTCCAAGGCTGAGAAAACGCGTTTATTTCGGGCTGAAAAACACGTTTTGAAAACTGTGCTGTTCCTGCCCTATAAGTTACATGGTGGTGACCAAAGTTGCCAAAACATGTTTATTTCTGCTGAAAAACACGTTGTGACAATTTCTGCACACTGGGGTTAAGGGCTGACTCAGTGTGCTCTTCTGAGCCAGGCAGTTACACTGCGATTCCAAGGGCTGAGAAAACACGTTTATTTCGGGCTGAAAAACACGTTTTGAAAACTGTGCTGTTCCTGCCCTATAAGTTACATGGTGGTGACCAAAGTTGCCAAAACATGTTTATTTCTGCTGAAAAACACGTTGTGACAATTTCTGCACACTGGGGTTAAGGGCTGACTTAGTGTGCTCTTCTGAGCCAGGCAGTTACACTGCGATTCCAAGGGCTGAGAAAACGCGTTTATTTCGGGCTGAAAAACACGTTTTGAAAACTGTGCTATTCCTTCCCTATAAGTTACATGGTGGTGACCAAAGTTGCCAAAACGTGTTTATTTCTGCTGAAAAACACGTTGTGACAATTTCTGATCACTGGGGTTAAGGGCTGACTCAGTGTGCTCTTCTGAGCCAGGCAGTTACACTGCGATTCCAAGGGCTGAGAAAACGCGTTTATTTCGGGCTGAAAAACACGTTTTGAAAACTGTGCTATTCCTTCCCTATAAGTTACATGGTGGTGACCAAAGTTGCCAAAACGTGTTTATTTCTGCTGAAAAACACGTTGTGACAATTTCTGATCACTGGGGTTAAGGGCTGACTCAGTGTGCTCTTTGGAGCCAGGCAGTTACACTGCGATTCCAAGGGCTGAGAAATGGCGTTTATTTCGAGCTGAAAAACACGTTTTGAAAACTGTGCTGTTCCTGCCCTATAAGTTACATGGTGGTGACCAAAGTTGCCAAAACGTGTTTATTTCTGCTGAAAAACACGTTGTGACAATTTCTGCACACTGGGGTTAAGGGCTGACTCAGTGTGCTCTTCTGAGCCAGGCAGTTACACTGCGATTCCAAGGGCTGAGAAAACGCGTTTATTTCGGGCTGAAAAACACGTTTTGAAAACTGTGCTGTTCCTGCCCTATAAGTTACATGGTGGTGACCAAAGTTGCCGAAACGTGTTTATTTCTGCTGAAAAACACGTTGTGACAATTTCTGCACACTGGGGTTAAGGGCTGACTCAGTGTGCTCTTCTGAGCCAGGCAGTTACACTGCGATTCCAAGGGCTGAGAAAACGCGTTTATTTCGGGCTGAAAAACACGTTTTGAAAACTGTGTTGTTCCAGCCCTATAAGTTACATGGTGGTGACCAAAGTTGCCAAAACGTGTTTATTTCTGCTGAAAAACAAGTTGTGACAATTTCTGCACACTGGGGTTAAGGGCTGACTCAGTGTGCTCTTCTGAGCCAGGCAGTTACACTGCGATTCCAAGGGCTGAGAAAACGCGTTTATTTCGGGCTGAAAAACTCGTTTTGAAAACTGTGCTGTTCCTGCCCTATAAGTTACATGGTGGTGACCAAAGTTGCCAAAACGTGTTTATTTCTGCTGAAAAACACGTTGTGACAATTTCTGCACACTGGGGTTAAGGGCTGACTCAGTGTGCTCTTCTGCGCCAGACAGTTACACTGCGATTCCAAGGGCTGAGAAAACGCGTTTATTTTGGGCAGAAAAACACGTTTTGAAAACTGTGCTGTTCCTGCCCTATAAGTTACATGGTGGTGACCAAAGTTGCTAAAACGTGTTGATTTCTGCTGAAAAACACGTTGTGACAATTTCTGCACACTGGGGTTAAGGGCTGACGCAGTGTGCTCTTCTGAGCCAGGCAGTTACACTGCGATTCCAAGGGCTGAGAAAACGCGTTTATTTCGGGCTGAAAAACACGTTTTGAAAACTGTGCTGTTCCTGCCCTATAAGTTACATGGTGGTGACCAAAGTTGCCAAAACGTGTTTATTTCTGCTGAAAAACACGTTGTGACAATTTCTGCACACTGGGGTTAAGGGCTGACTCAGTGTGCTCTTCTGAGCCAGGCAGTTACTCTGCGATTCCAAGGCTGAGAAAACGCGTTTATTTCGGGCTGAAAAACACGTTTTGAAAACTGTGCTGTTCCTGCCCTATAAGTTACATGGTGGTGACCAAAGTTGCCAAAACGTGTTTATTTCTGCTGAAAAACACGTTGTGACAATTTCTGCACACTGAGGTTAAGGGCTGACTCAGTGTGCTCTTCTGAGCCAGGCAGTTACACTGCGATTCCAAGGGCTGAGAAAACGCGTTTATTTCGGGCTGAAAAACTCGTTTTGAAAACTGTGCTGTTCCTGCCCTATAAGTTACGTGGTGGTGACCAAAGTTGCCAAAACGTTTTTATTTCTGCTGAAAAACAAGTTGTGACAATTTCTGCACACTGGGGTTAAGGGCTGACTCAGTGTGCTCTTCTGAGCCAGGCAGTTACACTGCGATTCCAAGGGCTGAGAAAACACGTTTATTTCGGGCTGAAAAACACGTTTTGAAAACTGTGCGGTTCCTGCCCTATAAGTTACATGGTGGTGACCAAAGTTGCCAAAACATGTTTATTTCTGCTGAAAAACACGTTGTGACAACTTCTGCACACTGGCGTTAAGGGCTGAATCAGTGGGCTCTTCTGAGCCAGGCAGTTACACTGGGATTCCAAGGGCTGAGAAATCGCCTTTATTTCTGGCTGAAAAACACGTTTTGAAAAGTGTGCTGTTTCTGCCCTAAAAGTTACATGGGGGTGTCCAAAGTTGCCAAAATGTGTTTATTTCTGCTGACAAACACGTTTTGACAACTTCTGCACACTGTGGTTAAGGGCTGACTCAGTGTGCTCTTCTGAGCCAGGCAGTTACACTGCGATTCCAAGGGCTGAGAAAACGCGGTTATTTCGGGCTGAAAAACACGTTTTGAAAACTGTGCTGTTCCTGCCCTATAAGTTACGTGGTGGTGACCAAAGTTGCCAAAACGTGTTTATTTCTGCTGAAAAACAAGTTGTGACAATTTCTGCACACTGGGGTTAAGGGCTGACTTAGTGTGCTCTTCTGAGCCAGGCAGTTACACTGCGATTCCAAGGGCTGAGAAAACGCGTTTATTTCGGGCTGAAAAACACGTTTTGAAAACTGTGCTGTTCCCGCCCTATAAGTTACATGGTGGTGACCAAAGTTGCCAAAACGTGTTTATTTCTGCTGAAAAACACGTTGTGACAATTTCTGCACACTGGGGTTAAGGGCTGACTCAGTGTGCTCTTCTGAGCCAGGCAGTTACTCTGCGATTCCAAGGCTGAGAAAACGCGTTTATTTCGGGCTGAAAAACACGTTTTGAAAACTGTGCTGTTCCTGCCCTATAAGTTACATGGTGGTGACCAAAGTTGCCAAAACGTGTTTATTTCTGCTGAAAAACACGTTGTGACAATTTCTGCACACTGAGGTTAAGGGCTGACTCAGTGTGCTCTTCTGAGCCAGGCAGTTACACTGCGATTCCAAGGGCTGAGAAAACGCGTTTATTTCGGGCTGAAAAACTCGTTTTGAAAACTGTGCTGTTCCTGCCCTATAAGTTACATGGTGGTGACCAAAGTTGCCAAAACGTGTTTATTTCTGCTGAAAAACACGTTGTGACAATTTCTGCACACTGGGGTTAAGGGCTGACTCAGTGTGCTCTTCTGCGCCAGACAGTTACACTGCGATTCCAAGGGCTGAGAAAACGCGTTTATTTCGGGCAGAAAAACACGTTTTGAAAACTGTGCTGTTCCTGCCCTATAAGTTACATGGTGGTGACCAAAGTTGCTAAAACGTGTTGATTTCTGCTGAAAAACACGTTGTGACAATTTCTGCACACTGGGGTTAAGGGCTGACGCAGTGTGCTCTTCTGAGCCAGGCAGTTACACTGCGATTCCAAGGGCTGAGAAAACGCGTTTATTTCGGCTGAAAAACACGTTTTGAAAACTTTGCTGTTCCTGCCCTATAAGTTACATGGTGGTGACCAAAGTTGCCAAAACGTGTTTATTTCTGCTTGAAAACACGTTGTGACAATTTCTGCACACTGGGGTTAAGGGCTGACTCAGTGTGCTCTTCTGCGCCAGACAGTTACACTGCGATTCCAAGGGCTGAGAAAACGCGTTTATTTCGGGCTAAAAAACACGTTTTGAAAACTGTGCTATTCCTTCCCTATAAGTTACATGGTGGTGACCAAAGTTGCCAAAACGTGTTTATTTCTGCTGAAAAACACGTTGTGACAATTTCTGATCACTGGGGTTAAGGGCTGACTCAGTGTGCTCTTCTGAGCCAGGCAGTTACACTGCGATTCCAAGGGCTGAGAAAACGCGTTTATTTCGGGCTGAAAAACACGTTTTGAAAACTGTGCTATTCCTTCCCTATAAGTTACATGGTGGTGACCAAAGTTGCCAAAACGTGTTTATTTCTGCTGAAAAACACGTTGTGACAATTTCTGATCACTGGGGTTAAGGGCTGACTCAGTGTGCTCTTTGGAGCCAGGCAGTTACACTGCGATTCCAAGGGCTGAGAAAACGCGTTTATTTCGGGCTGAAAAACACGTTTTGAAAACTGTGCTATTCCTTCCCTATAAGTTACATGGTGGTGACCAAAGTTGCCAAAACGTGTTTATTTCTGCTGAAAAACACGTTGTGACAATTTCTGATCACTGGGGTTAAGGGCTGACTCAGTGTGCTCTTTGGAGCCAGGCAGTTACACTGCGATTCCAAGGGCTGAGAAAACGCGTTTATTTCGGGCTGAAAAACACGTTTTGAAAACTGTGCTATTCCTTCCCTATAAGTTACATGGTGGTGACCAAAGTTGCCAAAACGTGTTTATTTCTGCTGAAAAACACGTTGTGACAACTTCTGCACACTGGCGTTAAGGGCTGAATCAGTGGGCTCTTCTGAGCCAGGCAGTTACACTGGGATTCCAAGGGCTGAGAAATCGCCTTTATTTCTGGCTGAAAAACACGTTTTGAAAAGTGTGCTGTTTCTGCCCTAAAAGTTACATGGGGGTGTCCAGAGTTGCCAAAATGTGTTTATTTCTGCTGACAAACACGTTTTGACAACTTCTGCACACTGTGGTTAAGGGCTGACTCAGTGTGCTCTTCTGAGCCAGGCAGTTACAATGCGATTCCAAGGGCTGAGAAAACGCGGTTATTTCGGGCTGAAAAACACGTTTTGAAAACTGTGCTGTTCCTGCCCTATAAGTTACGTGGTGGTGACCAAAGTTGCCAAAACGTGTTTATTTCTGCTGAAAAACAAGTTGTGACAATTTCTGCACACTGGGGTTAAGGGCTGACTTAGTGTGCTCTTCTGAGCCAGGCAGTTACACTGCGATTCCAAGGGCTGAGAAAACGCGTTTATTTCGGGCTGAAAAACACGTTTTGAAAACTGTGCTGTTCCTGCCCTATAAGTTACATGGTGGTGACCAAAGTTGCCAAAACGTGTTTATTTCTGCTGAAAAACACGTTGTGACAATTTCTGCACACTGAGGTTAAGGGCTGACTCAGTGTGCTCTTCTGAGCCAGGCAGTTACACTGCGATTCCAAGGGCTTAGAAAACGCGTTTATTTCGGGCTGAAAAACTCGTTTTGAAAACTGTGCTGTTCCTGCCCTATAAGTTACATGGTGGTGACCAAAGTTGCCAAAACGTGTTTATTTCTGCTGAAAAACACGTTGTGACAATTTCTGCACACTGGGGTTAAGGGCTGACTCAGTGTGCTCTTCTGCGCCAGACAGTTACACTGCGATTCCAAGGGCTGAGAAAACGCGTTTATTTCGGGCAGAAAAACACGTTTTGAAAACTGTGCTGTTCCTGCCCTATAAGTTACATGGTGGTGACCAAAGTTGCTAAAACGTGTTGATTTCTGCTGAAAAACACGTTGTGACAATTTCTGCACACTGGGGTTAAGGGCTGACGCAGTGTGCTCTTCTGAGCCAGGCAGTTACACTGCGATTCCAAGGGCTGAGAAAACGCGTTTATTTCGGCTGAAAAACACGTTTTGAAAACTTTGCTGTTCCTGCCCTATAAGTTACATGGTGGTGACCAAAGTTGCCAAAACGTGTTTATTTCTGCTGAAAAACACGTTGTGACAATTTCTGCACACTGGGGTTAAGGGCTGACTCAGTGTGCTCTTCTGAGCCAGGCAGTTACTCTGCGATTCCAAGGCTGAGAAAACGCGTTTATTTCGGGCTGAAAAACACGTTTTGAAAACTGTGCTGTTCCTGCCCTATAAGTTACGTGGTGGTGACCAAAGTTGCCAAAACGTGTTTATTTCTGCTGAAAAACACGTTGTGACAATTTCTGCACACTGAGGTTAAGGGCTGACTCAGTGTGCTCTTCTGAGCCAGGCAGTTACACTGCGATTCCAAGGGCTGAGAAAACGCGTTTATTTCGGGCTGAAAAACTCGTTTTGAAAACTGTGCTGTTCCTGCCCTATAAGTTACGTGGTGGTGACCAAAGTTGCCAAAACGTTTTTATTTCTGCTGAAAAACAAGTTGTGACAATTTCTGCACACTGGGGTTAAGGGCTGACTCAGTGTGCTCTTCTGAGCCAGGCAGTTACACTGCGATTCCAAGGGCTGAGAAAACACGTTTATTTCGGGCTGAAAAACACGTTTTGAAAACTGTGCTGTTCCTGCCCTATAAGTTACATGGTGGTGACCAAAGTTGCCGAAACGTGTTTATTTCTGCTGAAAAACACGTTGTGACAATTTCTGCACACTGGGGTTAAGGGCTGACTCAGTGTGCTCTTCTGAGCCAGGCAGTTACACTGCGATTCCAAGGGCTGAGAAAACGCGTTTATTTCGGGCTGAAAAACACGTTTTGAAAACTGTGTTGTTCCAGCCCTATAAGTTACATGGTGGTGACCAAAGTTGCCAAAACGTGTTTATTTCTGCTTGAAAACACGTTGTGACAATTTCTGCACACTGGGGTTAAGGGCTGACTCAGTGTGCTCTTCTGCGCCAGACAGTTACACTGCGATTCCAAGGGCTGAGAAAACGCGTTTATTTCGGGCTAAAAAACACGTTTTGAAAACTGTGCTATTCCTTCCCTATAAGTTACATGGTGGTGACCAAAGTTGCCAAAACGTGTTTATTTCTGCTGAAAAACACGTTGTGACAATTTCTGATCACTGGGGTTAAGGGCTGACTCAGTGTGCTCTTCTGAGCCAGGCAGTTACACTGCGATTCCAAGGGCTGAGAAAACGCGTTTATTTCGGGCTGAAAAACACGTTTTGAAAACTGTGCTATTCCTTCCCTATAAGTTACATGGTGGTGACCAAAGTTGCCAAAACGTGTTTATTTCTGCTGAAAAACACGTTGTGACAATTTCTGATCACTGGGGTTAAGGGCTGACTCAGTGTGCTCTTTGGAGCCAGGCAGTTACACTGCGATTCCAAGGGCTGAGAAAACGTGTTTATTTCGGGCTGAAAAACACGTTTTGAAAACTGTGTTGTTCCAGCCCTATAAGTTACATGGTGGTGTCCAAAGTTGCCAAAACGTGTTTATTTCTGCTGAAAAACAAGTTGTGACAATTTCTGCACACTGGGGTTAAGGGCTGACTCAGTGTGCTCTTCTGAGCCAGGCAGTTACACTGCGATTCCAAGGGCTGAGAAAACGCGTTTATTTCGGGCTGAAAAACACGTTTTGAAAACTGTGCTATTCCTTCCCTATAAGTTACATGGTGGTGACCAAAGTTGCCAAAACGTGTTTATTTCTGCTGAAAAACACGTTGGGACAATTTCTGATCACTGGGGTTAAGGGCTGACTCAGTGTGCTCTTTGGAGCCAGGCAGTTACACTGCGATTCCAAGGGCTGAGAAAACGCGTTTATTTCGGGCTGAAAAACACGTTTTGAAAACTGTGCTATTCCTTCCCTATAAGTTACATGGTGGTGACCAAAGTTGCCAAAACGTGTTTATTTCTGCTGAAAAACACGTTGTGACAATTTCTGATCACTGGGGTTAAGGGCTGACTCAGTGTGCTCTTTGGAGCCAGGCAGTTACACTGCGATTCCAAGGGCTGAGAAAACGCGTTTATTTCGGGCTGAAAAACACGTTTTGAAAACTGTGCTATTCCTTCCCTATAAGTTACATGGTGGTGACCAAAGTTGCCAAAACGTGTTTATTTCTGCTGAAAAACACGTTGTGACAACTTCTGCACACTGGCGTTAAGGGCTGAATCAGTGGGCTCTTCTGAGCCAGGCAGTTACACTGGGATTCCAAGGGCTGAGAAATCGCCTTTATTTCTGGCTGAAAAACACGTTTTGAAAAGTGTGCTGTTTCTGCCCTAAAAGTTACATGGGGGTGTCCAAAGTTGCCAAAATGTGTTTATTTCTGCTGACAAACACGTTTTGACAACTTCTGCACACTGTGGTTAAGGGCTGACTCAGTGTGCTCTTCTGAGCCAGGCAGTTACACTGCGATTCCAAGGGCTGAGAAAACGCGGTTATTTCGGGCTGAAAAACACGTTTTGAAAACTGTGCTGTTCCTGCCCTATAAGTTACGTGGTGGTGACCAAAGTTGCCAAAACGTGTTTATTTCTGCTGAAAAACAAGTTGTGACAATTTCTGCACACTGGGGTTAAGGGCTGACTTAGTGTGCTCTTCTGAGCCAGGCAGTTACACTGCGATTCCAAGGGCTGAGAAAACGCGTTTATTTCGGGCTGAAAAACACGTTTTGAAAACTGTGCTGTTCCTGCCCTATAAGTTACATGGTGGTGACCAAAGTTGCCAAAACGTGTTTATTTCTGCTGAAAAACACGTTGTGACAATTTCTGCACACTGAGGTTAAGGGCTGACTCAGTGTGCTCTTCTGAGCCAGGCAGTTACACTGCGATTCCAAGGGCTGAGAAAACGCGTTTATTTCGGGCTGAAAAACTCGTTTTGAAAACTGTGCTGTTCCTGCCCTATAAGTTACATGGTGGTGACCAAAGTTGCCAAAACGTGTTTATTTCTGCTGAAAAACACGTTGTGACAATTTCTGCACACTGGGGTTAAGGGCTGACTCAGTGTGCTCTTCTGCGCCAGACAGTTACACTGCGATTCCAAGGGCTGAGAAAACGCGTTTATTTCGGGCAGAAAAACACGTTTTGAAAACTGTGCTGTTCCTGCCCTATAAGTTACATGGTGGTGACCAAAGTTGCTAAAACGTGTTGATTTCTGCTGAAAAACACGTTGTGACAATTTCTGCACACTGGGGTTAAGGGCTGACGCAGTGTGCTCTTCTGAGCCAGGCAGTTACACTGCGATTCCAAGGGCTGAGAAAACGCGTTTATTTCGGCTGAAAAACACGTTTTGAAAACTTTGCTGTTCCTGCCCTATAAGTTACATGGTGGTGACCAAAGTTGCCAAAACGTGTTTATTTCTGCTGAAAAACACGTTGTGACAATTTCTGCACACTGGGGTTAAGGGCTGACTCAGTGTGCTCTTCTGAGCCAGGCAGTTACACTGCGATTCCAAGGGCTGAGAAAACACGTTTATTTCGGGCTGAAAAACACGTTTTGAAAACTGTGCTGTTCCTGCCCTATAAGTTACATGGTGGTGACCAAAGTTGCCGAAACGTGTTTATTTCTGCTGAAAAACACGTTGTGACAATTTCTGCACACTGGGGTTAAGGGCTGACTCAGTGTGCTCTTCTGAGCCAGGCAGTTACACTGCGATTCCAAGGGCTGAGAAAACGCGTTTATTTCGGGCTGAAAAACACGTTTTGAAAACTGTGTTGTTCCAGCCCTATAAGTTACATGGTGGTGACCAAAGTTGCCAAAACGTGTTTATTTCTGCTTGAAAACACGTTGTGACAATTTCTGCACACTGGGGTTAAGGGCTGACTCAGTGTGCTCTTCTGCGCCAGACAGTTACACTGCGATTCCAAGGGCTGAGAAAACGCGTTTATTTCGGGCTAAAAAACACGTTTTGAAAACTGTGCTATTCCTTCCCTATAAGTTACATGGTGGTGACCAAAGTTGCCAAAACGTGTTTATTTCTGCTGAAAAACACGTTGTGACAATTTCTGATCACTGGGGTTAAGGGCTGACTCAGTGTGCTCTTCTGAGCCAGGCAGTTACACTGCGATTCCAAGGGCTGAGAAAACGCGTTTATTTCGGGCTGAAAAACACGTTTTGAAAACTGTGCTATTCCTTCCCTATAAGTTACATGGTGGTGACCAAAGTTGCCAAAACGTGTTTATTTCTGCTGAAAAACACGTTGTGACAATTTCTGATCACTGGGGTTAAGGGCTGACTCAGTGTGCTCTTTGGAGCCAGGCAGTTACACTGCGATTCCAAGGGCTGAGAAAACGCGTTTATTTCGGGCTGAAAAACACGTTTTGAAAACTGTGTTGTTCCAGCCCTATAAGTTACATGGTGGTGTCCAAAGTTGCCAAAACGTGTTTATTTCTGCTGAAAAACAAGTTGTGACAATTTCTGCACACTGGGGTTAAGGGCTGACTCAGTGTGCTCTTCTGAGCCAGGCAGTTACACTGCGATTCCAAGGGCTGAGAAAACGCGTTTATTTCGGGCTGAAAAACACGTTTTGAAAACTGTGCTGTTCCTGCCCTATAAGTTACATGGTGGTGACCAAAGTTGCCAAAACGTGTTTATTTCTGCTGACAAACACGTTTTGACAACTTCTGCACACTGGGGTTAAGGGCTGACTCAGTGGGCTCTTCTGAGCCAGGCAGTTACAGTGTGATTCCAGGGGTTGAGAAAACGCGTTTATTTCTGGCTGAAAAACACGTTTTGAAAAGTGTGCTGTTTCTGCCCTATAAGTTACATGGGGGTACCAAAGTTGCCAAAACGTGTTTATTTCTGCTGAAAAACACGATTTGACAACTTCTGCACACTGGGGTTAAGGGCTGAATCAGTGGGCTCTTCTGAGCCAGGCAGTTACACTGGGATTCCAAGGGCTGAGAAATCGCCTTTATTTCGGGCTGAAAAACACGTTTTGAAAAGTGTGCTGTTTCTGCCCTATAAGTTACATGGGGGTGACCAAAGTTGCCAAAACGTGTTTATTTCTGCTAAAAAACACGTTTTGACAACTTCTGCACACTGGGCTTAATGGCTGACTAAGTGGGCTTTCTGAGCCAGGGAGTTACACTGTGATTCCAAGGGCTGATAAAACGCGTTTATTTCGGGCTGAAAAACACGTTTTGAAAAGTGTGATGTTTCTGCCCTACAAGTTACATGGGGTGACCAAAGTTGCCAAAACGTGTTTATTTCTGCTGAAAAACATGTTTTGACAACTTCTGCACACTGGGGTTAAGGGCTGACTCAGTGGGCTCTTCTGAGCCAGGCAGTTACACTGTGATTCTAAGGATTGAGAAAACGCGTTTATTTCGGGCTGAAAAACACGTTTTGAAAAGTGTGCTGTCTCTGCCCTATAAGTTACATGGGGGTGACCAAAGTTGCCAAAACGTGTTTATTTCACCTGAAAAACACGTTTTGACAACTTCTGCACACTGGGGTTAAGGGCTGACTCAGTGGGCTCTTCTGAGCCAGGCAGTTACACTGGGATTCCAAGGGTTGAGAAAACGCGTTTATTTCGGACTGAAAAACACGTTTTGAAAAGTGTGCTGTTTCTGCCCTATAAGTTACATGGGGGTACCAAAGTTGCCAAAACGTGTTTATTTCAGCTGAAAAACACGTTTTGACAACTTCTGCACACTGGCGTTAAGGGCTGAATCAGTGGGCTCTTCTGAGCCAGGCAGTTACACTGGGATTCCAAGGGCTGAGAAATCGCCTTTATTTCGGGCTGAAAAACACGTTTTGAAAAGTGTGCTGTTTCTGCCCTAAAAGTTACATGGGGGTGTCCAAAGTTGCCAAAATGTGTTTATTTCTGCTGACAAAAACGTTTTGACAACTTCTGCACACTGGGGTTAATGGCTGACTAAGTGGGCTTTTCTGAGCCAGGCAGTTACACTGTGATTCCAAGGGCTGATAAAACGCGCTTATTTTGGGCTGAAAAACACGTTTTGAAAAGTGTCTTGTTTCTGCCCTACAAGTTACATGGGGTGACCAAAGTTGCCAAAACGTGTTTATTTCTGCTGAAAAACACGTTTTGACAACTTCTGCACACTGGGGTTAAGGGCTGACTCAGTGGGCTCTTCTGAGCCAGGCAGTTACAGTGTGATTCCAGGGGTTGAGAAAACGCGTTTATTTCGGGCTGAAATACACGTTTTGAAAAGTGTGATGATTCTGCCCTATAAGTTACATGGTGTTGACCAAAGTTGCCAAAACATGTTTATTTCTGCTGAAAAACACGTTTTGACAATTTCTGCACACTGGGGTTAAGGGTTGACTCAGTGTGCTCTTCTGAGCCAGGCAGTTACACTGCGATTCCAAGGGCTGAGATATCGCGTTTATTTCGGGCTGAAAAACACGTTTTGAAAACTGTGCTTTTCCTGCCCTATAAGTTACATGGTGGTGACCAAAGTTGCCAAAACGTGTTTATTTCTGCTGAAAAACACGTTTTGACAACTTCTGCACACTGGGGTTAAGGGCTGACTCATTGTGCTCTTCTGAGCCAGGCAGTTACACTGGGATTCCAAGGGCTGAGAAAACGCGTTTATTTCGGGCTGAAAAACACGTTTTGAAAAGTGTGCTGTTTTTGCCCTATAAGTTACATGGGGGTGACCAAAGTTGCCAAAACGTGTTTATTTCTGCTGAAAAACACGTTTTGACAACTTCTGCACACTGGGGTTAAGGGCTGACTCAGTGGGCTCTTCTGAGCCAGGCAGTTACAGTGGGATTCCAAGGGCTGAGAAAACGCGTTTATTTCGGGCTGAAAAACAAGTTTTGAAAAGTGTGCTGTTTCTGCCCTATAAGTTACATGGGGGTGACCAAAGTTGCCAAAACGTGTTTATTTCTGCTAAAAAAAACGTTTTGACAACTTCTGCACACTGGGCTTAATGGCTGACTAAGTGGGCTTTCTGAGCCAGGCAGTTACACTGTGATTCCAAGGGCTGATAAAACGCGTTTATTTCGGGCTGAAAAACACGTTTTGAAAAGTGTGATGTTTCTGCCCTACAAGTTACATGGGGTGACCAAAGTTGCCAAAACGTGTTTATTTCTGCTGAAAAACACGTTGTGACAATTTCTGCACACTGGGGTTAAGGGCTGACTCAGTGTGCTCTTCTGAGCCAAGCAGTTGCACTGCGATTCCAAGGGCTGAGAAAACGCGTTTATTTCGGGCTGAAAAACACGTTTTGAAAACTGTGCTGTTCCTGCCCTATAAGTTACATGGTGGTGACCAAAGTTGCCAAAACGTGTTTATTTCTGCTGAAAAACACGTTGTGACAATTTCTGCACACTGGGGTTAAGGGCTGACTCAGTGTGCTCTTCTGAGCCAGGCAGTTACACTGCGATTCCAAGGGCTGAGAAAACGCGTTTATTTTGGGCAGAAAAACACGTTTTGAAAACTGTGCTGTTCCTGCCCTATAAGTTACATGGTGGTGACCAAAGTTGCTAAAACGTGTTGATTTCTGCTGAAAAACACGTTGTGACAATTTCTGCACACTGGGGTTAAGGGCTGACGCAGTGTGCTCTTCTGAGCCAGGCAGTTACACTGCGATTCCAAGGGCTGAGAAAACGCGTTTATTTCGGGCTGAAAAACACGTTTTGAAAACTGTGCTGTTCCTGCCCTATAAGTTACATGGTGGTGACCAAAGTTGCCAAAACGTGTTTATTTCTGCTGAAAAACACGTTGTGACAATTTCTGCACACTGGGGTTAAGGGCTGACTCAGTGTGCTCTTCTAAGCCAGGCAGTTACTCTGCGATTCCAAGGCTGAGAAAACGCGTTTATTTCGGGCTGAAAAACACGTTTTGAAAACTGTGCTGTTCCTGCCCTATAAGTTACATGGTGGTGACCAAAGTTGCCAAAACGTGTTTATTTCTGCTGAAAAACACGTTGTGACAATTTCTGCACACTGAGGTTAAGGGCTGACTCAGTGTGCTCTTCTGAGCCAGGCAGTTACACTGCGATTCCAAGGGCTGAGAAAACGCGTTTATTTCGGGCTGAAAAACTCATTTTGAAAACTGTGCTGTTCCTGCCCTATAAGTTACGTGGTGGTGACCAAAGTTGCCAAAACGTTTTTATTTCTGCTGAAAAACAAGTTGTGACAATTTCTGCACACTGGGGTTAAGGGCTGACTCAGTGTGCTCTTCTGAGCCAGGCAGTTACACTGCGATTCCAAGGGCTGAGAAAACACGTTTATTTCGGGCTGAAAAACACGTTTTGAAAACTGTGCTGTTCCTGCCCTATAAGTTACATGGTGGTGACCAAAGTTGCCAAAACATGTTTATTTCTGCTGAAAAACACGTTGTGACAACTTCTGCACACTGGCGTTAAGGGCTGAATCAGTGGGCTCTTCTGAGCCAGGCAGTTACACTGGGATTCCAAGGGCTGAGAAATCGCCTTTATTTCTGGCTGAAAAACACGTTTTGAAAAGTGTGCTGTTTCTGCCCTAAAAGTTACATGGGGGTGTCCAAAGTTGCCAAAATGTGTTTATTTCTGCTGACAAACACGTTTTGACAACTTCTGCACACTGGGGTTAAGGGCTGACTCAGTGTGCTCTTCTGAGCCAGGCAGTTACACTGCGATTCCAAGGGCTGAGAAAACGCGGTTATTTCGGGCTGAAAAACACGTTTTGAAAACTGTGCTGTTCCTGCCCTATAAGTTACGTGGTGGTGACCAAAGTTGCCAAAACGTGTTTATTTCTGCTGAAAAACAAGTTGTGACAATTTCTGCACACTGGGGTTAAGGGCTGACTTAGTGTGCTCTTCTGAGCCAGGCAGTTACACTGCGATTCCAAGGGCTCAGAAAACGCGTTTATTTCGGGCTGAAAAACACGTTTTGAAAACTGTGCTGTTCCTGCCCTATAAGTTACATGGTGGTGACCAAAGTTGCCAAAACGTGTTTATTTCTGCTGAAAAACACGTTGTGACAATTTCTGCACACTGGGGTTAAGGGCTGACTCAGTGTGCTCTTCTGAGCCAGGCAGTTACTCTGCGATTCCAAGGCTGAGAAAACGCGTTTATTTCGGGCTGAAAAACACGTTTTGAAAACTGTGCTGTTCCTGCCCTATAAGTTACATGGTGGTGACCAAAGTTGCCAAAACGTGTTTATTTCTGCTGAAAAACACGTTGTGACAATTTCTGCACACTGAGGTTAAGGGCTGACTCAGTGTGCTCTTCTGAGCCAGGCAGTTACACTGCGATTCCAAGGGCTGAGAAAACGCGTTTATTTCGGGCTGAAAAACTCGTTTTGAAAACTGTGCTGTTCCTGCCCTATAAGTTACATGGTGGTGACCAAAGTTGCCAAAACGTGTTTATTTCTGCTGAAAAACACGTTGTGACAATTTCTGCACACTGGGGTTAAGGGCTGACTCAGTGTGCTCTTCTGCGCCAGACAGTTACACTGCGATTCCAAGGGCTGAGAAAACGCGTTTATTTCGGGCAGAAAAACACGTTTTGAAAACTGTGCTGTTCCTGCCCTATAAGTTACATGGTGGTGACCAAAGTTGCTAAAACGTGTTGATTTCTGCTGAAAAACACGTTGTGACAATTTCTGCACACTGGGGTTAAGGGCTGACGCAGTGTGCTCTTCTGAGCCAGGCAGTTACACTGCGATTCCAAGGGCTGAGAAAAAGCGTTTATTTCGGCTGAAAAACACGTTTTGAAAACTTTGCTGTTCCTGCCCTATAAGTTACATGGTGGTGACCAAAGTTGCCAAAACGTGTTTATTTCTGCTGAAAAACACGTTGTGACAATTTCTGCACACTGGGGTTAAGGGCTGACTCAGTGTGCTCTTCTGAGCCAGGCAGTTACTCTGCGATTCCAAGGCTGAGAAAACGCGTTTATTTCGGGCTGAAAAACACGTTTTGAAAACTGTGCTGTTCCTGCCCTATAAGTTACATGGTGGTGACCAAAGTTGCCAAAACGTGTTTATTTCTGCTGAAAAACACGTTGTGACAATTTCTGCACACTGAGGTTAAGGGCTGACTCAGTGTGCTCTTCTGAGCCAGGCAGTTACACTGCGATTCCAAGGGCTGAGAAAACGCGTTTATTTCGGGCTGAAAAACTCGTTTTGAAAACTGTGCTGTTCCTGCCCTATAAGTTACGTGGTGGTGACCAAAGTTGCCAAAACGTTTTTATTTCTGCTGAAAAACAAGTTGTGACAATTTCTGCACACTGGGGTTAAGGGCTGACTCAGTGTGCTCTTCTGAGCCAGGCAGTTACACTGCGATTCCAAGGGCTGAGAAAACACGTTTATTTCGGGCTGAAAAACACGTTTTGAAAACTGTGCTGTTCCTGCCCTATAAGTTACATGGTGGTGACCAAAGTTGCAGAAACGTGTTTATTTCTGCTGAAAAACACGTTGTGACAATTTCTGCACACTGGGGTTAAGGGCTGACTCAGTGTGCTCTTCTGAGCCAGGCAGTTACACTGCGATTCCAAGGGCTGAGAAAACGCGTTTATTTCGGGCTGAAAAACACGTTTTGAAAACTGTGTTGTTCCAGCCCTATAAGTTACATGGTGGTGACCAAAGTTGCCAAAACGTGTTTATTTCTGCTTGAAAACACGTTGTGACAATTTCTGCACACTGGGGTTAAGGGCTGACTCAGTGTGCTCTTCTGCGCCAGACAGTTACACTGCGATTCCAAGGGCTGAGAAAACGCGTTTATTTCGGGCTAAAAAACACGTTTTGAAAACTGTGCTATTCCTTCCCTATAAGTTACATGGTGGTGACCAAAGTTGACAAAACGTGTTTATTTCTGCTGAAAAACACGTTGTGACAATTTCTGATCACTGGGGTTAAGGGCTGACTCAGTGTGCTCTTCTGAGCCAGGCAGTTACACTGCGATTCCAAGGGCTGAGAAAACGCGTTTATTTCGGGCTGAAAAACACGTTTTGAAAACTGTGCTATTCCTTCCCTATAAGTTACATGGTGGTGACCAAAGTTGCCAAAACGTGTTTATTTCTGCTGAAAAACACGTTGTGACAATTTCTGATCACTGGGGTTAAGGGCTGACTCAGTGTGCTCTTTGGAGCCAGGCAGTTACACTGCGATTCCAAGGGCTGAGAAAACGCGTTTATTTCGGGCTGAAAAACACGTTTTGAAAACTGTGCTGTTCCTGCCCTATAAGTTACATGGTGGTGACCAAAGTTGCCAAAACGTGTTTATTTCTGCTGACAAACACGTTTTGACAACTTCTGCACACTGGGGTTAAGGGCTGACTCAGTGGGCTCTTCTGAGCCAGGCAGTTACAGTGTGATTCCAGGGGTTGAGAAAACGCGTTTATTTCTGGCTGAAAAACACGTTTTGAAAAGTGTGCTGTTTCTGCCCTATAAGTTACATGGGGGTACCAAAGTTGCCAAAACGTGTTTATTTCTGCTGAAAAACACGATTTGACAACTTCTGCACACTGGGGTTAAGGGCTGAATCAGTGGGCTCTTCTGAGCCAGGCAGTTACACTGGGATTCCAAGGGCTGAGAAATCGCCTTTATTTCGGGCTGAAAAACACGTTTTGAAAAGTGTGCTGTTTCTGCCCTATAAGTTACATGGGGGTGACCAAAGTTGCCAAAACGTGTTTATTTCTGCTAAAAAACACGTTTTGACAACTTCTGCACACTGGGCTTAATGGCTGACTAAGTGGGCTTTCTGAGCCAGGGAGTTACACTGTGATTCCAAGGGCTGATAAAACGCGTTTATTTCGGGCTGAAAAACACGTTTTGAAAAGTGTGATGTTTCTGCCCTACAAGTTACATGGGGTGACCAAAGTTGCCAAAACGTGTTTATTTCTGCTGAAAAACACGTTTTGACAACTTCTGCACACTGGGGTTAAGGGCTGACTCAGTGGGCTCTTCTGAGCCAGGCAGTTACACTGTGATTCTAAGGATTGAGAAAACGCGTTTATTTCGGGCTGAAAAACACGTTTTGAAAAGTGTGCTGTTTCTGCCCTATAAGTTACATGGGGGTGACCAAAGTTGCCAAAACGTGTTTATTTCACCTGAAAAACACGTTTTGACAACTTCTGCACACTGGGGTTAAGGGCTGACTCAGTGGGCTCTTCTGAGCCAGGCAGTTACACTGGGATTCCAAGGGTTGAGAAAACGCGTTTATTTCGGACTGAAAAACACGTTTTGAAAAGTGTGCTGTTTCTGCCCTATAAGTTACATGGGGGTACCAAAGTTGCCAAAACGTGTTTATTTCAGCTGAAAAACACGTTTTGACAACTTCTGCACACTGGCGTTAAGGGCTGAATCAGTGGGCTCTTCTGAGCCAGGCAGTTACACTGGGATTCCAAGGGCTGAGAAATCGCCTTTATTTCGGGCTGAAAAACACGTTTTGAAAAGTGTGCTGTTTCTGCCCTAAAAGTTACATGGGGGTGTCCAAAGTTGCCAAAATGTGTTTATTTCTGCTGACAAAAACGTTTTGACAACTTCTGCACACTGGGGTTAATGGCTGACTAAGTGGGCTTTTCTGAGCCAGGCAGTTACACTGTGATTCCAAGGGCTGATAAAACGCGCTTATTTTGGGCTGAAAAACACGTTTTGAAAAGTGTCTTGTTTCTGCCCTACAAGTTACATGGGGTGACCAAAGTTGCCAAAACGTGTTTATTTCTGCTGAAAAACACGTTTTGACAACTTCTGCACACTGGGGTTAAGGGCTGACTCAGTGGGCTCTTCTGAGCCAGGCAGTTACAGTGTGATTCCAGGGGTTGAGAAAACGCGTTTATTTCTGGCTGAAAAACACGTTTTGAAAAGTGTGCTGTTTCTGCCCTATAAGTTACATGGGGGTACCAAAGTTGCCAAAACGTGTTTATTTCTGCTGAAAAACACGATTTGACAACTTCTGCACACTGGGGTTAATGGCTGAATCAGTGGGCTCTTCTGAGCCAGGCAGTTACACTGTGATTCCAAGGGCTGATAAAACGTGCTTATTTCGGGCTGAAATACACGTTTTGAAAAGTGTGATGATTCTGCCCTATAAGTTACATGGTGTTGACCAAAGTTGCCAAAACATGTTTATTTCTGCTGAAAAACACGTTTTGACAATTTCTGCACACTGGGGTTAAGGGTTGACTCAGTGTGCTCTTCTGAGCCAGGCAGTTACACTGCGATTCCAAGGGCTGAGATATCGCGTTTATTTCGGGCTGAAAAACACGTTTTGAAAACTGTGCTTTTCCTGCCCTATAAGTTACATGGTGGTGACCAAAGTTGCCAAAACGTGTTTATTTCTGCTGAAAAACACGTTTTGACAACTTCTGCACACTGGGGTTAAGGGCTGACTCATTGTGCTCTTCTGAGCCAGGCAGTTACACTGGGATTCCAAGGGCTGAGAAAACGCGTTTATTTCGGGCTGAAAAACACGTTTTGAAAAGTGTGCTGTTTTTGCCCTATAAGTTACATGGGGGTGACCAAAGTTGCCAAAACGTGTTTATTTCTGCTGAAAAACACGTTTTGACAACTTCTGCACACTGGGGTTAAGGGCTGACTCAGTGGGCTCTTCTGAGCCAGGCAGTTACAGTGGGATTCCAAGGGCTGAGAAAACGCGTTTATTTCGGGCTGAAAAACAAGTTTTGAAAAGTGTGCTGTTTCTGCCCTATAAGTTACATGGGGGTGACCAAAGTTGCCAAAACGTGTTTATTTCTGCTAAAAAAAACGTTTTGACAACTTCTGCACACTGGGCTTAATGGCTGACTAAGTGGGCTTTCTGAGCCAGGCAGTTACACTGTGATTCCAAGGGCTGATAAAACGCGTTTATTTCGGGCTGAAAAACACGTTTTGAAAAGTGTGATGTTTCTGCCCTACAAGTTACATGGGGTGACCAAAGTTGCCAAAACGTGTTTATTTCTGCTGAAAAACACGTTGTGACAATTTCTGCACACTGGGGTTAAGGGCTGACTCAGTGTGCTCTTCTGAGCCAAGCAGTTGCACTGCGATTCCAAGGGCTGGGAAAACGCGTTTATTTCGGGCTGAAAAACACGTTTTGAAAACTGTGCTGTTCCTGCCCTATAAGTTACATGGTGGTGACCAAAGTTGCCAAAACGTGTTTATTTCTGCTGAAAAACACGTTGTGACAATTTCTGCACACTGGGGTTAAGGGCTGACTCAGTGTGCTCTTCTGAGCCAGGCAGTTACACTGCGATTCCAAGGGCTGAGAAAACGCGTTTATTTCGGGCTGAAAAACACGTTTTGAAAACTGTGCTGTTCCTGCCCTATAAGTTACATGGTGGTGACCAAAGTTGCCAAAACATGTTTATTTCTGCTGAAAAACACGTTGTGACAACTTCTGCACACTGGCGTTAAGGGCTGAATCAGTGGGCTCTTCTGAGCCAGGCAGTTACACTGGGATTCCAAGGGCTGAGAAATCGCCTTTATTTCGGGCTGAAAAACACGTTTTGAAAAGTGTGCTGTTTCTGCCCTAAAAGTTACATGGGGGTGTCCAAAGTTGCCAAAATGTGTTTATTTCTGCTGACAAACACGTTTTGACAACTTCTGCACACTGGGGTTAAGGGCTGACTCAGTGTGCTCTTCTGAGCCAGGCAGTTACACTGCGATTCCAAGGGCTGAGAAAACGCGTTTATTTCGGGCTGAAAAACACGTTTTGAAAACTGTGCTGTTCCTGCCCTATAAGTTACGTGGTGGTGACCAAAGTTGCCAAAACGTGTTTATTTCTGCTGAAAAACAAGTTGTGACAATTTCTGCACACTGGGGTTAAGGGCTGACTTAGTGTGCTCTTCTGAGCCAGGCAGTTAAACTGCGATTCCAAGGGCTGAGAAAACGCGTTTATTTCGGGCTGAAAAACACGTTTTGAAAACTGTGCTGTTCCTGCCCTATAAGTTACATGGTGGTGACCAAAGTTGCCAAAACGTGTTTATTTCTGCTGAAAAACACGTTGTGACAATTTCTGCACACTGGGGTTAAGGGCTGACTCAGTGTGCTCTTCTGAGCCAGGCAGTTACTCTGCGATTCCAAGGCTGAGAAAACGCGTTTATTTCGGGCTGAAAAACACGTTTTGAAAACTGTGCTGTTCCTGCCCTATAAGTTACATGGTGGTGACCAAAGTTGCCAAAACGTGTTTATTTCTGCTGAAAAACACGTTGTGACAATTTCTGCACACTGAGGTTAAGGGCTGACTCAGTGTGCTCTTCTGAGCCAGGCAGTTACACTGCGATTCCAAGGGCTGAGAAAACGCGTTTATTTCGGGCTGAAAAACTCGTTTTGAAAACTGTGCTGTTCCTGCCCTATAAGTTACATGGTGGTGACCAAAGTTGCCAAAACGTGTTTATTTCTGCTGAAAAACACGTTGTGACAATTTCTGCACACTGGGGTTAAGGGCTGACTCAGTGTGCTCTTCTGCGCCAGACAGTTACACTGCGATTCCAAGGGCTGAGAAAACGCGTTTATTTCGGGCAGAAAAACACGTTTTGAAAACTGTGCTGTTCCTGCCCTATAAGTTACATGGTGGTGACCAAAGTTGCTAAAACGTGTTGATTTCTGCTGAAAAACACGTTGTGACAATTTCTGCACACTGGGGTTAAGGGCTGACGCAGTGTGCTCTTCTGAGCCAGGCAGTTACACTGCGATTCCAAGGGCTGAGAAAACGCGTTTATTTCGGGCTGAAAAACACGTTTTGAAAACTGTGCTGTTCCTGCCCTATAAGTTACATGGTGGTGACCAAAGTTGCCAAAACGTGTTTATTTCTGCTGAAAAACACGTTGTGACAATTTCTGCACACTGGGGTTAAGGGCTGACTCAGTGTGCTCTTCAGAGCCAGGCAGTTACTCTGCGATTCCAAGGCTGAGAAAACGCGTTTATTTCGGGCTGAAAAACACGTTTTGAAAACTGTGCTGTTCCTGCCCTATAAGTTACATGGTGGTGACCAAAGTTGCCAAAACGTGTTTATTTCTGCTGAAAAACACGTTGTGACAATTTCTGCACACTGAGGTTAAGGGCTGACTCAGTGTGCTCTTCTGAGCCAGGCAGTTACACTGCGATTCCAAGGGCTGAGAAAACGCGTTTATTTCGGGGTGAAAAACTCGTTTTGAAAACTGTGCTGTTCCTGCCCTATAAGTTACGTGGTGGTGACCAAAGTTGCCAAAACGTTTTTATTTCTGCTGAAAAACAAGTTGTGACAATTTCTGCACACTGGGGTTAAGGGCTGACTCAGTGTGCTCTTCTGAGCCAGGCAGTTACACTGCGATTCCAAGGGCTGAGAAAACACGTTTATTTCGGGCTGAAAAACTCGTTTTGAAAACTGTGCTGTTCCTGCCCTATAAGTTACGTGGTGGTGACCAAAGTTGCCAAAACGTTTTTATTTCTGCTTAAAAACAAGTTGTGACAATTTCTGCACACTGGGGTTAAGGGCTGACTCAGTGTGCTCTTCTGAGCCAGGCAGTTACACTGCTATTCCAAGGGCTGAGAAAACACGTTTATTTCGGGCTGAAAAACACGTTTTGAAAACTGTGCTGTTCCTGCCCTATAAGTTACATGGTGGTGACCAAAGTTGCCAAAACATGTTTATTTCTGCTGAAAAACACGTTGTGACAACTTCTGCACACTGGCGTTAAGGGCTGAATCAGTGGGCTCTTCTGAGCCAGGCAGTTACACTGGGATTCCAAGGGCTGAGAAATCGCCTTTATTTCGGGCTGAAAAACACGTTTTGAAAAGTGTGCTGTTTCTGCCCTAAAAGTTACATGGGGGTGTCCAAAGTTGCCAAAATGTGTTTATTTCTGCTGACAAACACGTTTTGACAACTTCTGCACACTGGGGTCAAGGGCTGACTCAGTGTGCTCTTCTGAGCCAGGCAGTTACACTGCGATTCCAAGGGCTGAGAAAACGCGGTTATTTCGGGCTGAAAAACACGTTTTGAAAACTGTGCTGTTCCTGCCCTATAAGTTACGTGGTGGTGACCAAAGTTGCCAAAACGTGTTTATTTCTGCTGAAAAACAAGTTGTGACAATTTCTGCACACTGGGGTTAAGGGCTGACTTAGTGTGCTCTTCTGAGCCAGGCAGTTACACTGCGATTCCAAGGGCTGAGAAAACGCGTTTATTTCGGGCTGAAAAACACGTTTTGAAAACTGTGCTGTTCCTGCCCTATAAGTTACATGGTGGTGACCAAAGTTGCCAAAACGTGTTTATTTCTGCTGAAAAACACGTTGTGACAATTTCTGCACACTGGGGTTAAGGGCTGACTCAGTGTGCTCTTCTGAGCCAGGCAGTTACTCTGCGATTCCAAGGCTGAGAAAACGCGTTTATTTCGGGCTGAAAAACACGTTTTGAAAACTGTGCTGTTCCTGCCCTATAAGTTACATGGTGGTGACCAAAGTTGCCAAAACGTGTTTATTTCTGCTGAAAAACACGTTGTGACAATTTCTGCACACTGAGGTTAAGGGCTGACTCAGTGTGCTCTTCTGAGCCAGGCAGTTACACTGCGATTCCAAGGGCTGAGAAAACGCGTTTATTTCGGGCTGAAAAACTCGTTTTGAAAACTGTGCTGTTCCTGCCCTATAAGTTACATGGTGGTGACCAAAGTTGCCAAAACGTGTTTATTTCTGCTGAAAAACACGTTGTGACAATTTCTGCACACTGAGGTTAAGGGCTGACTCAGTGTGCTCTTCTGAGCCAGGCAGTTACACTGCGATTCCAAGGGCTGAGAAAACGCGTTTATTTCGGGCTGAAAAACTCGTTTTGAAAACTGTGCTGTTCCTGCCCTATAAGTTACATGGTGGTGACCAAAGTTGCCAAAACGTGTTTATTTCTGCTGAAAAACACGTTGTGACAATTTCTGCACACTGGGGTTAAGGGCTGACTCAGTGTGCTCTTCTGCGCCAGACAGTTACACTGCGATTCCAAGGGCTGAGAAAACGCGTTTATTTCGGGCAGAAAAACACGTTTTGAAAACTGTGCTGTTCCTGCCCTATAAGTTACATGGTGGTGACCAAAGTTGCTAAAACGTGTTGATTTCTGCTGAAAAACACGTTGTGACAATTTCTGCACACTGGGGTTAAGGGCTGACGCAGTGTGCTCTTCTGAGCCAGGCAGTTACACTGCGATTCCAAGGGCTGAGAAAACGCGTTTATTTCGGGCTGAAAAACACGTTTTGAAAACTGTGCTGTTCCTGCCCTATAAGTTACATGGTGGTGACCAAAGTTGCCAAAACGTGTTTATTTCTGCTGAAAAACACGTTGTGACAATTTCTGCACACTGGGGTTAAGGGCTGACTCAGTGGGCTCTTCTGAGCCAGGCAGTTACAGTGGGATTCCAAGGGCTGAGAAAACGCGTTTATTTCGGGCTGAAAAACAAGTTTTGAAAAGTGTGCTGTTTCTGCCCTATAAGTTACATGGGGGTGACCAAAGTTGCCAAAACGTGTTTATTTCTGCTAAAAAAAACGTTTTGACAACTTCTGCACACTGGGCTTAATGGCTGACTAAGTGGGCTTTCTGAGCCAGGCAGTTACACTGTGATTCCAAGGGCTGATAAAACGCGTTTATTTCGGGCTGAAAAACACGTTTTGAAAAGTGTGATGTTTCTGCCCTACAAGTTACATGGGGTGACCAAAGTTGCCAAAACGTGTTTATTTCTGCTGAAAAACACGTTGTGACAATTTCTGCACACTGGGGTTAAGGGCTGACTCAGTGTGCTCTTCTGAGCCAAGCAGTTGCACTGCGATTCCAAGGGCTGGGAAAACGCGTTTATTTCGGGCTGAAAAACACGTTTTGAAAACTGTGCTGTTCCTGCCCTATAAGTTACATGGTGGTGACCAAAGTTGCCAAAACGTGTTTATTTCTGCTGAAAAACACGTTGTGACAATTTCTGCACACTGGGGTTAAGGGCTGACTCAGTGTGCTCTTCTGAGCCAGGCAGTTACACTGCGATTCCAAGGGCTGAGAAAACGCGTTTATTTCGGGCTGAAAAACACGTTTTGAAAACTGTGCTGTTCCTGCCCTATAAGTTACATGGTGGTGACCAAAGTTGCCAAAACATGTTTATTTCTGCTGAAAAACACGTTGTGACAACTTCTGCACACTGGCGTTAAGGGCTGAATCAGTGGGCTCTTCTGAGCCAGGCAGTTACACTGGGATTCCAAGGGCTGAGAAATCGCCTTTATTTCGGGCTGAAAAACACGTTTTGAAAAGTGTGCTGTTTCTGCCCTAAAAGTTACATGGGGGTGTCCAAAGTTGCCAAAATGTGTTTATTTCTGCTGACAAACACGTTTTGACAACTTCTGCACACTGGGGTTAAGGGCTGACTCAGTGTGCTCTTCTGAGCCAGGCAGTTACACTGCGATTCCAAGGGCTGAGAAAACGCGTTTATTTCGGGCTGAAAAACACGTTTTGAAAACTGTGCTGTTCCTGCCCTATAAGTTACGTGGTGGTGACCAAAGTTGCCAAAACGTGTTTATTTCTGCTGAAAAACAAGTTGTGACAATTTCTGCACACTGGGGTTAAGGGCTGACTTAGTGTGCTCTTCTGAGCCAGGCAGTTAAACTGCGATTCCAAGGGCTGAGAAAACGCGTTTATTTCGGGCTGAAAAACACGTTTTGAAAACTGTGCTGTTCCTGCCCTATAAGTTACATGGTGGTGACCAAAGTTGCCAAAACGTGTTTATTTCTGCTGAAAAACACGTTGTGACAATTTCTGCACACTGGGGTTAAGGGCTGACTCAGTGTGCTCTTCTGAGCCAGGCAGTTACTCTGCGATTCCAAGGCTGAGAAAACGCGTTTATTTCGGGCTGAAAAACACGTTTTGAAAACTGTGCTGTTCCTGCCCTATAAGTTACATGGTGGTGACCAAAGTTGCCAAAACGTGTTTATTTCTGCTGAAAAACACGTTGTGACAATTTCTGCACACTGAGGTTAAGGGCTGACTCAGTGTGCTCTTCTGAGCCAGGCAGTTACACTGCGATTCCAAGGGCTGAGAAAACGCGTTTATTTCGGGCTGAAAAACTCGTTTTGAAAACTGTGCTGTTCCTGCCCTATAAGTTACATGGTGGTGACCAAAGTTGCCAAAACGTGTTTATTTCTGCTGAAAAACACGTTGTGACAATTTCTGCACACTGGGGTTAAGGGCTGACTCAGTGTGCTCTTCTGCGCCAGACAGTTACACTGCGATTCCAAGGGCTGAGAAAACGCGTTTATTTCGGGCAGAAAAACACGTTTTGAAAACTGTGCTGTTCCTGCCCTATAAGTTACATGGTGGTGACCAAAGTTGCTAAAACGTGTTGATTTCTGCTGAAAAACACGTTGTGACAATTTCTGCACACTGGGGTTAAGGGCTGACGCAGTGTGCTCTTCTGAGCCAGGCAGTTACACTGCGATTCCAAGGGCTGAGAAAACGCGTTTATTTCGGGCTGAAAAACACGTTTTGAAAACTGTGCTGTTCCTGCCCTATAAGTTACATGGTGGTGACCAAAGTTGCCAAAACGTGTTTATTTCTGCTGAAAAACACGTTGTGACAATTTCTGCACACTGGGGTTAAGGGCTGACTCAGTGTGCTCTTCAGAGCCAGGCAGTTACTCTGCGATTCCAAGGCTGAGAAAACGCGTTTATTTCGGGCTGAAAAACACGTTTTGAAAACTGTGCTGTTCCTGCCCTATAAGTTACATGGTGGTGACCAAAGTTGCCAAAACGTGTTTATTTCTGCTGAAAAACACGTTGTGACAATTTCTGCACACTGAGGTTAAGGGCTGACTCAGTGTGCTCTTCTGAGCCAGGCAGTTACACTGCGATTCCAAGGGCTGAGAAAACGCGTTTATTTCGGGGTGAAAAACTCGTTTTGAAAACTGTGCTGTTCCTGCCCTATAAGTTACGTGGTGGTGACCAAAGTTGCCAAAACGTTTTTATTTCTGCTGAAAAACAAGTTGTGACAATTTCTGCACACTGGGGTTAAGGGCTGACTCAGTGTGCTCTTCTGAGCCAGGCAGTTACACTGCGATTCCAAGGGCTGAGAAAACACGTTTATTTCGGGCTGAAAAACTCGTTTTGAAAACTGTGCTGTTCCTGCCCTATAAGTTACGTGGTGGTGACCAAAGTTGCCAAAACGTTTTTATTTCTGCTTAAAAACAAGTTGTGACAATTTCTGCACACTGGGGTTAAGGGCTGACTCAGTGTGCTCTTCTGAGCCAGGCAGTTACACTGCTATTCCAAGGGCTGAGAAAACACGTTTATTTCGGGCTGAAAAACACGTTTTGAAAACTGTGCTGTTCCTGCCCTATAAGTTACATGGTGGTGACCAAAGTTGCCAAAACATGTTTATTTCTGCTGAAAAACACGTTGTGACAACTTCTGCACACTGGCGTTAAGGGCTGAATCAGTGGGCTCTTCTGAGCCAGGCAGTTACACTGGGATTCCAAGGGCTGAGAAATCGCCTTTATTTCGGGCTGAAAAACACGTTTTGAAAAGTGTGCTGTTTCTGCCCTAAAAGTTACATGGGGGTGTCCAAAGTTGCCAAAATGTGTTTATTTCTGCTGACAAACACGTTTTGACAACTTCTGCACACTGGGGTCAAGGGCTGACTCAGTGTGCTCTTCTGAGCCAGGCAGTTACACTGCGATTCCAAGGGCTGAGAAAACGCGGTTATTTCGGGCTGAAAAACACGTTTTGAAAACTGTGCTGTTCCTGCCCTATAAGTTACGTGGTGGTGACCAAAGTTGCCAAAACGTGTTTATTTCTGCTGAAAAACAAGTTGTGACAATTTCTGCACACTGGGGTTAAGGGCTGACTTAGTGTGCTCTTCTGAGCCAGGCAGTTACACTGCGATTCCAAGGGCTGAGAAAACGCGTTTATTTCGGGCTGAAAAACACGTTTTGAAAACTGTGCTGTTCCTGCCCTATAAGTTACATGGTGGTGACCAAAGTTGCCAAAACGTGTTTATTTCTGCTGAAAAACACGTTGTGACAATTTCTGCACACTGGGGTTAAGGGCTGACTCAGTGTGCTCTTCTGAGCCAGGCAGTTACTCTGCGATTCCAAGGCTGAGAAAACGCGTTTATTTCGGGCTGAAAAACACGTTTTGAAAACTGTGCTGTTCCTGCCCTATAAGTTACATGGTGGTGACCAAAGTTGCCAAAACGTGTTTATTTCTGCTGAAAAACACGTTGTGACAATTTCTGCACACTGAGGTTAAGGGCTGACTCAGTGTGCTCTTCTGAGCCAGGCAGTTACACTGCGATTCCAAGGGCTGAGAAAACGCGTTTATTTCGGGCTGAAAAACTCGTTTTGAAAACTGTGCTGTTCCTGCCCTATAAGTTACATGGTGGTGACCAAAGTTGCCAAAACGTGTTTATTTCTGCTGAAAAACACGTTGTGACAATTTCTGCACACTGAGGTTAAGGGCTGACTCAGTGTGCTCTTCTGAGCCAGGCAGTTACACTGCGATTCCAAGGGCTGAGAAAACGCGTTTATTTCGGGCTGAAAAACTCGTTTTGAAAACTGTGCTGTTCCTGCCCTATAAGTTACATGGTGGTGACCAAAGTTGCCAAAACGTGTTTATTTCTGCTGAAAAACACGTTGTGACAATTTCTGCACACTGGGGTTAAGGGCTGACTCAGTGTGCTCTTCTGCGCCAGACAGTTACACTGCGATTCCAAGGGCTGAGAAAACGCGTTTATTTCGGGCAGAAAAACACGTTTTGAAAACTGTGCTGTTCCTGCCCTATAAGTTACATGGTGGTGACCAAAGTTGCTAAAACGTGTTGATTTCTGCTGAAAAACACGTTGTGACAATTTCTGCACACTGGGGTTAAGGGCTGACGCAGTGTGCTCTTCTGAGCCAGGCAGTTACACTGCGATTCCAAGGGCTGAGAAAACGCGTTTATTTCGGGCTGAAAAACACGTTTTGAAAACTGTGCTGTTCCTGCCCTATAAGTTACATGGTGGTGACCAAAGTTGCCAAAACGTGTTTATTTCTGCTGAAAAACACGTTGTGACAATTTCTGCACACTGGGGTTAAGGGCTGACTCAGTGTGCTCTTCAGAGCCAGGCAGTTACTCTGCGATTCCAAGGCTGAGAAAACGCGTTTATTTCGGGCTGAAAAACACGTTTTGAAAACTGTGCTGTTCCTGCCCTATAAGTTACATGGTGGTGACCAAAGTTGCCAAAACGTGTTTATTTCTGCTGAAAAACACGTTGTGACAATTTCTGCACACTGAGGTTAAGGGCTGACTCAGTGTGCTCTTCTGAGCCAGGCAGTTACACTGCGATTCCAAGGGCTGAGAAAACGCGTTTATTTTGGGCTGAAAAACTCGTTTTGAAAACTGTGCTGTTCCTGCCCTATAAGTTACGTGGTGGTGACCAAAGTTGCCAAAACGTTTTTATTTCTGCTGAAAAACAAGTTGTGACAATTTCTGCACACTGGGGTTAAGGGCTGACTCAGTGTGCTCTTCTGAGCCAGGCAGTTACACTGCGATTCCAAGGGCTGAGAAAACACGTTTATTTCGGGCTGAAAAACACGTTTTGAAAACTGTGCTGTTCCTGCCCTATAAGTTACATGGTGGTGACCAAAGTTGCCAAAACATGTTTATTTCTGCTGAAAAACACGTTGTGACAACTTCTGCACACTGGCGTTAAGGGCTGAATCAGTGGGCTCTTCTGAGCCAGGCAGTTACACTGGGATTCCAAGGGCTGAGAAATCGCCTTTATTTCGGGCTGAAAAACACGTTTTGAAAAGTGTGCTGTTTCTGCCCTAAAAGTTACATGGGGGTGTCCAAAGTTGCCAAAATGTGTTTATTTCTGCTGACAAACACGTTTTGACAACTTCTGCACACTGGGGTTAAGGGCTGACTCAGTGTGCTCTTCTGAGCCAGGCAGTTACACTGCGATTCCAAGGGCTGAGAAAACGCGGTTATTTCGGGCTGAAAAACACGTTTTGAAAACTGTGCTGTTCCTGCCCTATAAGTTACATGGTGGTGACCAAAGTTGCCGAAAAGTGTTTATTTCTGCTGAAAAACACGTTGTGACAATTTCTGCACACTGGGGTTAAGGGCTGACTTAGTGTGCTCTTCTGAGCCAGGCAGTTACACTGCGATTCCAAGGGCTGAGAAAACGCGTTTATTTCGGGCTGAAAAACACGTTCTGAAAACTGTGCTGTTCCTGCCCTATAAGTTACGTGGTGCTGACCAAAGTTGCCAAAACGTGTTTATTTCTGCTGAAAAACAAGTTGTGACAATTTCTGCACACTGGGGTTAAGGGCTGACTCAGTGTGCTCTTCTGAGCCAGGCAGTTACACTGCGATTCCAAGGCTGAGAAAACGCGTTTATTTCGGGCTGAAAAACACGTTTTGAAAACTGTGCTGTTCCTGCCCTATAAGTTACATGGTGGTGACCAAAGTTGCCAAAACGTGTTTATTTCTGCTGAAAAACACGTTGTGACAATTTCTGCACACTGAGGTTAAGGGCTGACTCAGTGTGCTCTTCTGAGCCAGGCAGTTACACTGCGATTCCAAGGGCTGAGAAAACGCGTTTATTTCGGGCTGAAAAACTCGTTTTGAAAACTGTGCTGTTCCTGCCCTATAAGTTACATGGTGGTGACCAAAGTTGCCAAAACGTGTTTATTTCTGCTGAAAAACACGTTGTGACAATTTCTGCACACTGGGGTTAAGGGCTGACTCAGTGTGCTCTTCTGCGCCAGACAGTTACACTGCGATTCCAAGGGCTGAGAAAACGCGTTTATTTCGGGCAGAAAAACACGTTTTGAAAACTGTGCTGTTCCTGCCCTATAAGTTACATGGTGGTGACCAAAGTTGCTAAAACGTGTTGATTTCTGCTGAAAAACACGTTGTGACAATTTCTGCACACTGGGGTTAAGGGCTGACGCAGTGTGCTCTTCTGAGCCAGGCAGTTACACTGCGATTCCAAGGGCTGAGAAAACGCGTTTATTTCGGGCTGAAAAACACGTTTTGAAAACTGTGCTTTTCCTGCCCTATAAGTTACATGGTGGTGACCAAAGTTGCCAAAACGTGTTTATTTCTGCTGAAAAACACGTTGTGACAATTTCTGATCACTGGGGTTAAGGGCTGACTCAGTGTGCTCTTCTGAGCCAGGCAGTTACACTGCGATTCCAAGGGCTGAGAAAACGCGTTTATTTCGGGCTGAAAAACACGTTTTGAAAACTGTGCTATTCCTTCCCTATAAGTTACATGGTGGTGACCAAAGTTGCCAAAACGTGTTTATTTCTGCTGAAAAACACGTTGTGACAATTTCTGATCACTGGGGTTAAGGGCTGACTCAGTGTGCTCTTTGGAGCCAGGCAGTTACACTGCGATTCCAAGGGCTGAGAAATGGCGTTTATTTCGAGCTGAAAAACACGTTTTGAAAACTGTGCTGTTCCTGCCCTATAAGTTACATGGTGGTGACCAAAGTTGCCAAAACGTGTTTATTTCTGCTGAAAAACACGTTGTGACAATTTCTGCACACTGGGGTTAAGGGCTGACTCAGTGTGCTCTTCTGAGCCAGGCAGTTACACTGCGATTCCAAAGGCTGAGAAAACGCGTTTATTTCGGGCTGAAAAACACGTTTTGAAAACTGTGTTGTTCCAGCCCTATAAGTTACATGGTGGTGACCAAAGTTGCCAAAACGTGTTTATTTCTGCTGAAAAACAAGTTGTGACAATTTCTGCACACTGGGGTTAAGGGCTGAATCAGTGGGCTCTTCTGAGCTAGGCAGTTACACTGGGATTCCAAGGGCTGATAAAACGCGTTTATTTCGGGCTGAAAAACACATTTTGAAAAGTGTGATGTTTCTGCCCTACAAGTTACATGGTGGTGACCAAAGTTGCCGAAACGTGTTTATTTCTGCTGAAAAACACGTTGTGACAATTTCTGCACACTGGGGTTAAGGGCTGACTCAGTGTGCTCTTCTGAGCCAGGCAGTTACACTGCGATTCCAAGGGCTGAGAAAACGCGTTTATTTCGGGCTGAAAAACACGTTTTGAAAACTGTGCTGTTCCTGCCCTATATGTTACGTGGTGGTGACCAAAGTTGCCAAAACGTGTTTATTTCTGCTGAAAAACAAGTTGTGACAATTTTTGCACACTGGGGTTAAGGGCTGACTTAGTGTGCTCTTCTGAGCCAGGCAGTTATACTGCGATTCCAAGGGCTGAGAAAACGCGTTTATTTCGGGCTGAAAAACACGTTTTGAAAACTGTGCTGTTCCTGCCCTATAAGTTACATGGTGGTGACCAAAGTTGCTAAAACGTGTTGATTTCTGCTGAAAAACACGTTGTGACAACTTCTGCACACTGGGCTTAATGGCTGACTAAGTGGGCTTTCTGAGCCAGGCAGTTACACTGTGATTCCAAGGGCTGATAAAACGCGTTTATTTCGGGCTGAAAAACACGTTTTGAAAAGTGTGATGTTTCTGCCCTACAAGTTACATGGGGTGACCAAAGTTGCCAAAACGTGTTTATTTCTGCTGAAAAACACGTTGTGACAATTTCTGCACACTGGGGTTAAGGGCTGACTCAGTGTGCTCTTCTGAGCCAAGCAGTTACACTGCGATTCCAAGGGCTGAGAAAACGCGTTTATTTCGGGCTGAAAAACACGTTTTGAAAACTGTGCTGTTCCTGCCCTATAAGTTACATGGTGGTGACCAAAGTTGCCAAAACGTGTTTATTTCTGCTGAAAAACACGTTGTGACAATTTCTGCACACTGGGGTTAAGGGCTGAATCAGTGGGCTCTTCTGAGCCAGGCAGTTACACTGGGATTCCAAGGGCTGATAAAACGCGTTTATTTCGGGCTGAAAAACACATTTTGAAAAGTGTGATGTTTCTGCCCTACAAGTTACATGGGGTGACCAAAGTTGCCAAAACGTGTTTATTTCTGCTGAAAAACACGTTGTGACAATTTCTGCACACTGGGGTTAAGGGCTGACTCAGTGTGCTCTTCTGAGCCAGGCAGTTACACTGCGATTCCAAGGGCTGAGAAAATGCGTTTATTTCGGGCTGAAAAACACGTTTTGAAAACTGTGCTTTTCCTGCCCTATAAGTTACATGGTGGTGACCAAAGTTGCCAAAACGTGTTTATTTCTGCTGAAAAACACGTTGTGACAATTTCTGCACACTGGGGTTAAGGGCTGACTCAGTGTGCTCTTCTGAGCCAGGCAGTTACACTGCGATTCCAATGGCTGAGAAAACGCGTTTATTTCGGGGTGAAAAACAAGTTTTGAAAAGTGTGCTGTTTCTGCCCTAAAATTTACATGGGGGTGTCCAAAGTTGCCAAAATGTGTTTATTTCTGCTGACAAACACGTTTTGACAACTTCTGCACACTGGGGTTAAGGGCTGACTCAGTGGGCTCTTCTGAGCCAGGCAGTTACAGTGTGATTCCAGGGGTTGAGAAAACGCGTTTATTTCTGGCTGAAAAACACGTTTTGAAAAGTGTGCTGTTTCTGCCCTATAAGTTACATGGGGGTACCAAAGTTGCCAAAACGTGTTTATTTCTGCTGAAAAACACGATTTGACAACTTCTGCACACTGGGGTTAAGGGCTGAATCAGTGGGCTCTTCTGAGCCAGGCAGTTACACTGGGATTCCAAGGGCTGAGAAATCGCCTTTATTTCGGGCTGAAAAACACGTTTTGAAAAGTGTGCTGTTTCTGCCCTATAAGTTACATGGGGGTGACCAAAGTTGCCAAAACGTGTTTATTTCTGCTAAAAAACACGTTTTGACAACTTCTGCACACTGGGCTTAATGGGTGACTAAGTGGGCTTTCTGAGCCAGGGAGTTACACTGTGATTCCAAGGGCTAATAAAACGCGTTTATTTCGGGCTGAAAAACACGTTTTGAAAAGTGTGATGTTTCTGCCCTACAAGTTACATGGGGTGACCAAAGTTGCCAAAACGTGTTTATTTCTGCTGAAAAACACGTTTTGACAACTTCTGCACACTGGGGTTAAGGGCTGACTCAGTGGGCTCTTCTGAGCCAGGCAGTTACACTGTGATTCTAAGGATTGAGAAAACGCGTTTATTTCGGGCTGAAAAACACGTTTTGAAAAGTGTGCTGTTTCTGCCCTATAAGTTACATGGGGGTGACCAAAGTTGCCAAAACGTGTTTATTTCACCTGAAAAACACGTTTTGACAACTTCTGCACACTGGGGTTAAGGGCTGACTCAGTGGGCTCTTCTGAGCCAGGCAGTTACAGTGTGATTCCAGGGGTTGAGAAAACGCGTTTATTTCTGGCTGAAAAACACGTTTTGAAAAGTGTGCTGTTTCTGCCCTATAAGTTACATGGGGGTACCAAAGTTGCCAAAACGTGTTTATTTCTGCTGAAAAACACGATTTGACAACTTCTGCACACTGGGGTTAAGGGCTGAATCAGTGGGCTCTTCTGAGCCAGGCAGTTACACTGGGATTCCAAGGGCTGAGAAATCGCCTTTATTTCGGGCTGAAAAACACGTTTTGAAAAGTGTGCTGTTTCTGCCCTAAAAGTTACATGGGGGTGTCCAAAGTTGCAAAATGTGTTTTTTTCTGCTGACAAACACGTTTTGACAACTTCTGCTCACTGGGGTTAATGGCTGACTAAGTGGGCTTTTCTGAGCCAGGCAGTTACACTGTGATTCCAAGGGCTGATAAAACGCGCTTATTTCGGGCTGAAATACACGTTTTGAAAAGTGTGATGATTCTGCCCTATAAGTTACATGGTGTTGACCAAAGTTGCCAAAACATGTTTATTTCTGCTGAAAAACACGTTTTGACAATTTCTGCACACTGGGGTTAAGGGTTGACTCAGTGTGCTCTTCTGAGCCAGGCAGTTACACTGCGATTCCAAGGGCTGAGATATCGCGTTTATTTCGGGCTGAAAAACACGTTTTGAAAACTGTGCTGTTCCTGCCCTATAAGTTACATGGTGGTGACCAAAGTTGCCAAAACGTGTTTATTTCTGCTGAAAAACACGTTTTGACAACTTCTGCACACTGGGGTTAAGGGCTGACTCATTGTGCTCTTCTGAGCCAGGCAGTTACACTGGGATTCCAAGGGCTGAGAAAACGCGTTTATTTCGGGCTGAAAAACACGTTTTGAAAAGTGTGCTGTTTTTGCCCTATAAGTTACATGGGGGTGACCAAAGTTGCCAAAACGTGTTTATTTCTGCTGAAAAACACGTTTTGACAACTTCTGCACACTGGGGTTAAGGGCTGACTCAGTGGGCTCTTCTGAGCCAGGCAGTTACAGTGGGATTCCAAGGGCTGAGAAAACACGTTTATTTCGGGCTGAAAAACAAGTTTTGAAAAGTGTGCTGTTTCTGCCCTATAAGTTACATGGGGGTGACCAAAGTTGCCAAAACGTGTTTATTTCTGCTAAAAAAAACGTTTTGACAACTTCTGCACACTGGGCTTAATGGCTGACTAAGTGGGCTTTCTGAGCCAGGGAGTTACACTGTGATTCCAAGGGCTGATAAAACGCGTTTATTTCGGGCTGAAAAACACATTTTGAAAAGTATGATGTTTCTGCCCTACAAGTTACATGGGGTGACCAAAGTTGCCAAAACGTGTTTATTTCTGCTGAAAAACACGTTTTGACAACTTCTGCACACTGGGGTTAAGGGCTGACTCAGTGGGCTCTTCTGAGCCAGGCAGTTACACTGTGATTCTAAGGATTGAGAAAACGCGTTTATTTCGGGCTGAAAAACACGTTTTGAAAAGTGTGCTGTTTCTGCCCTATAAGTTACATGGGGGTGACCAAAGTTGCCAAAACGTGTTTATTTCTGCTGAAAAACACGATTTGACAACTTCTGCACACTGGGGTTAAGGGCTGAATCAGTGGGCTCTTCTGAGCCAGGCAGTTACACTGGGATTCCAAGGGCTGAGAAAACGCGTTTATTTCGGGCTGAAAAACACGTTTTGAAAAGTGTGCTGTTTTTGCCCTATAAGTTACATGGGGGTGACCAAAGTTGCCAAAACGTGTTTATTTCTGCTGAAAAACACGTTTTGACAACTTCTGCACACTGGGGTTAAGGGCTGACTCAGTGGGCTCTTCTGAGCCAGGCAGTTACAGTGGGATTCCAAGGGCTGAGAAAACGCGTTTATTTCGGGCTGAAAAACAAGTTTTGAAAAGTGTGCTGTTTCTGCCCTATAAGTTACATGGGGGTGACCAAAGTTGCCAAAACGTGTTTATTTCTGCTAAAAAAAACGTTTTTACAACTTCTGCACACTGGGCTTAATGGCTGACTAAGTGGGCTTTCTGAGCCAGGGAGTTACACTGTGATTCCAAGGGCTGATAAAACGCGTTTATTTCGGGCTGAAAAACACATTTTGAAAAGTATGATGTTTCTGCCCTACAAGTTACATGGGGTGACCAAAGTTGCCAAAACGTGTTTATTTCTGCTGAAAAACACGTTTTGACAACTTCTGCACACTGGGGTTAAGGGCTGACTCAGTGGGCTCTTCTGAGCCAGGCAGTTACACTGTGATTCTAAGGATTGAGAAAACGCGTTTATTTCGGGCTGAAAAACACGTTTTGAAAAGTGTGCTGTTTCTGCCCTATAAGTTACATGGGGGTGACCAAAGTTGCCAAAACGTGTTTATTTCTGCTGAAAAACACGATTTGACAACTTCTGCACACTGGGGTTAAGGGCTGAATCAGTGGGCTCTTCTGAGCCAGGCAGTTACACTGGGATTCCAAGGGCTGAGAAATCGCCTTTATTTCGGGCTGAAAAACACGTTTTGAAAAGTGTGCTGTTTCTGCCCTAAAAGTTACATGGGGGTGTCCAAAGTTGCCAAAATGTGTTTATTTCTGCTGACAAACACGTTTTGACAACTTCTGCTCACTGGGGTTAATGGCTGACTAAGTGGGCTTTTCTGAGCCAGGCAGTTACACTGTGATTCCAAGGGCTGATAAAACGCGCTTATTTCGGGCTGAAATACACGTTTTGAAAAGTGTGATGATTCTGCCCTATAAGTTACATGGTGTTGACCAAAGTAGCCAAAACATGTTTATTTCTGCTGAAAAACACGTTTTGACAATTTCTGCACACTGGGGTTAAGGGTTGACTCAGTGTGCTCTTCTGAGCCAGGCAGTTACACTGCGATTCCAAGGGCTGAGATATCGCGTTTATTTCGGGCTGAAAAACACGTTTTGAAAACTGTGCTGTTCCTGCCCTATAAGTTACATGGTGGTGACCAAAGTTGCCAAAACGTGTTTATTTCTGCTGAAAAACACGTTTTGACAACTTCTGCACACTGGGGTTAAGGGCTGACTCATTGTGCTCTTCTGAGCCAGGCAGTTACACTGGGACTCCAAGGGCTGAGAAAACGCGTTTATTTCGGGCTGAAAAACAAGTTTCGAAAAGTGTGCTGTTTCTGCCCTATAAGTTACATGGGGGTGACCAAAGTTGCCAAAACGTGTTTATTTCTGCTAAAAAAAATGTTTTGACAACTTCTGCACACTGGGCTTAATGGCTGACTAAGTGGGCTTTCTGAGCCAGGGAGTTACACTGTGATTCCAAGGGCTGATAAAACGCGTTTATTTCGGGCTGAAAAACACATTTTGAAAAGTGTGATGTTTCTGCCCTACAAGTTACATGGGGTGACCAAAGTTGCCAAAACGTGTTTATTTCTGCTGAAAAACACGTTTTGACAACATCTGCACACTGGGGTTAAGGGCTGACTCAGTGGGCTCTTCTGAGCCAGGCAGTTACACTGCGATTCCAAGGGCTGAGAAAACGCGTTTATTTCGGGCTGAAAAACACGTTTTGAAAACTGTGCTGTTCCTGCCCTATATGTTACGTGGTGGTGACCAAAGTTGCCAAAACGTGTTTATTTCTGCTGAAAAACAAGTTGTGACAATTTTTGCACACTGGGGTTAAGGGCTGACTTAGTGTGCTCTTCTGAGCCAGGCAGTTATACTGCGATTCCAAGGGCTGAGAAAACGCGTTTATTTCGGGCTGAAAAACACGTTTTGAAAACTGTGCTGTTCCTGCCCTATAAGTTACATGGTGGTGACCAAAGTTGCTAAAACGTGTTGATTTCTGCTGAAAAACACGTTGTGACAACTTCTGCACACTGGGCTTAATGGCTGACTAAGTGGGCTTTCTGAGCCAGGCAGTTACACTGTGATTCCAAGGGCTGATAAAACGCGTTTATTTCGGGCTGAAAAACACGTTTTGAAAAGTGTGATGTTTCTGCCCTACAAGTTACATGGGGTGACCAAAGTTGCCAAAACGTGTTTATTTCTGCTGAAAAACACGTTGTGACAATTTCTGCACACTGGGGTTAAGGGCTGACTCAGTGTGCTCTTCTGAGCCAAGCAGTTACACTGCGATTCCAAGGGCTGAGAAAACGCGTTTATTTCGGGCTGAAAAACACGTTTTGAAAACTGTGCTGTTCCTGCCCTATAAGTTACATGGTGGTGACCAAAGTTGCCAAAACGTGTTTATTTCTGCTGAAAAACACGTTGTGACAATTTCTGCACACTGGGGTTAAGGGCTGAATCAGTGGGCTCTTCTGAGCCAGGCAGTTACACTGGGATTCCAAGGGCTGATAAAACGCGTTTATTTCGGGCTGAAAAACACATTTTGAAAAGTGTGATGTTTCTGCCCTACAAGTTACATGGGGTGACCAAAGTTGCCAAAACGTGTTTATTTCTGCTGAAAAACACGTTGTGACAATTTCTGCACACTGGGGTTAAGGGCTGACTCAGTGTGCTCTTCTGAGCCAGGCAGTTACACTGCGATTCCAAGGGCTGAGAAAATGCGTTTATTTCGGGCTGAAAAACACGTTTTGAAAACTGTGCTTTTCCTGCCCTATAAGTTACATGGTGGTGACCAAAGTTGCCAAAACGTGTTTATTTCTGCTGAAAAACACGTTGTGACAATTTCTGCACACTGGGGTTAAGGGCTGACTCAGTGTGCTCTTCTGAGCCAGGCAGTTACACTGCGATTCCAATGGCTGAGAAAACGCGTTTATTTCGGGGTGAAAAACAAGTTTTGAAAAGTGTGCTGTTTCTGCCCTAAAATTTACATGGGGGTGTCCAAAGTTGCCAAAATGTGTTTATTTCTGCTGACAAACACGTTTTGACAACTTCTGCACACTGGGGTTAAGGGCTGACTCAGTGGGCTCTTCTGAGCCAGGCAGTTACAGTGTGATTCCAGGGGTTGAGAAAACGCGTTTATTTCTGGCTGAAAAACACGTTTTGAAAAGTGTGCTGTTTCTGCCCTGTAAGTTACATGGGGGTACCAAAGTTGCCAAAACGTGTTTATTTCTGCTGAAAAACACGATTTGACAACTTCTGCACACTGGGGTTAAGGGCTGAATCAGTGGGCTCTTCTGAGCCAGGCAGTTACACTGGGATTCCAAGGGCTGAGAAATCGCCTTTATTTCGGGCTGAAAAACACGTTTTGAAAAGTGTGCTGTTTCTGCCCTATAAGTTACATGGGGTTGACCAAAGTTGCCAAAACGTGTTTATTTCTGCTAAAAAACACGTTTTGACAACTTCTGCACACTGGGCTTAATGGGTGACTAAGTGGGCTTTCTGAGCCAGGGAGTTACACTGTGATTCCAAGGGCTAATAAAACGCGTTTATTTCGGGCTGAAAAACACGTTTTGAAAAGTGTGATGTTTCTGCCCTACAAGTTACATGGGGTGACCAAAGTTGCCAAAACGTGTTTATTTCTGCTGAAAAACACGTTTTGACAACTTCTGCACACTGGGGTTAAGGGCTGACTCAGTGGGCTCTTCTGAGCCAGGCAGTTACAGTGTGATTCCAGGGGTTGAGAAAACGCGTTTATTTCTGGCTGAAAAACACGTTTTGAAAAGTGTGCTGTTTCTGCCCTATAAGTTACATGGGGGTACCAAAGTTGCCAAAACGTGTTTATTTCTGCTGAAAAACACGATTTGACAACTTCTGCACACTGGGGTTAAGGGCTGAATCAGTGGGCTCTTCTGAGCCAGGCAGTTACACTGGGATTCCAAGGGCTGAGAAATCGCCTTTATTTCGGGCTGAAAAACACGTTTTGAAAAGTGTGCTGTTTCTGCCCTAAAAGTTACATGGGGGTGTCCAAAGTTGCAAAATGTGTTTTTTTCTGCTGACAAACACGTTTTGACAACTTCTGCTCACTGGGGTTAATGGCTGACTAAGTGGGCTTTTCTGAGCCAGGCAGTTACACTGTGATTCCAAGGGCTGATAAAACGCGCTTATTTCGGGCTGAAATACACGTTTTGAAAAGTGTGATGATTCTGCCCTATAAGTTACATGGTGTTGACCAAAGTTGCCAAAACATGTTTATTTCTGCTGAAAAACACGTTTTGACAATTTCTGCACACTGGGGTTAAGGGTTGACTCAGTGTGCTCTTCTGAGCCAGGCAGTTACACTGCGATTCCAAGGGCTGAGATATCGCGTTTATTTCGGGCTGAAAAACACGTTTTGAAAACTGTGCTGTTCCTGCCCTATAAGTTACATGGTGGTGACCAAAGTTGCCAAAATGTGTTTATTTCTGCTGAAAAACACGTTTTGACAACTTCTGCACACTGGGGTTAAGGGCTGACTCATTGTGCTCTTCTGAGCCAGGCAGTTACACTGGGATTCCAAGGGCTGAGAAAACGCGTTTATTTTGGGCTGAAAAACACGTTTTGAAAAGTGTGCTGTTTTTGCCCTATAAGTTACATGGGGGTGACCAAAGTTGCCAAAATGTGTTTATTTCTGCTGAAAAACACGTTTTGACAACTTCTGTACACTGGGGTTAAGGGCTGACTCAGTGGGCTCTTCTGAGCCAGGCAGTTACAGTGGGATTCCAAGGGCTGAGAAAACGCGTTTATTTCGGGCTGAAAAACAAGTTTTGAAAAGTGTGCTGTTTCTGCCCTATAAGTTACATGGGGGTGACCAAAGTTGCCAAAACGTGTTTATTTCTGCTAAAAAAAACGTTTTGACAACTTCTGCACACTGGGCTTAATGGCTGACTAAGTGGGCTTTCTGAGCCAGGCAGTTACACTGTGATTCCAAGGGCTGATAAAACGCGTTTATTTCGGGCTGAAAAACACGTTTTGAAAAGTGTGATGTTTCTGCCCTACAAGTTACATGGGGTGACCAAAGTTGCCAAAACGTGTTTATTTCTGCTGAAAAACACGTTGTGACAATTTCTGCACACTGAGGTTAAGGGCTGACTCAGTGTGCTCTTCTGAGCCAAGCAGTTGCACTGCGATTCCAAGGGCTGAGAAAACGCGTTTATTTCGGGCTGAAAAACACGTTTTGAAAACTGTGCTGTTCCTGCCCTATAAGTTACATGGTGGTGACCAAAGTTGCCAAAACGTGTTTATTTCTGCTGAAAAACACGTTGTGACAATTTCTGCACACTGGGGTTAAGGGCTGACTCAGTGTGCTCTTCTGAGCCAGGCAGTTACACTGCGATTCCAAGGGCTGAGAAAACGCGTTTATTTCGGGCTGAAAAACACGTTTTGAAAACTGTGCTGTTCCTGCCCTATAAGTTACATGGTGGTGACCAAAGTTGCCAAAACATGTTTATTTCTGCTGAAAAACACGTTGTGACAACTTCTGCACACTGGCGTTAAGGGCTGAATCAGTGGGCTCTTCTGAGCCAGGCAGTTACACTGGGATTCCAAGGGCTGAGAAATCGCCTTTATTTCGGGCTGAAAAACACGTTTTGAAAAGTGTGCTGTTTCTGCCCTAAAAGTTACATGGGGGTGTCCAAAGTTGCCAAAATGTGCTTATTTCTGCTGACAAACACGTTTTGACAACTTCTGCACACTGGGGTTAATGGCTGACTAAGTGGGCTTTTCTGAGCCAGGCAGTTACACTGTGATTCCAAGGGCTGATAAAACGCGCTTATTTTGGGCTGAAAAACACGTTTTGAAAAGTGTCATGTTTCTGCCCTACAAGTTACATGGGGTGACCAAAGTTGCCAAAACGTGTTTATTTCTGCTGAAAAACACGTTTTGACAACTTCTGCACACTGGGGTTAAGGGCTGACTCAGTGGGCTCTTCTGAGCCAGGCAGTTACACTGGGATTCCAAGGGCTGAGAAATCGCCTTTATTTCGGGCTGAAAAACACGTTTTGAAAAGTGTGCTGTTTCTGCCCTAAAAGTTACATGGGGGTGTCCAAAGTTGCCAAAATGTGTTTATTTCTGCTGACAAACACGTTTTGACAACTTCTGCTCACTGGGGTTAATGGCTGACTAAGTGGGCTTTTCTGAGCCAGGCAGTTACACTGTGATTCCAAGGGCTGATAAAACGCGCTTATTTCGGGCTGAAATACACGTTTTGAAAAGTGTGATGATTCTGCCCTATAAGTTACATGGTGTTGACCAAAGTTGCCAAAACATGTTTATTTCTGCTGAAAAACACGTTTTGACAATTTCTGCACACTGGGGTTAAGGGTTGACTCAGTGTGCTCTTCTGAGCCAGGCAGTTACACTGCGATTCCAAGGGCTGAGATATCGCGTTTATTTCGGGCTGAAAAACACGTTTTGAAAACTGTGCTGTTCCTGCCCTATAAGTTACATGGTGGTGACCAAAGTTGCCAAAACGTGTTTATTTCTGCTGAAAAACACGTTTTGACAACTTCTGCACACTGGGGTTAAGGGCTGACTCATTGTGCTCTTCTGAGCCAGGCAGTTACACTGGGATTCCAAGGGCTGAGAAAACGCGTTTATTTCGGGCTGAAAAACACGTTTTGAAAAGTGTGCTGTTTTTGCCCTATAAGTTACATGGGGGTGACCAAAGTTGCCAAAACGTGTTTATTTCTGCTGAAAAACACGTTTTGACAACTTCTGCACACTGGGGTTAAGGGCTGACTCAGTGGGCTCTTCTGAGCCAGGCAGTTACAGTGGGATTCCAAGGGCTGAGAAAACGCGTTTATTTCGGGCTGAAAAACAAGTTTCGAAAAGTGTGCTGTTTCTGCCCTATAAGTTACATGGGGGTGACCAAAGTTGCCAAAACGTGTTTATTTCTGCTAAAAAAAACGTTTTGACAACTTCTGCACACTGGGCTTAATGGCTGACTAAGTGGGCTTTCTGAGCCAGGGAGTTACACTGTGATTCCAAGGGCTGATAAAACGCGTTTATTTCGGGCTGAAAAACACATTTTGAAAAGTGTGATGTTTCTGCCCTACAAGTTACATGGGGTGACCAAAGTTGCCAAAACGTGTTTATTTCTGCTGAAAAACACGTTTTGACAACATCTGCACACTGGGGTTAAGGGCTGACTCAGTGGGCTCTTCTGAGCCAGGCAGTTACACTGTGATTCTAAGGATTGAGAAAACGCGTTTATTTCGGGCTGAAAAACACGTTTTGAAAAGTGTGCTGTTTCTGCCCTATAAGTTACATGGGGGTGACCAAAGTTGCCAAAACGTGTTTATTTCACCTGAAAAACACGTTTTGACAACTTCTGCACACTGGGGTTAAGGGCTGACTCAGTGGGCTCTTCTGAGCCAAGCAGTTACACTGGGATTCCAAGGGTTGAGAAAACGCGTTTATTTCGGGCTGAAAAACACGTTTTGAAAAGTGTGCTGTTTCTGCCCTAAAAGTTACATGGGGGTGTCCAAAGATGCCAAAATGTGTTTATTTCTGCTGACAAACACGTTTTGACAACTTCTGCACACTGGGGTTAATGGCTGACTAAGTGGGCTTTTCTGAGCCAGGCAGTTACACTGTGATTCCAAGGGCTGATAAAACGCGCTTATTTTGGGCTGAAAAACACTTTTTGAAAAGTGTCATGTTTCTGCCCTACAAGTTACATGGGGTGACCAAAGTTGCCAAAACGTGTTTATTTCTGCTGAAAAACACGTTTTGACAACTTCTGCACACTGGGGTTAAGGGCTGACTCAGTGGGCTCTTCTGAGCCAGGCAGTTACAGTGTGATTCCAAGGGCTGATAAAACGCGCTTATTTCGGGCTGAAAAACACGTTTTGAAAAGTGTGATGTTTCTGCCCTACAAGTTACATGGTGGTGACCAAAGTTGCCAAAACGTGTTTATTTCTGCTGAAAAACACGTTTTGACAACTTCTGCACACTAGGGTTAAGGGCTGACTCAGTGTGCTCTTCTGAGCCAGGCAGTTACACTTTGATTCCAAGGGCTGAGAAAACGCGATTATTTCGGGCTGAAAAACACGTTTTGAAAAGTGTGATGTTTCTGCCCTACAAGTTACATGGGGTGACCAAAGTTTCCAAAACGTGTTTATTTCTGCTGAAAAACACGTTTTGAAAACTGTGCTGTTCCTGCCCTATAAGTTACATGGTGGTGACCAAAGTTGCCAAAACGTGTTTATTTTTGCTGAAAAACACGTTGTGACAATTTCTGCACACTTGGGTTAAGGGCTGACTCAGTGTGCTCTTCTGAGCCAGGCAGTTACACTGCGATTCCAAGGGCTGATAAAACGCGTTTATTTCGGGCTGAAAAACACGTTTTGAAAACTGTGCTGTTCCTGCCCTATAAGTTACATGGTGGTGACCAAAGTTGCCAAAACGTGTTTATTTCTGCTGAAAAACGCGTTTTGACAACTTCTGCACACTGGGGTTAAGGGCTGACTCAGTGGGCTCTACTGAGCCAGGCAGTTACAGTGTGATTCCAAGAGCTGAGAAAACGCGTTTATTTCGGGCTGAAAAACATATTTTGAAAAGTGTGCTGTTTCTGCCCTATAAGTTACATGGGGGTACCAAAGTTGCCAAAACTTGTTTATTTCTGCTGAAAAACACGTTTTGACAACTTCTGCACACTGGGGTTAAGGGCTGAATCAGTGGGCTCTTCAGTGCCAGGCAGTTACACTGGGATTCCAAGGGCTGAGAAATCGCCTTTATTTCGGGCTGAAAAACACGTTTTGAAAAGTGTGCTGTTTCTGCCCTAAAAGTTACATGGGGGTGTCCAAAGTTGCCAAAATGTGTTTATTTCTGCTGACAAACACGTTTTGACAACTTCTGCACACTGGGGTTAATGGCTGACTAAGTGGGCTTTTCTGAGCCAGGCAGTTACACTGTGATTCCAAGGGCTGATAAAACGCGCTTATTTCTGGCTGAAAAACACGTTTTGAAAAGTGTGATGTTTCTGCCCTGTAAGTTACATTGTGGTGACCAAAGTTGCCAAAACGTGTTTATTTCTGCTGAAAAACACGTTTTGACAACTTCTGCACACTGGGGTTAAGGGCTGACTCAGTGTGCTCTTCTGAGCCAGGCAGTTACACTGGGATTCCAAGGGCTGAGAAAACGCGTTTATTTCGGGCTGAAAAACACGTTTTGAAAACTGTGCTGTTCCTGCCCTATAAGTTACATGGGGGTGACCAAAGTTGCCAAAACGTGTTTATTTCTGCTGAAAAATACGTTTTGACAACTTCTGCACACTGGGGTTAAGGGCTGACTCAGTGGGCTCTTCTGAGCCAGGCAGTTACAGTGGGATTCCAAGGGTTGAGAAAACGCGTTTATTTCGGGCTGAAAAACAAGTTTTGAAAAGTGTGCTGTTTCTGCCCTATAAGTTACATGGGGGTGACCAAAGTTGCCAAAACGTGTTTATTTCTGCTAAAAAACACGTTTTGACAACTTCTGCACACTGGGGTTGATGGCTGACTAAGTGGCTCTTCTGAGCCAGGCAGTTACACTGGGATTCCAAGGGCTGAGAAAACGCGTTTATTTCGGGCTGAAAAACACGTTTTGAAAAGTGTGCTGTTTCTGCCCTATAAGTTACATGGGGGTGACCAAAGTTGCCAAAACGTGTTTATTTCAGCTGAAAAACACGTTTTGACAACTTCTGCACACTGGGGCTAAGAGCTGACTCAGTGTGCTCTTCTGATCCCAGCAGTTACATTGGGACGCTCCAGGTTGAAAAAGGCGTTTATCTCGGGCTGTAAAACACATTTTGACAACTTCTGCACAGTGGGGCTAAGTACTGACTCAGTGTGCTCTTCTGAGCCCAGCAGTTACATTGGCAAGCTCCAGATTGAAAACCGCGTTTATCTTGGGCTGAAAAACACGTTTTGACAACTTCTGCACAATGGGGCCAAGAGCTGACTCAGTGTGCTCTTCTGAACCCAGCAGTTACATTGGGACGCTCCAGGTTGAAAAAGGCGTTTATCTCGGGCTGTAAAACACATTTTGACAACTTCTGCACAGTGGGGCTTAGTACTGACTCAGTGTGCTCTTCTGAGCCCAGCAGTTACTTTGGGACACTCGAGGTTGAAAAACGTGTTTATCTTGAGCTGAAAAACACATTTTGACAACTTCTGCACAATGGGTCAAGAGCTGACTCAGTGTGCTCTTCTGAGCCCAGCAGTTACATTGGGACGCTCCAGGTTGAAAAAGGCGTTTATCTCGGGCTGAAAAACACATTTTGACAACTTCTGCACAGTGGGGCTAAGTACTGACTCAGTGTGCTCTTCTGAGCCCAGCAGTTACATTGGGAAGCTCCAGATTGAAAAACGCGTTTATCTTGGGCTGAAAAACAAATTTTGACAACTTCTGCACAATGGGGCTAAGAGATGACTCAGTGTGCTCTTCTGAGCCCAGCAGTTACATTGGAACGCTCCAGGTTGAAAAAGGCGTTTATCTCGGGCTGAAAAACACATTTTGACAACTTCTGCACAGTGGGGCTAAATACTGACTCAGTGTGCTCTTCTGAGCCCAGCAGTTACATTGGGAAACTCCAGATTGAAAAACGCGTTTATCTTGGGCTGAAAAACACGTTTTGACAACTTCTTCACAATGGGGCTAAGAGCTGCCTCACTGTGCTCTTCTAAACCCAGCAGTTACATTGGGATGCTCCAGATTGAAAAACGCGTTTATCTCGGGCTGAATAACACGTTTTGACAACTTCTGCACAGTGGGGCTAAGAGCTGCCTCACTGTGCTCTTCTGAGCCCAGCAGTTACATTGGGACGCTCCAGGTTGAAAAAGGCGTTTATCTCGGGCTGAAAAACACATTTTGACAACTTCTGAACAGTGGGGCTAAGTACTGACTCAGTGTGCTATTCTGAGCCCAGCAGTTACATTGGGACGTTCCAGGTTGAAAAAGGCGTTTATCTCAGGCTGAAAAACACATTTTGACAACTTCTTCACAGTGGGGCTAAGTACTGACTCAGTGTGCTCTTCTGAGCCCAGCAGTTACATTGGGAAGCTTCATATTGAAAAACGTGTTTATCTTGGGCTGAAAAACACATTTTGACAACTTCTACACAGTGGGGCTAAGTACTGACTCAGTGTGCCCTTCTGAGCCCAGCAGTTACATTGGGAAGCTCCAGGTTGAAAAACGCGTTTATCTTGGGCTGAAAAACACGTTTTGACAACTTCTCCACAATGGGGCTAAGAGCTGACTCAGTGTGCTCTTCTGATCCCAGCAGTTACATTGGGACGCTCCAGGTTGAAAAAGGCGTTTATCTCAGGCTGAAAAACACATTTTGACAACTTCTGCACAGTGGGGCTAAGTACTGACTCAGTGTGCTCTTCTGAGCCCAGCAGTTACATTGGGAAGCTTCATATTGAAAAACGTGTTTATCTTGGGCTGAAAAACACATTTTGACAACTTCTGCACAGTGGGGCTAGAGGCTGATTCAGTGTGCTCTTCTGAGCCCAGCAGTTATATTGGGATGCTCCAGATTGAAAAACGTGTTTATCTCGGGCTGAATAACACGTTTTGACAACTTCTGCACAGTGGGGCTAGAGGCTGATTCAGTGTGCTCTTCTGAGCCCAGCAGTTATATTGGGATGCTCCAGATTGAAAAACGTGTTTATCTCGGGCTGAATAACACGTTTTGACAACTTCTGCACAGTGGGGCTGAGAGCTGACTCAGTGTGCTCTTCTGAGCCCAGAAATTACATTGGGACACTCCAGATTGAAAAACACGTTGATCTTGGACTGAAAAACACATTTTGACAACATCTGCACAGTGGGGCTAAAAGCTGATTCATTAATCTCATCTGAGCCCAGGAGATACATTGGTTTGCTCCAGATTGAAAAAGGCGTTTATCTTGGGTGAGCAACACGTTGTGACAACTTCTGCACAGTGGGGCTAGAGGCTGATTCAGTGTGCTCTTCTGAGCCCAGCAGTTACGTTGGGATGCTGCAGTAGAAAAACGCGTTTATCTCGAGCTGAAAAACTCGTTTTGAAAACTTCTGCACATTGGGGCTAAGAGCTGACTTAGTGTGCTCTTCTGAGCTCAGCAGTTACATTGGGATGCTCCACATTGAAAAACGTGTTTATCTCCAGCTGAAAACCACGTTTTGAAAATTTCTGCACAACAGGGCTAAGAGCTGACTCAGTGTGCTCTTCTGAGCCCAGCAGTTACATTGGAGAGCTTCATCTTGAAAAACGCGTTTATCTTGAGCTGAAAAACACATTTTGACAACTTCTGCACAGTGGGGCTAAGAGCTGACTCAGTGTGCTCTTCTGATCCCAGCAGTTACATTGGGACGCTCCAGGTTGAAAAAGGCGTTTATCTCGGGCTGAAAAACACATTTTGACAACTTCTGCACAGTGGGGCTAAGTACTGACTCAGTGTGCTCTTCTGAGCCCAGCAGTTACATTGGGACGCTCCAGGTTGAAAAAGGCGTTTATCTCGGGCTGAAAAACACATTTTGACAACTTCTGCACAGTGGGGCTAAGTACTGACTCAGTGTGCCCTTCTGAGCCCAGCAGTTACATTGGGAAGCTCCAGATTGAAAAACGCGTTTATCTTGGGCTGAAAAACACGTTTTGACAACTTCTCCACAATGGGGCTAAGAGCTGACTCAGTGTGCTCTTCTGATCCCAGCAGTTACATTGGGACGCTCCAGGTTGAAAAACGCGTTTATCTCGGGCTGAAAAACACATTTTGACAACTTCTGCACAGTGGGGCTAAGTACTGACTCAGTGTGCTCTTCTGAGCCCAGCAGTTACATTGGGAAGCTCCAGATTGAAAAACGCGTTTATCTTGGGCTGAAAAACACGTTTTGACAACTTCTGCACAGTGGGGCTAATCGCTGCCTCACTGTGCTTTTCTGAGCCCAGCAGTTACATTGGAGAGCTTCATATTGAAAAACGCGTTTATCTTGAGCTGAAAAACACATTTTGACAACTTCTGCACAGTGGGGCTAAGTACTGACTCAGTGTGCCCTTCTGAGCCCAGCAGTTACATAGGGACGTTCCAGGTTGAAAAAGGCATTTATCTCAGTCTGAAAAACACATTTTGACAACTTCTTCACAGTGGGGCTAAGTACTGACTCAGTGTGCTCTTCTGAGCCCAGCAGTTACATTGGGAAGCTTCATATTGAAAAACGTGTTTATCTTTGGCTGAAAAACAAATTTTGACAACGTCTGCACAGTGGGGCTAGAGGCTGATTCAGTGTGCTCTTCTGAGCCCAGCAGTTACATTGGGATGCTCCAGATTGAAAAACGCGTTTATCTCGGGCTGAAAAACACATTTTGACAACTTCTGCACAGTGGGGCTAAAAGCTGACTTAGTGTGCTCTTCTGAGCTCAGCAGTTACATTGGGATGCTCAAAATTGAAAAACGTGTTTATCTTGGGCTGAAAAACACATTTTGACAACTTCTGCACAGTGGGGCTAGAGGCTGATTCAGTGTGCTCTTCTGAGCCCAGCAGTTACATTGCGATGCTCCTGATTGAAAAACGCGTTTATCTCGGGCTGAATAACACGTTTTGACAACTTCTGCACAGTGGGGCTGAGAGCTGACTCAGTGTGCTCTTCTGAGCCCAGAAATTACATTGGGACACTCCAGATTGAAAAACACGTTGATCTTGGACTGAAAAACACATTTTGACAACATCTGCACAGTGGGGCTAAAAGCTGATTCATTAATCTCTTCTGAGCCCAGGAGTTACATTGGTTTGCTCCAGATTGAAAAAGGCGTTTATCTTGGGTGAACAACACGTTGTGACAACTTCTGCACAGTGGGGCTAGAGGCTGATTCAGTGTGCTCTTCTGAGCCCAGCAGTTACGTTGGGATGCTGCAGTAGAAAAACGCGTTTATCTCGAGCTGAAAAACTCGTTTTGAAAACTTCTGCACAATGGGGCTAAGAGCTGACTTAGTGTGCTCTTCTGAGCTCAGCAGTTATATTGGGATGCTCCACATTGAAAAACGTGTTTATCTCCAGCTGAAAACCACGTTTTGAAAACTTCTGCACAACAGGGCTAAGAGCTGACTCAGTGGGCTCTTCTGAGCCCAGCAGTTACATTGGGATTCAAAAGATTGCAAAAACGCATTATCTCAGCTGAAAATCATGTTTTGACATCATCTACAATGTGGGGCTAAGAGATGACTGCGTTTGCTCTTCTTAGCCAAGTAGTAACATTGGGGTGCTCAAGGTTTCAAAAACGCGTTTATCTTGACTGAAAACAACACGTATTGACAACTTCTGCACAATGGGGCTAAGAGCTGACTCAGTGTGCTCTTCTGAGCCAAGCAGTTACATTGGGACGCTCCAGGTTGAAAAAGGCGTTTATCTCGGGCTGAAAAACACATTTTGACAACTTCTGCAAAGTGGGGCTAAGTACTGACTCAGTGTGCTCTTCTGAGCCCAGCAGTTACATTGGGACGCTCCAGGTTGAAAAACGCGTTTATCTTGAGCTGAAAAACACATTTTGACAACTTCTGCACAATGGGTCAAGAGCTGACTCAGTGTGCTCTTCTGAGCCCAGCAGTTACATTGGGAAGCTCCAGACTGAAAAAGGCGTTTATCTCGGGCTGAAAAACACATTTTGACAACTTCTGCACAGTGGGGCTAAAAGCTGACTCAGTGTGCTCTTCTGATCCCAGCAGTTACATTGGGACGCTCCAGGTTGAAAAAGGCATTTATCTCGGGCTGAAAAACACATTTTGACAACTTCTGCACAGTGGGGCTAAGTACTGACTCAGTGTGCTCTTCTGAGCCCAGCAGTTACATTGGGAAGCTCCAGATTGAAAAACGCGTTTATCTTGGGCTGAAAAACACGTTTTGACAACTTCTGCACAATGGGGCCAAGAGCTGACTCAGTGTGCTCTTCTGAACCCAGCAGTTACATTGGGACGCTCCAGGTTGAAAAAGGCGTTTATCTCGGGCTTAAAAACACATTTTGACAACTTCTGCACAGTGGGGCTAAGTACTGACTCAGTGTGCTCTTCTAAGCCCAGCAGTTACATTGGGAAGCTCCAGATTGAAAAACCCGTTTATCTTGGGCTGAAAAACAAATTTTGACAACTTCTGCACAATGGGGCTAAGAGCTGACTCAGTGTGCTCTTCTGAGCCCAGCAGTTACATTGGAACGCTCCAGGTTGAAAAAGGCATTTATCTCGGGCTGAAAAACACATTTTGACAACTTCTGCACAGTGGGGCTAAGTACTGACTCAGTGTGCTCTTCTGAGCCCAGCAGTTACATTGGGAAGCTCCAGATTGAAAAACGCGTTTATCTTGGGCTGAAAAACACGTTTTGACAACTTCTGCACAATGGGGCTAAGAGCTGACTCAGTGTGCTCTTCTGATCCCAGCAGTTACATTGGGACGCTCCAGGTTGAAAAAGGCGTTTATCTCAGGCTGAAAAACACATTTTGACAACTTCTGCACAGTGGGGCTAAGTACTGACTCAGTGTGCTCTTCTGAGCCCAGCAGTTACATTGGGAAGCTTCATATTGAAAAACGTGTTTATCTCGGGCTGAAAAACACATTTTGACAACTTCTGCACAATGGGGCTAAGAGCTGACTCAGTGTGCTCTTCTGAGCCCAGCAGTTACATTGGGATGCTCCAGATTGAAAAAAGCGTTTATCTCGGGCTGAACACTTCTGCACAGTGGGGCTAAGAGCTGACTCACTGTGCTCTTCTGAGCCCAGCAGTTACATTGGAGAGCTTCATATTGAAAAACGTGTTTATCTTGAGCTGAAAAACACATTTTGACAACTTCTGCACAGTGGGGCTAAGTACTGACTCAGTGTGCTCTTCTGAGCCCAGCAGTTACATTGGGAATCTCCAGATTGATAAACGCGTTTATCTTGGGCTGAAAAACACGTTTTGACAACTTCTGCACAGTGGGGCTAAGAGCTGCCTCACTGTGCTCCTCTGAGCCCAGCAGTTACATTGGAGAGCTTCATATTGAAAAACGCGTTTATCTTGAGCTGAAAAACACATTTTGACAACTTCTGCACAGTGGGGCTAGAGGCTGATTCAGTGTGCTCTTCTGAGCCCAGCAGTTACATTGGGATGCTCCAGATTGAAAAACGCGTTTATCTCGGGCTGAAAAACACGTTTTGACAACTTCTGCACAGTGGGGCTAAAAGCTGACTTAGTGTGCTCTTCTGAGCTCAGCAGTTACATTGGGATGCTCCACATTGAAAACCGTGTTTATCTCCAGCTGAAAAACACGTTTTGACAACTTCTGCACAGTGGGACTAAGAGCTGACTCAGTGTGCTCTTCTGAGCCCAGCAGTTACATTGGGACGCTCCAGGTTGAAAAACGCGTTTATCTTGAGCTGAAAAACACATTTTGACAACTTCTGCACAATGGGTCAAGAGCTGACTCAGTGTGCTCTTCTGAGCCCAGCAGTTACATTGGGACGCTCCAGGATGAATAAGGCGTTTATCTCGGGCTGAAAAACACATTTTGACAACTTCTGCACAGTGGGGCTAAGTACTGACTCAGTGTGCTCTTCTGAGCCCAGCAGTTACATTGGGAAGCTCCAGATTGAAAAACGCGTTTATCTTGGGCTGAAAAACACGTTTTGACAACTTCTGCACAATGGGGCTAAGAGCTGACTCAGTGTGCTCTTCTGAGCCCAGCAGTTACATTGGGATGCTCCAGATTGAAAAACGCGTTTATCTCGGGCTGAATAACACGTTTTGACAACTTCTGCACAGTGGGGATAAGAGCTGACTCACTGTGCTCTTCTGAGCCCAGCAGTTACATTGGAGAGCTTCATATTGAAAAACGTGTTTATCTTGAGCTGAAAAACACATTTTGACAACTTCTGCACAGTGGGGCTAAGTACTGACTCAGTGTGCTCTTCTGAGCCCAGCAGTTACATTGGGACGTTCCAGGTTGAAAAAGGCGTTTATCTCAGGCTGAAAAACACATTTTGACAACTTCTGCACAGTGGGGCTAAGTACTGACTCAGTGTGCTCTTCTGAGCCCAGCAGTTACATTAGGAAGCTCCAGATTGAAAAACGCGTTTATCTTGGGCTGAAAAACACGTTTTGACAACTTCTGCACAATGGGGCTAAGAGCTGACTCAGTGTGCTCTTCTGAGCCCAGCAGTTACATTGGGACGCTCCAGGTTGAAAAAGGCGTTTATCTCGGGCTGAAAAACACATTTTGACAACTTCTGCACAGTGGAGCTAAGTACTGACTCAGTGTGCTCTTCTGAGCCCAGCAGTTACATTGGGACGCTCCAGGTTGAAAAAGGCGTTTATCTCGGGCTGAAAAACACATTTTGACAACTTCTGCACAGTGTGGCTAAGTACTGACTCAGTGTGCTCTTCTGAGCCCAGCAGTTACATTGGGAAGCTTCATATTGAAAAACGTGTTTATCTTGGGCTGAAAAACACATTTTGACAACTTCTGCACAGTGGGGCTAGAGGCTGATTCAGTGTGCTCTTCTGAGCCCAGCAGTTACATTGGGATGCTCCAGATTGAAAAACGCGTTTATCTCGGGCTGAATAACACGTTTTGACAACTTCTGCACAGTGGGGCTTAGAGCTGACTCAGTGTGCTCTTGTAGCCCCTTCAGTTACATTGGGGTGCCAATGTTTGCAAAAACGCGTTTATCTCGGCTGAAAAACACATTTTGACAAGAGTGCTCTTCTGACCTCAGCAGTTACATATGGGTGCTCAAGGCTGAAAAAACGTGTTTATCTCGGCTGAAAAACATTTTGACAACATCTGCACAGTGGGGCTAAGTGCTGACTCAGTGTGCTCTTCTGAGCCAAGCAGATATACTGGGATTTCAAAGTTTGTAAAAACACGTTTATTTCGGCCGAAAAACACGTTTTGAAAAATTTGCTGTTCCTGCCCCAGCAGTTACATTGGAGTGCCCAAAGTTGCAAAAACGTGTCAATCTCGGCTGAAAAACACATTTTGACATCTTCTGCACTTTAGGGCTTAGAGCTGACTCAGTGTGCTCTTCTGAGCCAAGCAGTAACATTGGGTGCTCAAGGTTGCAAAAACGCATTTATCTCGGCTGAAAAAGACGTTTTGACAACTTCTGCACTGTGGGGCTAAGAGCTGACTCAGTTTGCTCTTTTGAGCCCAGCAGATATATTGGTATTCCAAAGTTTGCAAAAACGCGTTTATCTCGGCTGAAAAACACGTTTTGAAAAATGTGCTGTTCCTGCACCAGCAGTTACATTGGAGTATTTTTGAAATATAAAAAATGTCAATATACTGTAGTGTCCATAATATTTGCTATTTTAGTTTTTCAAAGAAGTGTTTTGGTTAAAAGAAAACTCACAGTGATTGCTGGATGTGAACACCCACCTTCACTTTTATATTGCAAATCAGTCACTTAAGCCATCTTGCCACCAAGACAAGTCCTATGATGTCTCCTGAAACAGCAATACAGATATTACAGTAATATGGTCGGCAGGTCAACCACGTAAGACTTTGATGCTTAAAATGTTTAGGGAGAAATGGAATATTGGTGTGTATTTTTTCTTTAAAATACCAATACCAGCAACATGCAGTTTACGTAAGATGTTTATGTTCCTAAATTAATATCGTTTATGCTCCTCTGCGTTTTATGCTTAGCTTCTAAAATTTCCCTTTAGTGGTAAAATTCCATATAATTATAAATACTAAGCAGGTTAAAATGTGCACAGTAAAGAGATTAAATGATTAAATCTTTTCACTAACGACCAATACACCACAATATCTTCCGTGTCGCATTAACATTGGAATGTTTTTTTTACAAGTGTCAAAAGAAGCGATACACAACCTGTCTCCTCTCTAACTCTTCAGTTTACAGAGAAATTCCTCCAGAGCCTCACAACATTGTCCAATAATTCTCTTCTTGTGTCTAATTTTTAGTTAAGCAGGATTTGAGCTACAGACCATAACAAACCAAAAAACAGAATCCACCTGCGATTCGGGTGTTAACAAAACGTGTTTACAAAGAAAGTGAAATACAGTAATACTACCAGCTATATAGATACATAGATTGAGATATTTAGATCCTTAAATTAATATCATCATTAATTTCTTTAGATACGTGATTCCATATTATATTTTCGATTATCGATCATTCCTGTCCTGGAATCAGACTGGCTGACACCCTTCTGAAGCGGTGCCATAATCTCTGGTATACGCACTCCCCAGAAATTTGACTTTTTACTGTGTGATGAATTTTAAAGACTACTTCTTAGCTTAGATAAGAACACGTAAATAAAAAAGCTTGGATTCTCATGTATCTGATACACGTATCTTTTAATGCAATCTTTGTTGTGCTCTTGAGGATCCTTGTGATCTCTTGAGCTCTGGTTGAATGGTAAGTGTCACAGTTTAAATTATTTTCGTTGTTAGATATTATGAAACGCTCTGTTAAAAGCAAGGGAGTTTTTATGTCTGTTATAGTAAAAGAAAATGCCTGACGAACTAGGGATTGGACAGTTTCCAAGTGCTTGCACAAATGTGCTAAAGAAATGAACAAAAAAAGTAATTTATTCCTTTATCATATTGGCTAGCTAATGTTCTGTCCTTGTTAGTTAGATCAACGAAATGCTGTGGTGTTACTTTTTGTCAATGAAAAAAATAAAGTATTTTCATTTTCCTGGCAGTTTTACAAGGTGATTCCGGATACTATTAACATAATCTCATTTATATATGGTAATTTCCTGTATGATGTCAAATGCGTCATACCGCGTTTTGATGCGATACGCCCACCGCGTTGTACCGTGGCGTGCCCCACACATTTTGAATGGCTGCATCTGTACATTACGAACTCCAAGCATTTCATTTTGAGTTGAAGACCCTCACACCTGAAGAAGGATTCACAGCCAAAACGTTGCAAGCTGACGTGGCTACCCACCAAAGTAAATGCATTGCAGTAAATGTTTATACCATTATATCAATTTTTTTTATTTCTTTTTTAAAAATTAAAAAAATCGTTTACCCAGCCTAAGAGGGGGGGTCTGCTCTCATTGACAGCTGACACTCCTCTATACACTCAAGTGAAAAAATTAATAACACCAATGTACAGATGCAGATATTCAAAATGGGTGAGGTATTTCGCGGCATACCCCGGTGGGCATGTCGCAGTATCACGCGGTGTCACACAGTGTCACGTGGTTAATCGCGCGTCATTTGACGCTCTGCCAGAAACTATCCGGCGTCACCTTGTAAAACCGCCAGGGGGAGCTTAACCTCTCATGTACAGCATTTGAGCCTTTAATTTTGAACTGTGTATTACAGCATGTTAATCATCAGTCATTAAAATGTTGGTATATTTTATGAAAGCAAGATTGCTCAGTTGGACAAAAGTACACAACCTACGTTTATCAGAAATATTTATGCATCAAAGCCTTTACCGAAGATATTACTAATAGTATTAATAATGGATGACTTTGGACAAGCTGTATACTCAAAGTATAATTTCTTTAGCACATTTGTACAAGCACTTGGAATCTGTCCAAGCCATACTTTGTCAGGCATTTTGTTTCACTTCAACGGGCATAAAAACTTCCTTGCTTTTAACAGGGCGTTTCATAATTTCTAACTACGAAAATGATTTAAAATGCGACACTTATCATTCAACTAGAGCTCAAAATATCACAAGGATCCTCAAGAGCACAGCAAAGAGTGCATTAAAAGACACTTGTATTTATCAACGCTTTCTTTTCCGTATACCAGATTTTATGGAACCACTTCAGAAGGGTGTCAGCCAGTCAGATTCCAGGAATTGGTACTTTAAAGGAAAAATACACACCGGTATTCCATTTCTCCCTAACGATTTTAAGCATCGAAGTATTTAACTAGCATGTGAAATAGCGTGTGAAAAAGTGGAAGTTTTAAGCTTTTCTGCTAATATAATATGGAATCGCGTATCTAAAGAATTTAATAACGATATGATTATATTCGTGTACTGGGACAGGGCTGTGTAGGGCTGTTTCGCCTCCTTGTTCATGCGAGTTGTCCTGTAGCCTACTGGTTTATGTGCCTGACTAACAACTCACAGGTTGTGTGTTCAAATCCAGCTGGTGCTGGACTTTTCTTTTAACAAACATTTCTTCGAAAAAATAGAATAGCGATATTATGGACAATCAATTGACTTTTATATTTCAAAATATCGCAACCTGATCGATTCTAAGTCATTTTTGATAACAATGAATAGTCACCTTCTTCCCTTCTGACAACGGTCCCTGCTTCTGCTTCCTGCTTATATTGTGTGTGTGTGTGCAACAGAGTAAATTTTTATAGGAGAAATGGAGGCTGGACAGTATGCGTTACAATATAAACATTTATATTGATTTAAATCGTGTTCTGATTTAAATCGCAAACGCGTGTTTAATTATATGTGTTTTTTAATCATAATCAGGCTAATGCAACATAAATTGATACAGTATCTTTGTCTTCTAAGTATCTTAATAAACTTCCAGCATAGCTTTCTACCCGTTAAGATTTATATTTCTTGGGATTTTGGGATCAAACGTGGAAGGATTAGATTGTAATCGTTTTTATTTGTCAAATACGTGATTGTATTTCTGAATGTTATGTGACACCTACAGTAGTTCACTGCTTTAAATACATCGAATTAAGAAATGTGTAGCACCTTAGATCTTTTTTCTGAACCAGGGAAAATCTGATCATGTTTCTCTATAACAATAATAAAAAACTTTATTTTACATATCGCCTTTAAAAGTGGCATCTCAAAGCAATACAGTAGATCGAAAAACAGTTAAAAGGGACCAAAGTAAATACCAGACAATCGCAAACGCATTTTCAATAAAATTATTTTATTCAATCAGCAGAGACTGAGAGGGACATCCAGCAGAGAGAGACACACACACCAACAATAGTTGTTTTGTCCCTTGATTTACTGATCTGCATTAATTTAATCTTGTCAATCAGGTCTTTTTTCTCTATTTGAATTGTCGTTTACACCTCGCACGACTTTAAAAGCTAGCAAGACAGGTTTCGATTCACATTAGCTGGCGAGCCTTGTTAACAAAAAAACTAATAATAATGTAACATGCCACTGTTTGTTCATGAACAAAGTTATACTGAGATTTCCTTAGATACGCGATTAAAAAATAAATAAATAAAAATTTGAATCCCTGGCGGAACACATTCCATAAGAATCAGCGCTTTTACAGTATATATCGCCTTTAAAGGTGGCTTCTCAAAACGCTTCACAGGATAAAGACAACAAGAACAGCAACAACAACAATATTGTATTTCATTGCACTTTGAAAACCAAGTAATAACTTAACTATACGTGCAAACGTTTCATATGTTGCTGTTGTGAATGCCTGTGGTGTGTATCTTATTTGCCTTGAGTCCTGGCTGTCTCTCTCCCCCCCCATCTCTCCCTCAATTCAATTCAATTCAAGGTGTTTTATTTGCATGACAAATGGGTACAATTAGTGTTGGGAATGTATATTTTGATAGTTACACCCGGCACGGCACCGAGGGAGCGTCTGCATTTATAACTTAGTTTTTAAAATTAGTCAAGCAATATGAAGCATCTCCTTTTACTTTTAAGTCCCTTAAATACATTGAGCACAGCTTTCTCACCACTTAAGATTGCTTTTTGATACCATCCTTACACAAAGCCGAAACTTTCCGATGACTCACAGTACAAGTGGAAAGATTACAGATTTTAATCGTCTTTAATTTTGTTACGTTATACGTTTTAGGAACGTTTCATCTAAACAAACACCACAAAACTATTCTCGATTGTATTTCTGAATGTTATGTTACACCTGCAGTAGTTCACTGTTTTAAATACATCGAATTAAGAAAGTTATGTGTAGCACTTTAGATCTTTTGTTCTGAACCAGGGAAAATCTGATCATGTTTCTCTGTAACAATGATAAAAAACTTTATTTTACATATCACCTTTAAAAGTGGTAGTACCTTTTTTAGTACTATATTTTTGTATTATATTCCCTATTACTCAAACTCTAAGAGTATGTATCGGCTTGTCAGTCAGGTCTTTTTTCTCTATTTGAATTGTCGTTTACACCTCGCACGACTTTAAAAGCTAGCAAGACAGGTTTCGATTCACATTAGCTGGCGAGCCTTGTTAACAAAAAAACTAATAATAATGTAACATGCCACTGTTTGTTCATGAACAAAGTTATACTGAGATTTCCTTAGATACGCGATTAAAAAATAAATAAATAAAAATTTGAATCCCCGGCGGAACACATTCCATAAGAATCAGCGCTTTTACAGTATATATCGCCTTTAAAGGTGGCTTCTCAAAACGCTTTACAGGATAAAGACAACAAGAACAGCAACAACAACAATATTGTATTTCATTGCACTTTGAAAACCAAGTAATAACTTAACTATACGTGCAAACGTTTCATATGTTGCTGTTGTGAATGCCTGTGCTGTGTATCTTATTTGCCTTGAGTCCTGGCTGTCTCTCTCCCCCCCCATCTCTCCCTCAATTCAATTCAATTCAAGGTGTTTTATTTGCATGACAAATGGGTACAATTAGTGTTGGGAATGTATATTTTGATAGTTACACCCGGCGCGGCACCGAGGGAGCGTCTGCATTTATAACTTAGTTTTTAAAATTAGTCAAGCAATATGAAGCATCTCCTTTTACTTTTAAGTCCCTTAAATACATTGAGCACAGCTTTCTCACCACTTAAAATTGCTTTTTGATACCATCCTTACACAAAGCCGAAACTTTCCGATGACTCACAGTACAAGTGGAAAGATTACAGATTTTAATCGTCTTTAATTTTTTTACGTTATAGGTTTTAGGAACGTTTCATCTAAACAAACACCACAAAACTATCCTGGTTTGCTGATTATGCCTGCTGCGGTCCACTCCTACCCTCGCACCTAAAGAATACTATTTTAAATTTCTTGGCGCAGTTCATTAACCCTTGTATGTGCTGTCCACGCCCAAAATGCAATTTAAAAAAAGTCAAAAACCGCTCAAAATGCAATTTAGAGCTTAATAAGATACACTCCACAGGCATTCACAACAGCAACATATGAAACGTTTATTTTTTAATCGCGTATCTAAGGAAATCTCAGTATAACTTTGTTCATGAACAAACAGTGGCATGTTACATTATTATTAGTTTTTTTGTTAACAGGGCTCGCCAGCTAATGTGAATCGAAACCTGTCTTGCTAGCTTTTAAAGTCGTGCAGGTGTAAGCGACAATTCAAATAGAGAAAAAAGACCTAACTGACAAGCCGATACATACTCTTAGAGTTTGATTAATAGGGAATATAATACAAAAATATAGTACTAAAAAAGGTACTACCACTTTTAAAGGTGATATGTAAAATAAAGTTTTTTATTATTGTTATAGAGAAACATGATCAGATTTTCCCTGGTTCAGAAAAAAGATCTAAAGTGCTACACATAACTTTCTTAATTCGATGTATTTAAAGCAGTGAACTACTGTAGGTGTCACATAACATTCAGAAATACAATCACGTATTTGACAAATAAAAACGATTACAATCTAATCCTTCCACGTTTGATCCCAAAATCCCAAGAAATATAAATCTTAACGGGTAGAAAGCTATGCTGAAAATTTATTAAGATACTTAGAAGACAAAGATACTGTATCAATTTATGTTGCATTAGCCTGATTATGATTAAAAAACACATATAATTAAACACGCGTTTGCGATTTAAATCAGAACATGATTTAAATCCATATAAATGTTTATATTGTAACGCATACTGTCCAGCCTCCATTTCTCTATAAAAATTTACTCTGTTGCACACACACACACACACAATAGAAGCAGGAAGCAGAAGCAGGGACCGTTGTCAGAAGGGAAGAAGGTGACTATTCATTGTTATCAAAAATGACTTAGAATCGATCATGTTGGGATATTTTGAAATATAAAAGTCAATTGATTGTCCATAATATCGCTATTCTATTTTTTCTAAGAAATGTTTGTTAAAAGAAAAGTCCAGCACCAGCTGGATTTGAACACACAACCTGCAAGTTGTTAGCCAGGCACGTAGACCAGTAGGCTACAGGACAACTCGCATGAACAGGGAGGCGAAACAGCCCTACACAGCCCTGTCGCAGTACACGAATATAATCATACCGTTATTAAATTCTTTAGATATGCGATTCCATATTCTATTCCCTATTAATCAAATTCTAAAAGTATGCTTGTTGACTCCGGTATCACGTTAGTTAAAGACTTTGAAGCTTAAAATGTTTAGGGAGAAATGGAATACTGGTGTGTATTTTTTTCTTTAAAGTACTAAGAACAGCTATATACTGTATGTTTATGTTCCAAAATTAATATCGTTTATGGCCTTCACACGCGTTACAGTATGCTCCTATTCTTTTTATGCTCAGCTACTAAGATTTCCCTTCAGTGGTAAAATTCAATATCTACAACGGGCACAGCAAAGACGTTTACTGTAAGTCTTTCTACGACAGACCAACGGACTACAAGTGCCCCTGTTGGTCAATCAATCACGTACTGCGGTGCCACGTGTCATCTTGCGTCACGCTGCGCGACGCCACCTGCGGTACGTGTCTCTAATGCGCACTTTAAATGGCTGCATCTGTAAATGTCGTATTCACAATTTGTTGATAATAGAAATGTTAAGTTCTCTAAAGCTTTGTGATAGTTTACCCAGGCAGCAAAAGATCAGCTACATTGGGAAGATGCAACACCAAAGATATAATTAATAACCTTTTAAATCTGAAGGGAGATCTAAAGGGATCCCCCCCCCACACACGATAGAAGCAGGAAGCAGAAGCAGGGACCGTTGTCAGAAGGAAAGAAGGTGACTATTCATTGTTATTAAAAATGATTTAAATTCCAACATGTTGCGATATTTAGAAATATAAAAAGTCAATTGATTGTCCATAATATTGCTATTTTATTTTTTTAAAGAAATGTTTGTTAAAAGAAAAGTTGTAGTGCCAACTGGATTTGAACACCCAACCTGTGGTTCAGAAGTGGAGAACATAGACCATAGAAACACCTGCAAGGTCACATGAGGAGTGGTGAAACAGCCCTACACATACAGTATCAACAGACATTGTACAGCGTGTACTATTGTGTTGCAGTATATGAATATAATTATATCGTTATTAATTTCTTTAGATACGCGATTCCATATTATATTTGCAGAAAAGTTTAAAACTACCACTTTTATACACGTTAATTCACATTAGTTAAAGACTTCGATGCTTAAAATGTTTAGGGAGAAATGGAATACTGGTGTGTATTTTTTCTTTAAAGTACCGAGACCAGCCATATACTGTAATAATGTATGTTTATGTTCCAAAATTAATATCGTTTATGGCCTTCACACGCGTTATGCTCCTATTCTTTTTATGCTCAGCTACTAAGATTTCCCTTCAGTGGCAAAATATCATATAAATATTCAATACTAAAACAGGCACAGTAAAGACATTTAAATCTTTCTACAACCGACCAATGCACCACGAGTGCCCCTGTCGGTCAACTAATCACGTACCGCGGTATGACGCACGATGATGTAGCCAATTACCCACGATACGCGTCTGTGCCGTGCACTTTGAATGGCTGCATCTGTATTTTATGAAAGCAAGATTCCTCAGTTGGGCAAAAGTACACAATTTACCTTTATCATAAATACTTTAAGTATGCAGAAATATTTTAAGCATCAAGGTCTTTACCGGATATTACTAATAGTATTAATAATGAATGACCTTGGACAAGCTCTAAACTCAAAGTATTACCCTGGTCCACATTCTTTGTAACCGTCTTTGTAAACGAAAAGACTATTTTTGCATTGACAAAAAGTAACACCACAGCTTTTCGTTGATCCGATCACGTATTTGTTTCCAATCATACAAAGTAAGTTTTGAGAATCTCCGATTCACCATGCTTTTCACATGCTCATAAATGATATTAATTTAGGAACATAAACATATTATGTAAACTGTATATTGCTGGTATTGGTAGTTTAAAGAAAAAAATGCACACCAGTATGCCATTTCTCCCTAAACATTTTAAGCATCAAAGTCTTACATATGGTTATTTCGGAAACGTTTTTACATGCTCCTTCTGACCATATTACTGTATGTTTATATACTTTGTGAAAAGTGATCGTTTTAACCTTTTCTGTGAATAAGCTCATTATCGGAGTAAACAAAGCATACTTTTAGAATTTGATTAATAGGGAATATCATATGGAATTGCGTATATAAAGAAAATAATAACAATATAATTATATCATGCACTGTAACACAAACAGTAGTATATGTGTGTGGCTGTTCCAGGGGTTGTCATGTGAATGTATCAGTGGTGTGATGGTTTAAGTGACTGACTTATACGTGAGAGGTTGGGTGTTCAAGTCCAGCTTTTGCCATGAGTTGTCTTCTAACAAACATTTATTTGAAAAACTAAAATAGCAATAGCAAAATGATGGACACTCTACTGACTTTTTTATATTTCTAAATATCACAACATGTTCATACTGTATGTATACAGCAGTACCACAGCGTGTAGGGCGCAAATCCACATGAACCCGAAAGCCCTACATCAATATTGTGCATTCACCAGGCGCTGCGCAGTTTTCACATGCATCTCTCTCTGTCCCTCCCCCCCGGGAGTGCTGCCTGTGCCAAATTTCACTCCACTGTCTGACTCTCTGTGTCTACATTGTTTGTAAACAAACCAGTTTCACAGGTATTTTCAAAGTAGAACAGGGCAAGTCTTCCAATGACAGACACACCACCTCCCCCCCCACGGACACGCTTTCTTAGAAAAACAGATTCACAATGCGAAGCTGTGTCAGTCTTCAGTGTAAAAAAAATCAGTTTGAACACCATGGGTGCTGTTTTTAAGACGCTGCTGAGTAAAGTATAGGAAGTTTCCTGCTGTCAGTAGTATGGTGTATATAGTTGACCCTTACCTGAATGAAAACAGAACATAAAGAAAGGGTTTCAGAAATCAAACAAAGCGTTATTCCTGTGCTTACAGTCTGGGTAATTGGAGGCTGCGCTGTTATGCTTCCTATGGTGATATATGGGTTTTTCCCACGAAGCCGTATTGAGCAGCATTTCTCATGTTGTGAACGTGTGTACACAGTGATCCCTTCGGGTTTCATTTAGTGCATAATTACGCATTGATGAAAAACCAGAGGTTTAAGAAAAGAGAATTAGCTCATTGATAGTTTTATGTGCAAGCTGTGAAAATTTTCACAAGTTGTGGTCTTTAAAATGCAAAATATGAACAAAAGAATATGTGTTAAAAAAAATGGCTTACAAATGACATAGTGAAGGCTGTGAAAACAGTCACAATGTACTTTGTACACACAGCAAGTGTTTTCATAACTTCAGGAGGTTTCATGAAAAAGCTACAGGTGTGCCAAAATCATTTTCGAACTTCAAGCTAACTTTACCCCAGTGTGGGCACTGCATTGTTATCTCAATAACCTGCTAATTCATTTTACACCACGGGAAGACAGGAGAATGTGATTGTACTGTATCTGTATGGAATGTGTGTTGCGTTTTCAAAATTAAAGTGTTTAAAATGTATAATTAAAAATAAGAAAAACTTGCAGCTTACTCAAAGATTCTAAGATGATCACGAGGAAGTGTATTGCATGTCTAATGGTCTAACAAAAACTACAGTATGCTTAAGAGTTGGTAAACCGGTTTTTATTTTTCGGCACAGCCAGCCAGCCAAACCACATAGACACCAGCAAGCCTGCTAGAGCGCCACAATTCACACTCAACCACGTATCACAGATCACAGATCAGTCCCAGTGTATGAGATATTGCTGTTTGATCTTTGATCTGAGCTTTAATAGAGAGCTTATCTCTATTAATATAACTATCGAGTGGTATTGAATGCAACTTTTTTGTATAAAAGAAACTTTTCTAAAATGTATTTAAAAAACAAAAACGATTACACTCTAATCTTTCCACATTTGATCCCATGAGGAAGTAGTATACACTTCTGCTTTGTTTAACGAAATTAATGGTATGAAAAATAAATCTAGTGAGAAAGCTATGCTTAAAGTGAATTAAGGGACTTAGAATGCAAAGATAACGGTTTACATTGCATTGTCAGATTGTGAATCAATAAAGGCATTTAATTAAAAACGCATCTGTAATCTTTCCACATGTAATGTCATTAGAAAGTACAGTAAATTCCTGCTTTGTCTAACGATGGTATCAAAAAAGAAACCTGTGCTTAATGATAATTAAGGGACTTAGAAGTCAAAGAAAATGATTTACGTTGTTTAATTTTAAACACTAAGTTATGAACGCAGACACAATTGGTGCTATACAGTCATTGTGCAATACTGAGCTCCGCGCTTCCTCCTTCCCGGTGCTACCTCCCCCTCTGACGCAGCGCAGTGGGCGGCACGCTGTTTTCAGAGCCTCTGATTGGGGAAAAAAGACCTGCTGATCTGTTCTACATCCTAGGAAGACAACAGAATATGATTTTTTCTATTCGAAACGTGTGTTGTTTTTATGAAATTCGTGTATTTTAAACATTTAATTAAGAAGTAAAAACCTAGACTTTAGAAATCCCTACATTACAAGCTCCAAGTGTTTCATTTATGAATGTATAAAAGCATTTTATTAAAAATGCGTTTGCGTTTGTTTGGGTGCTGTACCAGCTGTATAATAATGCCACAATATGTCTTTTATGTGTCACAAAAAACTGACTTGCTTTAACAAAATATATTTACTAATCCTTTCGTCTGGCAATCTACCTGAATGCCCAACTATCTGAGAAGCCCTCCGTGAAACCAAAAGAACCACAATTGAACGAGTTTTGACAATAAGAGAGAAGAGAGAAATAATATGTGAGTCCCCATTATCCCCATTTTAAATTAAAACATAAACGCGTGTTTAATTAAATGCCTTTATTGATTCACAATCTGACAATGCAACGTAAATCGTTATCTTTGTCTTCTAAGTATCTTAATCAACTTTCAGCATAGCTTTCTTTCCATTTAGATTTATTTTTCATACCATTGCTAAACAAAGGGGCTTATTGTACTTCCTCTTGGGATCAGATTAGATTGTAATCGTTTTTATTTTTAAAATACATTTTAGAAAAGTGCAATCTATAATAAAAAGCTGTATTTATGTAATACCACTTGATAGTTATATTAATAAATATAAGAATTCAAGTTGATACTGTTTAGACTTTTAATTATTTTAAACTGTATTACAGCATCGTACACATTAAATAAGTCGGTATATTTTATAAAAACAAGATTGCTCAGTTGGACAGTATAAAGCAAGTATGATTTTAATGTTTGTAATCGCTGTTCTTGCAAGTACAAACCCAACATAAACTGGAATGCTACAGAACCCTTAACAGATAATACACACTTTTAGTTTAGCAGGATTTGCGCGATAAGCACATTGTTTAATGGGGATGACATTACCAACGTCTGTTATCGCTGTACAACACTACTTCAGCCTGCGTAGTCTGTAAAGGAACAAGTAATAGGTTTATTCCATGCTGAAAAGAGAAGAGAGAAAACGCAATGTTTTGACTGTGAAGTCTTCTTCAGGTGTGAGGGTCTTCAGCTCAAAATGAAACGCTAAAATGTAATGTAGGCTCTGAACGGGTTAAACTTTGATTTGGACTTGCTTAACGTCACTGCCTTTCATCTGAAATCCTGCTTGAATCCTGCTAAACTAAAAATTAGACACAAGAAGAGTATTATTGGACAATGCTGTGAGGCTCTGGTGAAATTTCTCTGTGAACTGAAGAGTTAAAGTGTAAAGTGTCTCCTCCTTTTAAACTTGTTAATGCAACACGGAAGATATTACTGTATTAATAATGTAGCGTTTTCGGCTCACGTGGATTTGCGCTCTACACCCTGCGGTATCGCTGTGTACATACAGTACGAACATGTAGTATTATGTAGAAAAATAAAAAAAAATGTCAATATAATGCCAATAATATTTGCTATTTTAGTTTTTCAAATTAATGTTTATTTGTTAAAAGAAAGCTCATAGCAATTGCTAGATTTGAATACCCAACCTCACACTTATAAGTTGAGCACTTAAACTGTCAAACCACTGATCCAGTCGTATAACATGCACTGAAACAGCCGTACACATACAATGGAAAGTTTTATACCACTGTTTGTGCTTCAGAACCTGAATATAATTATATCGTTATTAATTTCTTTAGATATGCAATTCCATATTATATTCCCTATTAATCAAATTCTGAAAGCTTTTTAAAATTAATCAAGCAAAATGAAGCATCTCTTTTTACTTTTAAGTCCCTTAATTATCATTAAGCAGAGCTTTCTCACCACTTAGACTACTTTTTGATACCATCCTTAGACAAAGCAGAAACTTGTTGTACTTTCTAATGACATTACAAGTGGAAAGATTACAGATTTTAATCGTCTTTAATTTTGTTACGTTATACATTTTAGAAACGTTTCATCTATACAAACACCACAAAACTATTCTCGATTGTATTTCTGAATGTTATGTCACACATAGTTCACTGTTTTAAATACATCTAATTAAGAAAGTTAGGTGTTAGCATAAACTATTAGTAATCAATAATATTAAATTTAGCACTGTAATAAGTTGTTGCACTTTCCCCCGCATCTTGTAAAAATATATTTTTCATTGTTCAAATATACATTAAATCTGACTAAATGATTAAATTATATAATAAGTTAAATACAAAACTAAAGAAAAAATAGAGTAAAATATAATTCAAAATATTTTGCTAACAATGTTAACTGTTTATAAATAATAAAATATATTAACTAAGGAGTAGGATGGCACAGTTGTTAGTATGCTTTTTGTTTTGTTTCTTTTTCATAAATACAACAGTAGTACCTGATGTCTCAGTGGCTTTCAAAATTAAATTATGCATGCAAACCTGTGAACTAGAAAGATAACTAAAATATCCATCATTTCTAATGGTGGCAAAGTGGTTAGCATTGCTTACTTGCAGTAGTTGGGTCCTACGTTCAATTCTTGCTGTCCTGTGTGTGTGGGGTTTGCATGTGCTCTCTGGGTTACATGGTTTTTCTCCATATGTGTGATATGACTCCCTCTCGCACTCCAAAACATACTCGTAAGTTAATTGGTTTATGGGAAAACTGGCCCTGGTGTGTGTGTTTGTGTCTGTCTGTCCTGTGATGGACTGGCTCTATGTCCAGGGTGTATTCTGCCTTGTGTCTGTTGCTTACTGGGATAGGCCTCTGTACTGGATAAAGAGATTAGAAAATGGATGGAAGTAAAGGCACTGTGTGGATGGAACTATACACAGTGTTAGAAACCCACTATGAAATGGCAGCATCTCACTGAGAATAAAATATTTTATAGTGCTGGCTTAAGAAAACAGCCTTTCCACCTCTCTTGCACATCAGTATCCATACCTAGTTATTTAAACAAATTGCCTCTAATTATAAACATCTTAATATGCTGGGTCTGTGGATCAGTATCAGCTATGTTTGCCCATTCCTTCAATTCATGTGCATCCAACACACAGTTCAATGCTAGCAACTACACAAAATCTAAAATGCAATCCTCATTTCAGTATCTATGTAAACATACTGTCTGTTAACTTCATCATCTTCATCAAAAGTATGCCTAACCCCATTAGGAAGTGTTCTTGTTATCAGTGTATTCCTCAACTTTCCCAAAATTATCTTTTTCTTACCAACATCTCTAGTCTTTTATCCTGCAATAACTCAGCCAACACTTAAATCCCCAAAAGCTGCTTGTGTTAATTTCTTTAAATCACAAATATCATATGTAAATACTGACCATGTAATACTCTGCATTGTGGAATAATAGTTTATTTTAAAGGGAACTAGAGAAACTAGGAACTAGAGAAATCAAGAAAGGCTTTTTTTTTTCTAGAATTAATAAATGCACATCCTGTTCACTGGGGAAATTAAATCCACACTGAGCAATCTTCAATATGTTCAGAATATGACAGCGAGAATCCTAACAGGGATGCATTACACCTGTCTTCAAGTCCTTGCACTGGCTTTCTATCAGGTTTCGAGTCAACTTCAAAATCCTCATCCTCATTTGGTACCTACTGTAGATCACTGGCTTCACACAGGCTGGGGGTGCAATGGAGGGGAGCCTGGAGATGGCCAACGAGTTGAACCAGTTTTTTAACAGGTTTGATTCAGGGTCATCTGTGGCTCGACACCCATCCCCCCACAGCTACATACTCCCTAACCCTTCACAGCTGCAACTGCCCAACACCTCCTCCATCCCCCCACAATCATGGCCGCCTACAGCTACAACCCCCGACAGCTACTCACCCCCCCCATCCCCCACAGCTGCCACTCTCCAACACCTCCGCCATTAACACCTGCAGCACTGACAGCGCTATGAGCACCATCCCCCAGGCCAGGCTGACCATCACGGCTGACCAGGTGAAGAGGGAGCTGAAGAGGCTCCACCAGGGTAAGGCTACAGGACCAGACGACATCTGTCCCAGAGTTCTGAGGGCTTGTGCTGATCAGCTGAGTGGAGTGCTCCAGAGACTGTTCAACCTGAGCCTGCACTTGGAGAAAGTCCCTGTGCTCTGGAAGACATCATGCCTGGTCCCGGTACCAAAGAAAGGGCGCCCCTCTGTCCTCAATGACTACAGACCAGTTGCACTGACTTCTCACGTCATGAAGACACTGGAGAGGCTGGTCTTATCCCACCTGAGACCCCTGGTTAGCTCATCACTGGACACCCTACAGATGCAGCCATTCAAAGTGCGCGTCACAGACACGTACCGCAGGTGACGTCGCTCAGTATGACGCAAGATGACGCGTGGCACCGCAGTACGTGATTGGTTGACCGACAGGGGCACTCGTGGTCCGTTGGTCTGTCGTAGAAAGACTTACAGTAAAAACGTCTTTGCTGTGCCCGTTGTAGATATTGAATTTTACCACTGAAGGGAAATCTTAGTAGCTGAGCATAAAAAGAATAGGAGCATACTGTAACGCGTGTGAAGGCCATAAACGATATTAATTTTGGAACATAAACATACAGTATATACTGTAGCTGGTCTTGGTACTTTAAAGAAAAAAATACACACCAGTATTCCATTTCTCCCTAAACATTTTAAGCTTTGAAGTCTTTAACTAACATGATACCGGAGTCAACAAGCATACTTTTAGAATTTGATTAAAAGGGAATATAATATGGAATCGCGTATCTAAAGAATTTAATAACGGTATTCGTGTGCTGCGACAGGGCTGTGTAGGGCTTTTTCGCCTGCCTGTTCATGCGAGCTGTCTTCTAGCCGACTGGTCTAGGTGCGTGACTAGCAACTGGGAGGTTGTGTGATCGAATCCAGCTGGTGCCGGACTTTTCTTTTAACAAACATTTCTTCGAAAAAATAGAATAGCGATATTATGGACAATAAATTGACTTTTATATTTCAAAATATCGCAACATGAACGATATTTGCGATATTTTGAACATATCTTCCCTTCTGACAGCGGTTCCTCCTTCTATTGTGTGTGTGTGTGCAACAGAGTAAATTTTTATAGAGAAATGGAGGCTGGACAGTATGCGTTACAATATAAACATTTATATTGATTTAAATCGTGTTCTGATTTAAATCGCAAACGCGTGTTTAATTATGTGTTTTTTAATCATAATCAGGCTAATGCATTTCTACATTTTCTGTATGAACCAGCTTAGAGGTTCATACAGAAAGACAGCTTGTGTTTAAATTGAGTGTAAGGTAATTTATGCTTCTAAAGTCATGGTCAGCATTTATTATTGTACTGTGCTGTAAACTTTTTCTGTGCCTAGTCACATTATTTTATAGCGTTTTTATTGCGTTATTAAATCCGGTGGCGCTGTGTGTTAGAGTAGTTTCCTGACTCCCTTGTCACATGGTCTGTGATTGAATCCCATAGAACTATGACTTTATTTTTTAACAAACATTTCTTTGAAAAAATGAAACGTTTCCCTTGGTCAGAGATTAAATAAAACCTCACTCGCACCAAACAAATTTATATTTCTAAATATCACAAAATACGTTCATTGTCTTCCAATCGAGTCGAGTTGACATTGGAAGCCTGCCACACCCGGACTGTTAAACCAACGCATTAGCACGTCAAAGCCCATCGAGGGTATTGAGCCAGTATTGCCTTTAGTATTCCCCCCTCTCCCCTCAATTCAATTCAATTCAAGGTGTTTTATTTGCATGACAGATGGGTACAAGCAGTGTTGGGTATGTATATTGTAACGCTTACGGCAGACAGGCACTGTGTAAGAGCCGGCGCACCAGAGCAGCGCACCGAGGGAGCGTCTGCATTTCTAACTTAGTTTTTAAAATTAGTCAAGCAATATGAAGCATCTCCTTTTACTTAGTGCCTGAGCATAAAAAGAATAGGAGCATACTGCAACGCGTGTGAAGTCCATAAACGATATTAATTTTGGAACTTAAACATACAGTATATGGCTGGTCTCGGTACTTTAAAGAAAACATACACACCAGTATTCCATTTCTCCTAAACATTTTAAGCATCGAAGTCTTTAACTAACGCGATACCGGAGTCAACAAGCATACTTTTAGAATTTGATTAAAAGGGAATATAATATGGAATCGCGTATCTCAAGAAATTAATAACGATATAATTATATTCATGTTGCAAAAGAACTGCAACGGACATAAAAACTCCCTTGCTTTTAACAGAGCGTTCCATAATTTCTAACTACGAAAATGCCAGGTGAAAGGATTTGTAAACATATTTTGTTAAAGCAAGTCAGAACCCATTCAGAGCCTACATTACATTTTAGCGTTTCATTCTGAGCAGAAGACCCTCACACCTGAAGAAGGGGGAGGTGTTTTTCGCTGGAAATCTCGCCTGCTTCTACTTTACAACCGGAGTGCTGGCTGTGACGAATTAAACCGGTATTACAGGTTACAATCACAGACCATGTGACATGGGAGTCAGGAAACTAACACAGCGCCACCAGATTTGATAACGCTATGAAAACGCTATAAAATAATGTGACTAGGCACAGAACAAGTTTACAGCACAGTACAAAAATGCTGACCATGACTTTAGAAGCATAAATTGCCTTACACTCAATTTAAACACAAGCTGTCTTTAGCCCTCTAAGGTGGTTCATACAGAAATGTAGAGATCCAGGCTCAGAACACACAGCTTCATTAGCGAATACATATGCAGGACAACTAGAGAAGACGTTTTACAGAGGATGGATTTTTAGAAACATCCCATCAGTGACATCACTGAAGTCAACTCCTAGGTACTGTAACTGTCGTGTGGATAGTTTCACAAGAATCAGACAAAGGTTTAAGCATCGCTTGTTCTAGATAAAACTGCAAAAAAAAACAACAACCCATAATGTACTTCTTTGCGGCTCTGTTTGCCCAAATCATATATTCACAACGTGAAATCTAGAAAATAATATTACGTAACCAAAATCCGCAATATGGAAACAGAACCTGTGTAATTGTTGATAGATGATGTACTCGTAACATTTTTTCAAGACGAACTACAACATTTAAAAAATGACTTGTATGTACTTGATATCTCTAATCAATCCACGGGTCCCAGCACGAAACGAAAGTAAAACGCATACCGTTTCGCGCTTCTTATTAGTTGCTCAAAAGTAATTTGACCGTATGAAATGCATAATATAAACCTAGAAACATATACGTGAGTAGTACTTAAGCACTGTAGTATCGGTGTTAAGACATACCTCTCAAATACTGTAAATCAAGTTAAAAATATCTCAAGATTCTGGTCATAATGAAACCATGTTTCGTGTATGTTTTCTTTAAAGTACCGAGACCAGCCATATACTGTATGTTTATGTTCCAAAATTAATATCGTTTATGGCCTTCACACGCGTTGCAGTATGCTCCTATTGTTTTTATGCTCAGCTACTAAGATTTCCCTTCAGTGGTAAAATTAGATATGAATATTCAATACTTAAACGGGCACAGTTAAGACATTAAATATACATATACATACTGTATACAGTACAGTTTGCATACGGTAATATGTTTATGTCCCTAAATCAATCTCTTTTATGAGCATGTGAAAGGCATGGTGAATCACTGTACTTTGCATGATTGGAAAAAAATGCGTGATTGCGAAATGCTGTGGCGTTACTTTTACAAAGACGGTCAATGAAAAAAAGAATGTGGACCAGGGCAATACTTTGAGTTTACAGGTTGTCCAAGGTCATTTATTATTAATACTATTATTAATATCTTCGTTAAAGACTTTGATGGCTACAGCTCAAACATGAGAGGTTGAGCTTTATTAGCTCCACCTTGCGGAAATTCCGGATACTATTATTTTGCTAGCGGTATTTACCGGTAACTCGCGGTATTTACCGGTAGCTTGCGGTAGACTGCGTACAGCGTACCGGAAAATAATGCGGTATCGCCCGCGCATTTTGAATGGCTGCATCTGTACAGTTCGCCTACCAGCCCAGTGTTGGTGTGGAGGATGCAATCATCTACATGCTACAAAGGGCCTACTCACACCTGGACAAGGCTGGCAACACCATAAGGATTATGTTTTTTGACTTCTCCAGTGCCTTCAATATCATCCAGCCCTTACTTCTAAGAAGGAAGCTGGAGGAGATGCAAGTCGATGCCTCCATGATCTCGTGGATCACTGACTACCTGACAGGCAGACCACAGTCTGTGAGACTTCAAAACTGTGTGTCTGAACAGGTAGTAAGTAACACAGGGGCTCCTCAGGGGACGGTTCTTTCTCCATTCCTCTTCACCCTCTCTAGCTCAGACTTTAAATACAACTCAAAGTCATGCCACCTGCAGAAGTTCTCAGATGACTCTGCAATTGTGGGATGTATCAAGGGTGGGCAGGAGGAAGAGTACAGAGGACTGGTCAGCAGCTTTGTGGAGTGGTGTGGGGAGAACCACCTGCAATTGAATGTAGCAAAGACTAAGGAGTTGGTGAAAGACTTCAGGAGGAAGAGGGTCCAACCTACTCCTGTCTACATCCATGGGAGTGGCGTGGAGATGGTGGACTCGTACAAGTACCTGGGAGTGCACATCGACGATAGACTGGAATGGTCTAAGAACATCGAGGCCATTTACAAGAAGGGTCAGAGCCGACTTTACTTCTTGAGGAGGCTCAGGTCCTTCAATGTGTGTAGTAAAATGCTACATATGTTCTTTCAGTCGGTGGTGGCAAGCGCCATTTTCTATGCGGTGATATGCTGGGGCTCTGGGATTAGAGCAGTGGATTCCAACAGGCTGAACAAGCTCATCAGGAGAGCAAGCTCTGTCATTGGGTCTGGCCTGGACCCCCTGGAGGTAGTGGGTGAGAGGAGAATGGTGTCCAAACTAGAGGCCATCATGGACATCGTCTCCCATCCCCTCTATGACATGCTTGTAGAAATGAAGAGCACTTTCAGCAATAGACTGATTCATCCATGGTGCAACAGGGAGCGCTACAGGAGGTCATTCTTGCCTTTTGCCATAAGAGTGTACAACGCATCCACCTTGTGTCTGGGCAGAGGCAACATTGACAGTGACCTGTTTCTGGACTGAACAGTAAACTGCATCTGTTCTTTTTCTTTTCCCGTTTTAAACCGTTTTTGTGCAATATATGCCAGGGATCTGTGCAATACATTTATATATATTTATAGTCATATTGTGCAATATGACTTTTTTGTGTACTGTTCTGTTCTGGTTTTGTTCTGTTCTTTGTGTGTTCTGGACTGCAAGGAACTCTTCTACTGATTGTATTGTATGTATTGTATTATTATTATTGTATCATTAGTTACACTGTGTCTGTGTTGTCTGTGTTAAGCTGCTGTTGCACTGCAATTTCCCTCACGGGATCAATAAAGTATCTATCTATCTATGGCTTATTATCTGTCTACTCCCCACCTTTGTCCGTCTGACTCTGGTCTTCTAGCTGTCCTCAAGAACATCTACATTTTGTGGGTGACAGGACCTTCTCTAGCTGCACCCCAGAGCTCTCGATTTGTATCCCCAGTGATATCAGTCACATACCCTGAGTGCATTTAAATCTAATCTCAAAACCTTTCTTTTCAGAAGACTTAGTGTCTGTATCTGCTTCATTTTCTAATTTTGGTAGCACCTCTAACTGCTTGTCTTTCTTATATGTATTTACTTTGTAATCTGTGGTCCTTTTAACTGTTTTTACATCTACTGTATTGCTTTGAGATGCCACTTTTAAAAGTGATATATAAAATAAAGTTTTTTATTATTGTTATAGAGAAACATGATGAGATTTTACCTGGTTCAGAAAAAAAGATCAAAAGTATACTAGTTTGTCACTCTTCTCATTCCCTCTTTGCTAAATGGCTTTTTATTCTAATCTGATCAATCTAACTTCCTATTTTCTGTGCTTTCTCTATCCTGCTAGATTTGCAATTATTCTGAAAATTTTCTTCTTGAAATAACTGATTTCTAAATACCTTTTTTCACTGTTAACATCTTGCAGCAACTCTGCGACAAAATATACACTTAGCTCAACCTGACAGTTCATCCTGCTACCAACATTGAATAAAAAAAAATCTTAAGATTTCTATATTTATGTCTTTATTTTAGTGGTTTCATTAGTGACAAAGGCTAAACTTTCTTGGAAAAATGTCTTTTATGTGTTGCGGAAAAACTGACTTGCTTTAACAAAATATATTTACAAATCCTTTCACCTGGCAATCTACCTGAATGCCCAACTATCGGAGAAGCCCTCCATGAAACCATGTTTGGTATTAATTCATTTAGGGCTCACAGACAGAATTGCTGTTTTTTATGCATGCCAAAAAATTTTGGTGCCGTCATCTCCACTTTAAAGGTACCCTCGTGCTGGAAGAATTTGACCTCGGAACGTTTGGCCAGTGTACTAATATAGGAACATCCCGGAAGTTTGACTTCACTGTGTAATGAAGAAATTTTAAAGACTACTTCTTAGCGTAGATAAAAAAGCTTGGATTCCCATGGACAGTATCTTATACACATATCTTTTTCTGTTGTCTTTGTTGAACTCTTGAGGATCCTTGTGATATTTTGAGCTCTCATTTTCATTGTTAGAAATTATGAAACGCTCTGTTAAAAGGAAGGGAGTTTTTATATCTGTTATAGTAAAAGAAAATGCCCGATGAACTAGGGATTGAACAGTTTTTCAGTGCTTGTACAATCGATGGAAATGTTCAAATAAATGTGCTAAAGAAATAAACAAAAAAGTAAGTTATTCCTTTATCATATTGGCTTGCTAATGTCCCATCCTTGTTAGTTATATCAACGAAATGCTGTGGTGGGTGTTACTTTTTGTTGATGAAAAAATAAAGTCTTTTCATTTAAAATGACGGTTTTAAATAGTGTGGACCAGCGTAATACTTTGAGTTTTACTGGTGGAGCTCATACAGCTGTGTCTTGATATCTTGGTCAAATATTCGGCTAGTGTGTATTGTCTGTTTAGGATTCTGTAGCATTCCACACAGCTGGGCAGCTTGTTCCCCCCTCCCGCTGAAGACTCAACCCCTTCTACTTTGAAAATACCTGTGAAACCGGTTTAATTAGTCACAGCCAGCACTCCCGCAGAGAGTGATGAAAACCACATGTAAGACTTTGGTGCTTAAAATGTTTAGGGAGAAATGGAGTATTGGTGTGTATTGGTGTGTGACTTGCGGAGTTAAAAGCTGCCTTTATTTTCTTCTCCATCACCACCTGCCCGCAAGGTGCCTCTGCCTCTGGTTTACAAGTCGGGAACATAGACCACAGTACCACCCACAAGGTAACATGAGGAGAGGTGAAACAGCCCTACACATACAGAATCAACAGACATTGTACAGCGTGTACTACTGTGTTGCAGTACATGAATATAATTATATTGTTATTAATTTCTTTAGATAAGCGATTCCATATTATATTCCCTATTAATCAAATTCTAAAAGTATGCTTGTTGACTCCGGTATCGAGCGTATTCGCAGAAAAGCTTAAAACTACCACTTTTTATACACATTATTTCACATGTTAGTTAAAGACTTCGATGCTTAAAATGTTTAGGGAGAAATGGAATACTGGTGTGTATTTTTTCTTTAAAGTACCAAGACCAGCCATATACAGTTTACATGCTGTAATACTGTATGTTTATGTTCCAAAATTAATATCGTTTATGGCCTTCACAAGCATTACAGTATGCTCCTATTCTTTTTATGCACAGCTACTAAGATTTCCCTTCAGTGGTAAAATTCCATATAAATATTCAATACTAAAACGGGCATAGTAAAGACATTAAATATACATACACAGTGGTGTGAAAAAGTGTTTGCACCCTTCCTGATTTCTTATTTTTTTGCATGTTTGTCACACTGAAATGTTTCAGATCATCAAACAAATTGAAATATTAGACAAAGATAACACAAGTAAACACAAACGCATTTCAGTGTGACAAACATGCAAAAAAATAAGAAATCAGGAAGTGGGCAAACACTTTTTCACACCACTGTACATACTGTATACAGTACAGTTTGCATAAAGTAATATGTTTATGTTCCTATATTAATATCGTTTATGACCTTTATGACCTTAGTTATGCTCCTCTTCTATTTATGCTCAGCTACTAAAATTTCCCTTTAGTGGTAAAATTCCATATAAATATTCAATACTAAGCGGATTAAAATGTGCACAGTAAAGAGATTAAATGATTAAATATTTTCACTACCGACCAATGCACCACGAATGCCCCTGTTGGTCATTTTGGCCAGCCAATCACGTATCACGGTACGGCGCGGTGGCGCACGCTTAGTTGCCAGCGGGACGGGTTTGTACTGTGCATTTTGAATGGCTGCTTCTGTATGTGTGACAACAACTATGCAAACCCGTCCCTTTAGTAGCTCTATTGGTAGAGCGGAGGACTGTAGTAGAAACAGCTAGGAGTGTTTAGGTTGCTGGTTTGATTCCAGCTTGAAGGAAGGCCTTTTTTGTGTCCTTTAATCAAAACGTACAAATAGGGAATTGCTTTCACTTAGACGTTGATCGAAAGCTCAATGAACAATGAAGCAGAGACTCCTGTTCCGAATTCTCCACTCCTCTGAGTGTCCTATTTTCACCAAGATCAATCTAAATCAGTACGAGGGATTCTAACATACTTTAATGATTCAAAGACTCTGTAACTGCGTATTTATATCATACATTCAAGCCTGTGATCTAAAAGAAGAAATATAACAAATATAAGAAATATAACCTCTGTGATGTCACTGGTAAACACATCAACACTTTGGGTTGAAGATCCAGGTTTGCTTCTGTTTTTTCATGGCATCATCGTTTCAGCATCTCCAGTGTGTTACTCGGACAGAAATTGCGTTCATATGGTTTTTTCCAAATTCATTACCTACAGCTTTCTTCGAACAAAAGTAGGAAGTTGAAATAGAAAACTAAAGAAAGTGCTATTTTAAGGACTTTCTGAATTGAATGGAATAAGTGACAGAACGTTTTGTTTTACTGTTATTTAGTAGCAGGTGTTTTTTTGTATTTGGATTTCTCTACAGAAGAATGCGACGTAAAGAATGAGGTTCAGTTCCATACTGTTGGGTGTAATACTCTTCCATATCAGAACACTATCGGAGTGTCCCGCCCATTTACACTGAACTGATCCCTGATACCTCACCCTATCACCTTTTGCCTTTCTTTTCCTTTTCACATCCCATGTGAAGAAAGATATTAGATGTGAAGAAGGGGTTAACTGATTCCTTTCTGCACAAGGATTGGACTTCTTGTGACACCAGACATTCCAGGCTTAGAGTTATGGCAGGAAAGGGGGATAACTGATAAGGGTTCCAGATGCCCACCTTCTCAAGGAAGGAAACCTAACCCTGACCATTTGGCCAAAGTCTGTGAACTGTCCGAACACCGTGACCTCCCTCCATTACCATAATAATGAGCTACATCAGAAGCGGCAGAAAAGGGCTATATAAACTGAAAGTTTTGTACCGGCACTTTGAACAATACTTCGGTTTTATTGTTCCTTGCATGAACAATACTTCGGTTTTATTGTTCCTTGCATGCAATAAAACTCATCTGTTTAACTTCATCTTGGGATCCATAACTTATTTTTCTGTTACAGCAATTTTTGGCGTAGTTGGCAGGAGTCTCCAGAAGGCGCAGAGCTTCCCATCGGCAGGAGAGATGGTCAGCGCGCACAATACAAAGAGGTAAGGACTCCTCTTTTATTAAAAGTCCCACCTCTCTTGTCTGACCGATTGGGAAGTCTCTGTTTCCTGCGAGGATCGTCCAAGATGATGGAGTAAACGTGAGTTTCGGGATACCTCTGGCCCCGGAAAGACATGTAATGGGTGGTTGGCTGTAAGCCCAGAATTTGGTCTGGCAGGCAGTGATCCGCGGTATTGTGTGCAGGCATTCGAAACTGGTGTATGCCTTAATTCCGCTCAGAGTTCTGTGGTCAGAACCGGTGTGGGCCTTAATTGCGCCCAGGGTTCTGAAGCTTGAGTGGTGCTTTAATTGCACCTATAATCTAGGACTGGTGTGGGCCTTAATTGTGCCCGGGGTCCTGAGATTAGCTATGCCTTGATCGTGCACGGATTGGTGTGGCGTGGTTTTTTTTGTTTTAAAGGGAACAGGAGAGAAGTAGATGATATATGTATGTTTTTATGTGTTTTCCTTGTTTGTGTACATACACACACGCACAACACTAACATAAACACACCTCATAATAAAAGAGCAAAGCACTAAGTAGCAGGATTTAAAAGACGTTGAGATCCGAGAATAGCTCTGACTGAAGCCCAGTGCGTAAGTCCACCCCGGGGCAAAAGCAGCAATGTTGGCGTTCTGGGGATGGTGAATTACTGATCCAGGAAGGGAGTCCTCGAGGTCTCGTTTCTTACGTGTGAACAGTGCGGTGTAAGTCCTCTCTAAAGACTCTGAGAGGTATTTAGATGATGCCGGTAAGAAAGCGTATGAGTATTGGTATAAGCACAAGGATGTAGCTGCAGCCCTGGTGTGTGGCCGACACCAGTGGTGGCAGATAAACGCGAAAGAGAAATCGGAATGTGATAAAAAAGAAAGTTTAAACAAACGTGAAAAGAAGCTGTGCAGGAGGATCAAAAGCTGAAAAAGGGGTACAGACTGTCAGACGGTGTTTGGTCGGAGCAGTGGTGAAAAAATAAACAGACGGATAGTGGAATAAGTGATGTTATGTTTATGAGAAGTTACGCTGTTAAAAAAAAAAGATACATGTAGAAGTGAAACCAAATACAGCACATTGTAGTACGAAGAGAAAAAATATATTCTTGATGTGTATGTGTGTTTTATGAATTTGTGTGCCGGCATGTACGTGCGTGTGTGTAAAAGAGGGCAGTGCGTAACTGTGAGTTTTGGTATAGTAAATGACGGTGCGAGTGTGTTTAGCCAGCCGGACTGGCTAGACTTAACTAAAGAGACCTGACGAAAGCAAATGATGAAAAGCAACTTAAAGAGACTGGAAAATATAAGAGCGTCTGAAATGTATAAATACAGTACAGGTGGACCTAAATGAGTAAGATAAACAGTTTTTGTATTTATATACAATTTGTTGAAACAAAAGTTGGATTTATTTGAATGGCTTGAAACCAGGTATCGCTGAAACGCTGTAGGTTTAGAATCATGGCTGGTGGATAACACCACTGTGAAATTTGCAGAACTGAATAATCTCCGCTGACAGATAGGGAGAAATATAAACACAAAGGCGCATGCAGTTTACATGGGGTGTATTACACAGAAATTGGATAAATCCTAGAAACAAAATAGACAGACTGACCGGGGGGAATCTCGGGTTTACAATTAGTGTAAACAAGAATATACACATCATTTTAAGAGAAACTGCAGAAAACGCATGCAGGATCAAGTAAGCAGGGACCTGCCCTGTGGTTCAACTGACAGGGAAGAACAATGAAAAATTGATCACCCAGCTAAGAACTTTGTCTTAGGAGGCCACAAGAGTACTGGGGCAGTGAGCTTTACTTGTTGAGTACCAGATTTTAACATTGGTTTTAACATTTACGTGCACTTATCACCTGAATGTGGGTGGTTCTATCCCAGATCTATTGGGCTGGGATGTTATTCAGCATTTACAAGGAATGACTATACAGAACAGGGTATCACGTGGCTTCAACTGACCTCTGTGATCATTCAGTATGTTGTTGATATTCTGAGTGCTTCCCCTGATGAAGAAACCCACAAGTCTGAGCTGCTTCAGGTTTTAGAGTTTCTAATATTAAGCAGTTACGATAAAGCCCTTGTGTTTCTAGGATTGTGTAATTTTAACAGGGTCCGGGTGGAATGTTTTTACGGGATGAGCACAACTTTTAAGAGATCTGCTTAAGGGGGGAGTGCAGTCCAAGGACAAGATTGCCTTGGTTCCAGAAGCAAAAACCATCTGTAATAATTTGAAACAAGCTCTCTTACAGGTGCTGAGGCTGGGGTTTCCTCAGATGAATCAACCATTCCTTTGTATGTAAGTGTGGAAAATGGGTTCTGGGCAGATGTGCTGACAGAGGAGCATGGAGGTAGGCACCATCCGGTGGGATACTATTCAGGACCATTAGATGCTGTAGCCAAAGGGTGGGGGACCGTGAAAATTTAAGAAGATGTAATACTGTTTACTGATGGGTCCTCTCTGGTGCATGAGGAAGAACAGAGAACAGGCTGAGCTGTTATGACAGAATGTGACATGCTCATGACCAGAAAAATGCCCCTCCACTGCCTCAGCGCAGCAAGCCAGTTTAGAGCACTGACTGAAGATTGTAAAAGGAAAGACGTTAAAAGGTTATATATATATACTGTATGTATTTGGTGTATGTATGCCACAATTCTGGATGGCTGTGGAGGAGAAATATGATTCCCTCACCACGGCAGGGACTCCAGTAAAGAATATTGGGTTTGTCTCTGAACTGATTAGAAGCTTTGCAGCTGCCAACTGAAGTAGCTGTCATAAAGTGTAAATAACACAATAAAGAAATAATTCCAGTAACTCAAGGGAACAACCGTGCAGATGCAGATGCCAGACGAGCGGCCCTGGGAGACAATGAGTCTGAGACCCCTGTGAAACCTCTATTGGTGAAAAAGGGTCAGCTACAGGACATTCAGGCTGAGGCCTTTAAAGCAGAGAAATAGACATAGTTAGAAAAGAATGTGGGGCTGCATGATGATGGGGTGTGGTGCTGCCAGCACACCAGATGCCCTGCAGGCAATCACAGCCTAATGCCCTTTGTAGCCCGACAAATTCATGCCGTCAGACACCCAGGTGAGAGTCAAATGGTGTGCCAGTTATCCAGAAACTGGTTAGGGACTGGGTTTAAAGCAGCAGCCACAGATGTTGTATTTCGATGTGATGCTTGGCAAAGGAACTCAACTACAGCTCAGGTGCGGGTGCGATGCCTCAGAAGCCCAGCCCCAAAGGGACCTGTCATGCACTGGCGAATTAACTATTGTAGCTTGCCGAGATGTAAAGGAAACACTGGACTCTTAATGATGGTGAATCTGTTCTCCTGGTGGGCTGAGGCCACTACCTCTGCAAGTTTGGCTAACAGACTGTTGAATTTGCTAACTAATTCTCTATTACAGTATTATACAGATGCAGCCATTCAAAGTGCGCGGCACAGACACATACCGTGGGTAATTGGCTACGTCATCGTGCGTCATACCGCGGTACGTAATTGGTTGACCGACAGGGGCACTCGTGGAGCGTTGGTCAGTCGTAGAAAGATTTAAATGTCTTTACTGTGCCCATTTTAGTATTGAATATTTATATGGAATTTTACCACTGAAGGGAAATCTTAGTAGCTGAACATAAAAAGAATAGGAACATAATGCGTGTGAAGGCCATAAACGATATTAATTTTGGAACATAAACATACAGTATTACAGTATATGGCTGGTCTCGGTACTTTAAAGAAAAAATACACACCAGTATTCCATTTCTCCCGAAACATTTTAAGCATCGAAGTCTTTAACTAACGTGAAATAACGTGTGTATAAAAAGTGGTAGTTTTAAGCTTTTCTGCGAATACACTCGATACTGGAGCAAACAAGCATACTTTTAGAATTTGATTAATAGGGAATATAATATGGAATCGCGTATCTAAAGAAATTAATAATGATATAATTATATTCATGTACTGCAACACAAGAATAGTATACGCTGTACAATGTCTGTTGATACTGTTTGTGTAGGGCTGTTTCAGTGTTCCTTGTGTTACCTTGTGGGTGGTCCTGTGGTCTAGGTGCCTGACTTGTAAGCCACAGGTTGGGTGTTCAAAGCCAGCTGGTGCTGTGACTTTTATTTTAACAAACATTTCTTTGAAAAAATAGAATAGCAATATTATGGACAATTAATTGACAATAAATATAGAAAAGCACATTTGGGAAATTTGGTTTCTGTCAAAGCGATCTGTCAAAGCGCAATGAAACCTATTACTTGATTCTTATGGACGCCCGGTCCCGCCAGGGATTAAAAAAAACATATCGAGTATCTAAAGAAATAACAGTTTAACTATGTTCATGCACAAACAGTAACATGTTACATTATTAGTTTGGGTGTCTTCTCTTGCCAGAAAGCTTTAAATTGCATTTTGAGTGCGGTTTTTTACTTTTTTTAAATTACAACCCATAAATAAAGCTGATACTGTTTAGACTTTTAATTATTTTAAACTGTATTACAGCAGCACAATGCACAATGCAACGTAAATCTCTACCTTTGTCTTCTGCATAATAATGTTCACCTCTCTGTCCTGCAAATTAACAATAGTAATAATAATGAACTTTATTGTATATAGCGCCTTTAAAGGTAGCTCCTCAAAGCACTTTACAGAATAAAACAATAACAACAATACTGTTAGGCTGGGCAAACGATTTTTAATTTTTTTTAAAAAAGAAATAAAAAATGAGATATAATGATGTGTTCCAGCTTAGATATTGCATGACTTTAAAATCTAAATAACCACTTTTTATGCGCAAAAAATGGTTATTTAATGGTTGATGCAGCTGTTTCACTGTTTTAAACGAATAAAAAATTAGATTGCTCATAAATCTAATCACTTATTCTACATAAACACAGTGTAATTCCTCTCTGAAAATGCTCTTTTTCTTGTACGTTTTGGAGACCTTGATCGAAACTGATTTGAGATGTCAGAACGGATTTATTTTCTGTGTATTTCTGTGTGCGCATTTCCTACATTGCTTCGTTAGTCAGGATTTTAACTTTATATTTAGGCTCAGGATTTAAACTATAAATCGTACAGTAATTAATTGCAGTAAATACTGATGTTTTCCTCCCTCTTACCACAAAAATATATATGTATTGTAGCTGGAATGAACTTTTTTTCGTACGTGTCTCTGCCTACTGCGACTTGAACACAGAATGGTTAAAGATGGCGACAAGTCACGCACCCAGAGGTGGGGGGTGCGTCTTTCCACCTCCATAACTAAAATGCCAAATAGGAGTGGCGCAGCGTGGTTTTCATCACTCTCTGTGGGAGTGCTGGCTGTGATGAATTAAACCGGTTTCACAGGTATTTTCAAAGTAGAAGAGGGCGAGTCTTCCAGCAAAAGACACCTCCCCCCCCACCTCCTTTTTTTTGCTTACAGTAGTACTTAAGTACAGTACAGTAAGTACAGTACATACTTACGGTAGTACTTCTCGCGTTAAGAAAGTTTTTAACTTCCTGAAAAACATGTAATAATTTAACAATATATGTAAATCTTTTACGATATGTCACTGTTGTGAATGTCTGTAGAGTGTGTCTTATTTTTAGTTTTGTAGCCAAAGGGTCTTGCAGATCAGATCAGATTCACTTCCCCCCACAGAAAGACAGACAAATGTTTTCATTGCTTATTAGTCGCTATTCACCACGCGGTGAGCAGCTCCAATATCAGGCGTAAGTGATAAATACTGTATATTTAGCTGAAAAGCTGTACAACGCAAGAATTTCGTTACTCTAGGAGGTTTCGTGAAAAAGCTACAGGCGTGCCAATTGCAATAGTTTTTATTTTTAAATACATTTTAGGAAAGTCATGTACCATAAAAGTATGGTAATTAAAAACTATTAATACTTTCGCTTGGGTTTAAATAAAGTCGATGTTTTCTCTTTTGGCTAGACTTGACTATTTAGCTATGAGATATACAATAGATTGTCATTAAACAACCTTATGTTTATTAATCTTCCTTGTTATGCACAGTGGGAATGATAATGTAATGAGAATTAATTTTATCACAGAGTGCTCATAAGCTGATACTCTGGATTCTCTCCAGACACAGCTGTATGAGCTCCACCAGCCAGGACAGGAGGCTCTACTGTACACAGAGAGGGGCGGGAGGGGGGAACAAGCTACCCAGCCATGTGGTTGAAGCTGATACCCTGGATTCTTTCCAGACACAGCTGTATGAGCTCCACCAGCCAGGACAGGAGGCTCTACTGTACACAGAGAGGGGCGGGAGGGGGGAACAAGCTACCCAGCCATGTGGTTGAAGCTGATACCCTGGATTCTCTCCAGACACAGCTGTATGAGCTCCACCAGCCAGGACAGGAGGCTCTACTGTACACAGAGAAGGGCGGGAGGGGAACACCCAGCCGTGTGGAATTCTACAGAACCCTAAACAGACAATACACACTAGCCGAATATTTGACCAAGATAAGAAACAACAAAAAGAAACAGACCCTGACAAAATACAGGCTCAGTGACCACAGCCTGGCCATAGAAACCGGGCCACACAGACAGACCTGGCTGCCCAGAGAGGACAGGCTGTGCTCCCACTGCCAGCAGGGAGAAATAGAGACAGAGGTGCACTTCCTACTGCACTGTGACAGATACTTTGGGATTAGAGAAACATTCTTCCCTAAATTCAGAAATCTAATCCCAGAGTTCCCACTGTTTGTGCATGAACATAGTTATACTGTTATTTCTTTAGATACGCAATTGCATGTTTTTTTAATCCCTTGCGGGCGTCCATAAGAATCAAGTAATAGGTTTCATTGCTCTTTGACAGATCGTCTTTAAACCAATTGTTGATTTAAAGTTTGACAGTAAATGTTTATATTGTAACGCATACTGTACAGCCTCCATTTCTCTATAAAAATCTAAAAAATCATTTGCGCAGCCTAAGAGGGGGGGTCTGCTCTCAGTGACAGCTGACAATCCTCCATACACTCAAGTGAAAAATTAATAACGCCAATGTAAACGTCGTATTTACAGTTTGTTGTAATAGAAATGATAAGTTCTCTAAAGCTTTGTGATAGTTTACCCAGGCAGCAAAAGATCAGCTACACTGGGAAGATGTGACACCGAAGATATATTATTAATAACCTTTTAAATCTGAAGGGAGATCTAAAGGAGCAGGTAGCAGAAGCAGGGACCGTTGTCAGAAGGAAAGAAGGTGACTATTCATTGTTATTAAAAAATGACTTAGATTCGAACATGTTGTGATATTTAGAAATATAAAAAGTCAATTAATTATTCAAAATATTGCTATTTTATTTTTTCAAAGGTATGTTTGTTAAAAGAAAAGTCATGGCACTGGCTAGATTTGAACAACCTGTCTGTCATTTACAAGTGCAGCACCTAGACCACCAGACTACCCACACAGTTGTATGAAGAGTGGTGAAACAGCCCTACACATACAGTATCAAAAGACATTGTACAGCGTGTACTATTGTGTTGTAGTACATGGATATAATTATATCATTATTAATTTCTTTAGATACGCGATTCCATATTATATTCCCTATTAATCAAATTCTAAAAGTATGCTTGTTTGCTCCAGTATCGAGCGTATTCGCAGAAAAGTTTAAAACTACCACTTTTTATACACACGTTATTTCACATGTTAGTTAAAGACTTCGATGCTTAAAATGTTTAGGGAGAAATGGAATACTGGTGTGTATTTTTTCTTTAAAGTACCGAGACCAGCCATATACAGTTTACATGCTGTAATACTGTATGTTTATGTTCCAAAATTAATATCGTTTATGGTCTTCACATGCATTATGCTCCTATTCTTTTTATGCTCAGCTACTAAGATTTCCCTTCAGTGTTAAAATTCCATATAAATATTCAATACTTAAACGGGCACAGTAAAGACATGTGGACATGTGGACCAGGGCAATACTTTGAGTTTACAGCTTGTCCAAGGTCATTCATTATAAATACTATTAGTAATATCTTCAGTAAAGACTTTGATGGCGACAGCTCAAACATGAGAGGTTGAGCTTTATTAGCTCCACCTTGCGGAAATTCTGAAAACTATTATTTTATTTGCAGTACCACGTGATATCATGCGAGAATTTACGGTATTAATACGGTAACTTGCGGTACACCGTGTCAAGTGCACCGCAAAATAATGCAGTATCGCCTGCTTGTTTTGAATGGCTGCATCTGTAGGTTGTTAGCTGAAATGGTGCACAGGGCTTGTGAACAGGTGCTGGATGCTTGGGGACCTCCAGTAGAGGGAAGACATGACCTGATACCTGGCGAGTAGGTGTGGGTGAAGAAGAGATACCCTGCCAGACGTTGCAACCCTGCTGGGGAGGGACCATATCAAGTGCTACTGATTACCAACTCTGCCATCTGAGTGAGAGGATGAGATCGCTGGATCCACGCATCGCACTGTCACCGAGCCACCGCACCGGAGACTGAGTAAACAGAAAGAATGATGTTGTTACTGTTTCTGTGTCTGATGCTTCCTAAGGTGGGCCAACAGTGTGCTTGTTAGGCCTGAGGAGCATTACTGGGGAATATGGTATCAATACATTCCTGGTGTTGTCATGTCTATCAGCAAAAAATGATAATCAGAGTTGGGTCTATATTGCATTTCCAAGATCCTGATGATAGATCTCCACGTGGCTGAGGTCTGCGTTTGGGTCCTGGGGTGGAACTTTATTACAATATTTATTTGAAGGGTTAGTATTGCTTATATGTATACAGTAATTGTAATCACTTGTACAAAGACATTAATCACATCTTGCTGTAACTGTGGAACTCACAATGTCATGGTAATGCATGCCTGTACACCTAGAAAGGAAAGATCTGCCCTGCCATTGTTTGTGTATAAAAATAGGCAGCACTGACGTATGCCGTATTTTATAAGGGGGGAATGAAGAAAGATATAAGATGTGAAGAAAGGGTTAACTGATTCCTTTCTGCACAAGGACTGGACTTCTTGTGACACCAGACATTCCAGGCTTAGAGTTATGGCAGGAAAGAGGGATAACTAAAAAGGATTCCAGATGCCCTCCTTCTCCACAGTGCGATGCGTGGATCCAGCGATCCTTCTCAAGGAAGGAAACCTAACACTGACCATTTGGCCAAAGTCTGAACAGTCTTCAACAGTCAGAACAGTCAGAAAAGGGCAATTACCATAATAATGAGTTACGTCAGAAGCAGCAGAAGAGAGCTATATAAACTGGAAGTTTTGTATCGACACTTTGAACAATACTTCGGTTATATTGTTCCTTGCATGCAATAAAACTCATTTGTTTAACTTCATCTCGGGATCCAGAAGTTCTTTGTCTGTTACTACATTTCCTACAGCTTTCTTTGAACAAATGAAGGAAGTTGTAAAAGAAAACTAAAGAAAGTGCTATTTTAAGGACTTTCTGAATTTAGTGGAATAAGTGACAGAACGTTTTGTTTCACTGTTATTTAGTAGCAGGTGTTTTTTTTTTGTATTTTGATGTCTCTACAGAAGAACGCAACGTAAATAATTGCATTCAGTTCCATACTGTTGGGTGTAACACTTTTCGTATTTAGAACACTACCGAAGTGTCCCACCCATTTCCGCTGAACTGATCCCTGCTACCTCACCCTATCACCTTTTGCCTTTCTTTGCCTTTTCACATCCTGTGTAAAAACAATTCTAGTAGTTGGACACATGGCGGTATTGGAATTAACGCACAGAGTATGTTTTCAGTAGAAATGTAGAAATTTGATGTTGAACTACACTACATCGGGCTTTACAGACGCAGCCATTCAAAACAAGCGGTGTATGCTGCGGTACAACGCTGTGGGTGTGTCGCATCATAACGCATCATTTTGCGTCATACCGAGCTGTACCGTATGCAAATGAGATTATGTTAATAGTATCCAGAAACACCTTGCAAAACTGCCAGGTGGAGCTAATAAAGTTTAACCTCTCATATACAGCATTTGATCTGTCACCAGAAAACACTCCATTTCAAATCCCAATCACTGCTGAGGGACGATCTTTATTCAATTAAGAATTTAAACTGTATACTCTTTAGACTTTTAAATTTAAACTGTGTATTACAGTATTTTAATCATTATACATTAAAAAGTTGGTATATTTTATGAAAGCAAGATTGCTCAGTTGGACAAAAGTACACAACCTACTACCTTTATCATAAATATTTTAATTATGCAGAAATATTTTATGCATCAAAGTCTTTACCGAAGATATTACTAATAGTATTAATAATGAATGACCTTGGACAAGCTGTAAACTCAAAGTATTACCCCGGTCCACATTCTTTGTAACCGTCTTTGTAAACGAAAATACTTTATTTTTTCATTGGCAAAAAGTAACACCACAGCATTTCGTTGACCCAATTACACATTCATTTCCAATCATACAAAGTAACTCTTGAGAATCTCCTATTCACCATGCCTTTCACTGCTCATAAAAGATATTAATTTAGGAACATAAACATATTACTGTATGTAAACTGTACTGTATATGGCTGGTCTTGGTAGTTTAAAGAAAAAATACACACCAGTTTTCCATTTCTCCCTAAACATTTTAAGCATCAAAGTTTTATGAAACTGTCCCCAAATATGCGATTGCTGTATAGATTGAATTTTAATTTAAAAAAAAATTATTTAACACAAAAATTAAGCTGTTTACGTTCCTCCGCCTGAGAATATAGTCACTCGTTGCTACGCAACGCAGAAACACAGCCACAGGTAACTAGCAAAGAGAGGACATTAGCTAGCCAATATGATAAAGGAATAAATGATTTTTTTATTTCTTTTGCATATTTATTCGAACATTTCCATCGATTGTACAAGCACTTGGAAACTGTCCAATCCCTAGTTCGTCTGCATTTTCTTTCTGTGTCTTCTAGGATATAATGCCGGCAATTTGTGTTAAAATTGGGTTTCCAATAACGCCGCAACAAACTCTTGTTTTTATGTCCACTATAACGGACAATCTCCTCTGCTTTTAACCGAGCGTTTCATAATTTCCTAAAATGAAAATGCGACAGCATTCTGGACTACCCCTATACCAGAGATTACGGTAGGCTTCAGAATGGTGATTGGCTGACACCATCTGACACCCCTCTGATTGGAGAAAAAAAACTTGCTGATTTGTTCTACATAGCAGGAAGACTTGAGCATATGCTGCTTCTATTGGAAACGCGTATTTTAAAAGTTTAATTAGGAAGTAAAAACCTTACAGCATACACAGATTTCTAAACTGATCAGGAGGAAGAAAAATCACCCGTGTTTCACACATAAAAAGTGGTTATTAACTATTGAAACCTGTTTTATTTATTTTATTTTTATTTAGATTAAGAGTTCCCATCACCCCCATTTCCATTTAAATCGCAAACCCGTGTTTAATTTAATATTTTTATTGATTCACAATCTGGCAATGCAACGTAAATCGTTATCTTTGTCTTCTGCATAATGATGTTCACCTCTCTGTCCAGTAAATTAATAATAAACTTTATTTTTAAAGGTACCCCCGTAATATTGTGTTTCATTGCACTTTGACAGATTGTCTTTAAATCAATTGTTGTCAGAATATCCCCACCTCCAAACAAGAACAAAATTGCAACGATTTTATTAACTGGCCGTTACAGTAACTTAAAGTATATATTTAAAGTAATAATTTAACAATATATGTCAATGTTTTAAGATATGTTTATGTTGTGAATGTCTGTAGATTGTATCTTATTTGTAGTTTTTGTTTTGTTTCACATTAATTTTATAAGGGAATCTTGATTAAAATACTTTTATTTTTTCAGACAGAATTCACATTCGCTGCAGCCAAATGGCCTTGCAGATCAGATATCAAGGAACAAAACAATTATCGCGCCCGGCTCCTCAATGGAATCACTTTAACATGCTAATGCATTGGTGTAACACTCTGTGTCTGCAGTACATTGTAAACAAACCAGTTTCACAGGTATTTTCAACCCCCAGCCACTGTTGTTTCATCGGTTGTTATCCTGTAAAGCGCTTTGAGGAGTCACCTTTAAAGGCGCTATATAAAATAAAGTTTATTATTAACATTGATCATATTTTTCCTCCCAGAACTTGTAAATTGTTGTTGTTATTGTTGTTGTTATCCTGTAAAGTGCTTTGAGAAGCATACTGTCCAGCTTGTCAGGTGCATTCTCTTGTAAAATAATAAGTAGAGCTTTGGGCTTATTAGTGCTCCACTTACAGCAACCCAATGTAAATACATTTTGTCTCCAAATCCACCACCACTTGTATGAATCATAGCCCTGCCAAATGATGCAAATTCAGCTGCAATGGTTGTGTGCAGGAATTATTCAGTATGGCATCTCCATGTTCAAGTAAACACTGCTCTGTGTGCAAATGCAAATGCATTTAAAAAAATTTTTTTTAAAAAAAAAGCCACCTTTAAAGGCGCTATATAAAATAAAGTTTATTATTATTAATATTGATGATATTCTTCCTCCCAGGACTTGTAAAATTGTTGTTGTTATTGTTGTTATCCTGTAAAGCACTTTAAGAAGCATACTGTTGTAGTGTGCTCTCACGAGGCACCAGTTCTGTAGGGGTTTGGGCATTTACTGGGACAATTATTAACTGTGGCAGTAAATCACAAAATTGATTCTTTTAATGGCCTTAGAATTCAACCATACGATATAACTCAAACAACGCACACACACAGGTACTAATACACGAGGATACATTTATTAATACATAGAATATGCATGTAAACCCAACAGATCTTATCATGAGAGTTATCAGAATACAAAAGATATATATTCATTCAGTTACAAAGAGTTACACATATCAAGAGGACATACGTTCGGTATATCATTCATTTAGACCGTTTCGTGATTGAACTTGGTTACAACTTCTACATTAGATACTCAAAACAAGTACATAACCCTTAGGAATTAAATTGATATCAACTGGTTGGGATAACAAATGAATTCTCGAGCTGTATGCAGTGAAGTTGAATACTCATCCAATCTCTGGGGATTCAGATCTCCTGTGGGCACAAAGAAACAGTTGCAGGCTTGTTGCTGTCCAATCCGCGCTCTCTGGCTCGGTGCCAGGCTGTGCTGTGCGGATTGCGAGAAGTTCCTGCGATGTGCTCTGAACACCAGCTGGTTAGTGTTGGTTTTAACTAGCGAAGTTTGTGCACAGGAGAAAAGATGACTGTGGGTCCCAGCAAGTCAGGAAGAGAACCGGTTCGTTCCTGATGAAGCGCTAGTTCTGAATACTGATTCAGCTGTCCACAGTTCCGACCTGTTCACGAGGCTTGCTGCTGATGCTAACCTCGGGTGGATCCTCTGGTTACTTGTGGCAACCTCCGCTCTCGACTCTTAGAACAAAGGAAAGTTCTGGCACTCGGACACACTAGCCATTCCGTGGTTGTCCGGGCTGAGTTTTAGGATGGTCAGGAGGCGCGCTGCGAGAATGTCCTCCCCTTGGGAGCCTTTCTGCTCCTGGGCCGTCCTGCCCTGGAATTCTTTCGCACCTCTGGAATTCTCCTTAGAATTCTCTTTAGAATAGTCTCTTGAATTTCTCTGTGTTGCCTGTTTTTACCTGGAGGAACTTCAGCTCGTTCATTGGCTGAAAGTTTCATGGACATCAGAGACCCACGTGGGTTACTCGGCCCTACCAGTCCCTGATTGGTTGATCAAGGTGAGATATGAGTCACTTACTCCTGACACTTAGGAATGCAGTCCAGATGTCCATCTGGCACTCCCTAGACAGATAGGCGCCAATGGATGACCATTAATCATGATAGCCAGGCTTAGCTAAGTGCACCCCCATTTGGGAGCTGTCCCTTATCAAAAGAAAACATCTTTAAATCAGCCTGCATGAATAGTTTCTCTGTGGCTGCACCACAAAGATGAAGAGACAGATGGGGCCTCATTTGGGAAAGGGAGCAGAAAACTTAATTCCTGTATTTTAATAAGCCTTGCCGCTACACTGTCCAGCATATTGTATTTCATCGCACTTTGACAGATCGTCTTATAATCACTTGTTGTTAGAATATGCCCCAAGAGGATATTCCCCCCAAGAGGATATAGAGGGGGGAATATATATATATATAATGATTAATATCATTATTAATTTCTTTAGATACATTTAGATATATTCTTTACATATTCTTGATTATAAAACAGATAATTCCAGTCCTGGAATCTGACTAGCTGACACCCTTCTGAAGCGGTACCATAATCTCTGGTATACGGACGCCCCAGAAATTTGACTTTTTACTGTGTGATAAATTTTAAAGACTAATTCTTAGCGTAGATAAGAAAGCGTAAATAAAAAAGCTTGGATTCTAATGTATCTGATACAAGTATCTTTTAATACAGTCTTTGTTGTGCTCTTGAGGATCCTTGTGATGTTTTGAGCTCTGGTTGAATGATAGGTGTCGCAGTTTAAATAATTTTCGTTGTTAGAAATTATGAAACGCTCTGTTAAAAGCAAGGGAGTTTTTATGTCTGTTATACTAAAAGAAAATGCCAGACGAACTAGCGATTGGACAGTTTTTCAATGCTTGTACAATCGATGGAAATGTTCAAATAAATGTGCTAAAGAAATAAACAAAAAAAGTAATTTGTTCCTTTATCCTATTGGCTAGCTAATGTCCCGTCCTTGTTAGTTAGATCAACGAAATGCTGTGGTGTTACTTTTTGTCGATGAAAAAATAAAGTCTTTTCATTTAAAATGATGGTTACAATTAATGTGGAAAAGCGTAATGCTTGTCCAAGGTCATTCATTATTAATACTATTAGTAATATCTTCGGTAAAGGCTTTGATGCATAAAATATTTCTGCATAATTAAAATATTTATGACAAAGGTAGGTTGTGCACTTTTGCCCAACTGAGCAATAATGCTTTCATAAAATATACCAACTTAGACAGATAGGCTATGACTGATGATTAACATGCTGTAATACACAGTTTAAATTTAAAAGCTCAAATGCTGTACATGAGAGGTTAAGCTTTATTGGCTCCTCCTGGCGGTTTTACAACGTGATTCCGGATACTTCCGGAAAATATGACGTTATATGACGCGTGATACTGCGTCATGCCGCGTTAGGATGCGACACGCCCACTGCATGGTACCGTGGTGTACCTCACGCGTTTTGAATGGCTGCATCTGTATAGGAATTTTCCTGCTGTCAGCAGTATCGTGTATATAGTTGACCCTTACCTGAATGAAAACAGGGTAAAGTTAGCTTGAAGTTCAAAAATAATTTTGGTACACCTGTAGCATTTTCAAGAAACCTCCTAGAGGTAAGAGAACACTTCCTTTGTGTATAAAGTACATTGTGAATGTTTTCACAGCCTTCACTTTGTCGTTTTTATGCCATTTTTTTGACCACGCACAAATATTCTTATGTCTTCGCAAGGGGATCAGTGCAAATTTTAATACTAATTAAATGACCGCGGGCACTTTCCATCCCATCTTCTCTTCTCAGAAAAGAATAGGCTAACTTTCGGTGGATGTTTTGGGTTCTGCTTGTTCACATATCTCCCCTTTTTATAAAACAACATGGTTGAAAACTGTTCCAGAGCAACTGTTGTTTCATCAGTGAAAAGTACATTATGAAATGCCTCTCCCTGTTCAATCCATCGGAAAAAAGAAAAGAAGCATAAAGCCTCTGATGGTCATAAACAATATTAATTTAGGAACAGCATCAGAAATATTTTTTTAACTGCACTGCATCGGAGAGAATACCAGAGCGAATTTTTTTTTACTCTCTGGCGGAAACGGGCTTCCATAAGAATAAGTATAGATTCTGGGAAATACATTTTCCCTGCATTAAAGTTTAACTTGTTCAGCGCGCCCTACATTACAAATTCCAAGCATTTCATTTTGAGCTGAAGACCCTCACATCTGAAGAAGGATTCACAGCCAAAATGTTGCAAGCTGACAAGGCTACCCACCAAAGTAAATGTATTGCAGTAAATGTTTATATCATTATATCTAATTTTTATTTCTTTTTTAAAAGTTAAAAAAAATCATTTGCCCAGCCTAAGAGCGGGGGGGGGGGGTCTGCTCTCATTGACAGCTGACACTCCTCCATACACTCAAGTGAAAAATTAATAACGCCAATGTAAACGTCGTATTTACATATTGTTGATAATAAAAATGTTAAGTTCTCTAAAGCTTTCTCAGTCAAGTATGATCATTTACCTAGGGAGCTGTGTAAGCATGTGTAGGCAGCAAAAGATCAGCTAAACTGGGAAGAAAATGCTTTCAGAGAAAATGTTTCAGGTGTGAAGAACACAGATCCCCAATGCAATTTCAACCAAACCTGTCCCCACACACCCTGCCCCCACTGCGATTAGAATATACACAATGCACTGAAGTCTTTAGAGTAGATGATCAGGTGTTTCGCAGACATAGGCATAGTGCGTAATTCAGGCTTTATGAACTCACACCTGGGATTCAATTAATTAGGGTTATTAATTATTAGAGTTCATAAAGCCTGAATTACGTACTATGCCTACGTCTGCGAAACACCTTTGCTAGTTAATGCTACAGTACTTCACTTTCTCGGGAGTGATTTTTTGAGGCAAAAACCAGGCTAACAGGCTTGTTTTGTGATCTTCCTAAGATTGTTAAGTGCAGTCTCAAAATGTTTCCATATGAAAGGATTCATATGAAAGACAGTGATGTCACTGTCCCGAGGTGTGTGTGGCAGATCTGTGATGTGGTTGAGTGTGAATTGTGGTGATCATCTGATTGGGGAACAAAAGACCTGCTGATTTGTTCTACATACCAGGAAGCCAACAGAATATGATTTTTTCTATTCGAAACGTGTATTTTAAACGTTTAATTAAGTAGTAAAAGCCTTACAGGGTACACAGATTTCTAAGCTGATCAGGAAGAAGAAAAATCACCCGTGTTTCGCGCATAAAAAGTGTTTTTTAACTGTCGAAACCTGTTTTAATAGCTTTTAAAGTTGTGCAATGTCTAAGCAGGAACACATCATTATATCTTATATATGAAAAATACATAATATAGCACCCAAACAAACGCATCCAAACAAACGCAAACACGTTTTTAATGTAGCCTGGGAAAGAACACACCGTACTACAATAAACTTAAATGGGGATTCTTTTTATTCTGGATCTGCATGAAATCATAAAAATGGATGGTTGTATTATTTTCTGTAACAGAACTTAGATTGGATGCAGTATAACCTTTAACCCGAAAGATTCACATAGATATACATGGAGATATACACACACCAGGTTGCACAAAGTGCTACTAATATAACAAAGACAAAGAAAAAAATACGGTAGTGGCAATTTCCTTTAATCTCGTCTAATCCAAGACGCACAGAATATCACATCACCCATAGCCACACACCACACTCAACTTTACGATGTCCACTTCCACAATTACTGGCACACTGACGTCACTCATACATGCGTGTCTTAAAGCGACAGCTACCAATTTCAGTGTCAGATTTCAAATATCCACTCCGTAACCACCCGGTTACATGTATAATAGTCCTCTGAATTTATCCGTATAATAGAACTCTAACCATTTATGTATAATGAACATCTAATCATAGACGTATAATTGACGTATAACAAAAGACGTATATTAGAATTTCATTCTAGACGAATTGCGGACCACATCTAGACCTATAAGGTATGCGTTTAATAGACGTATATTATACGTCTTTTGTCCACTGGGGCCTTTCCCCGGAGTAAATCTGTTACATTGAAAGACTGCTTCTCGCAGGTTCAAAAAGGGCCCCCTGTTAATTGGAGAAATCAATGATTTCGAATGAATTCTGTATGCGTTAAAAGACAGCTATACACACAGAAAACATGCAGGATGTTTCCTGAGCTGAAACATAGTGCGTTTTTCCAAGCCATTTGACAAAGCCCGCCCACTGAAAACTGCAGCAGATCGTGTAAAGACGTTCAACTTTGTTTGTTACTACTGCAAGCACAGGAAGCAGAATAAATTCCTCTTTTCAAACTGTAAAAGGTCTGCTTTGCGAACGCTGCAGGACATCGCACAACCTCTTGAACGGGGACAAATGATTTCCTATGGGGCGCAGTAAGTACAGACGTTTAAAAAGCTCCACTCATGCTGACGATGCAGCATGAAGAAGCCCAACCTAACGTTTGACAGACAAAAGCCGGGCGTCGCTACGAGCAATATGAAATCAAACTGACGACACACGTCGTTTCGCGCTGTCTCAAAAGTAATCTCGACAGACGCTGTTCCCTGCATAACGCTGAAACAGCTAAAGAGCGTTTCTGTTGAGAAGAAACAAGTTCGTTTCTTTCTACCATGATGTCACCATGACAAAATCTGTCTTTAAACACCTTGCTCAGTCTCTGACGAGACTGTCAAAAATTGCTTTCGCTGATTGTATTGCAAACCGGCGGAAGCGGGGTATTGGGAAAAGTTTTCAACTAACAATAATCGCGCCTCGGCTAAACCTCACATGCTACGGTACTGCCACTGCGCAAAGCTGACGGTTGCCAGGCAACCGCGGGGATCCTATGGAAATCGTTATCAATCGTCTCATGGCATGTCGTTGCTGTAACGCTTCATATTTGTCGTCTTCTTCTTATAGCTTGAGGTTTTGAAGAATTTCATGACAGACAAGGTCTCTGTAGGGAACAAAGGGCGTTGTGAGAAAACCGTTGCTTATTTTCAGCAGCAGAAATACAACCCTTTAAATACAAGATGACAGAACAATGACGAAGGGCATGCCGGGAGGAACTCATGCACTACAGAGGAAAGGGGGCGGGCACGTACAGTTCACATTCAAGCCACAAGTACTCTTCTCAGATGTTGCACAAACAAATCCTAACGTCCTGAAAGCATTGCAGCATGTTTGTGTCCCACTCCCCGTAGCTGCAGGACACGAACGGACAAACACAATCTGTGGCGTTTAGCGTGACATAGTCTTGCAGGCATCGTGCTGTCTCACTGCAATACTATACCGCTGGAGGAAACAGTAGTAGTAGTATAAAGCGACATTTTTTGTCAAACTTTTGACAAGTACCACGCACCCTTTTTCCAGCCAATGGGACTCCGCTGTGGGTGGATGGCCCGCCCCCTTGCCAGCCAATGGCGTGTTGTTATGTGTGCATGTCACGCCCCCTCAGGAGCCAATGGTGTGTCGTTAAGGGTCAGAACTCCCACCTTCCCCCCCCCGGCCGGTCGGTCCGGAGCCTCAGGATCCAAAAGCCCCAAGGCGGCGCATCCCTCGCTTTAGGTGTGTGAAAGTGTGTATTGGTTTGGGGACCATGTCTGCAGCGGGGTTGAGTGCGCTCTATTATAACCCTAGGGAATCGGGTAGTTACGGCGGCGTGGGGAGTCTGGTGATGGCCGCGAGATCCCGGGGTGTGAGCGGCACCAGCTGCGGTCGGGTGGCCGGGGTGCTTATATGCTGCACAAGCCGTGTCTCAGAAGCATCAGGGTATTTTGTAAGCACACACACACACTGACTGCGTAAAGTCTCACGGAAAGAACTCGCAGGACAAACACCATGTGAAATGTGAACCGCTTTATTTCAACAGTGGGTTTTCAAACACAGAAACAGCGCAGTACACTTTTTACACAAGTTACAGACTCCTGTTTGCAAGTATGTGAAATGTGAACCGCTTTATTTCAACAGTGGGTTTCAAACACAGAAACATCGCAGTACAAATGCGTTACCGGCTCCTGTTTGCATTCAACAATTAAATGTTGGTGCGGAAAATTAGTTTAGTACGCGTAACCACCACCCCAACATTGCTGAGAAACTTTGAGGCATCTGAAAAAGCATTCATAACCCCCTTCCGCTCCCCATGTCTAAAGCCATGCGAACCACACTGGGCGATCCGATCTAACAGAGCAAAAAAATTTGCCTGCGTAATCAGCGGGATGGTGTTACCACAGGTTCTGTGCAAAACACACTGTATTTTGGAATACACAATGTAGAACCCCCCAGGCTTCTGTTTCTGATCTGAAAACATCAGATCCGCAATAATTTCATTCAAGTTCTTGACATACACATCTATCTCTTTAACAAATTTAAGGACATTAGCATTCGACTCTTTGTTTTGCATATCAAGCTTTGTAGAGAGAAGTGTGTAAAGCACTCTTAGTAAGAATTCAGATGTATACATTCGAAATTCTTCATTCTTCGGACGATGGCACACCCGGGTCTGTAAAACAGAGTGAAAGCTATATTCACATTTTACATAGATCTTTTTTTTTGCGTCTGTAAAAATAAGAATAGTGTTTCTTTAGCAACGCATCAAAAGTCACGTCTACTAATTTTTCATCCAGATGTTCAAGTATGGTGTGTACATGCGCGTATGGGGAGTGGTCGTCAATTATGTTTTTCAGCAACTGTTTTATGTCCCGCTCAGTGTCATTTGTAATGCTGTACGAACCCAGACACCTGGTGGTGTACAGAACAGCCGATAAAATTCGGGCTAAACTGAGAGACTTATAAATTTCTAAAGCGGCAACCGTCACATCTTCAAACCCATCTGTGTACCCGACAGACAGGTGTGTGACCCCGCTGACCGGGATGGTCAATCAAACAGGCCGGGCAGTCATCAACCAGAACCCCCTTTAAACAGTGTTTGAAGATGCAATAAACTACTGCTTTCACAATCTGGGCCATAACATCGGGCTCATTAGGGACATCGTTAGCTAAACCTGGTTGGGCATAAGCTTTATTAACATTTGGTCGAACACACAAGCATAGACACGAAACATTCAGTTGTGCTGGTAGTCTGAAGATTGACCCGTCGACCTCCTCTTTATTCTATTAAAGGAAAAAGAAAAGGAAGGCTTAACAAAATAGAAATGCTTTGTACCTAAAATATTGAGCATTTAACGCACTTTTGAGCTAAAGTTTTTCGTTAATATTTACCATTTGTAGCGAGGTATCATCGCTAACACCCGGCAGTTCTTCAATATCTGGTACCCCATCTGAACTCACACGCCCGCCGCTGTCACACGTCACAGAGGGCGGGGTCGGGTTTTTGCTAAAAAGAAGACCAAGTATTAAAATGACATACACTAAGCGCCGATACAACAATTCCACGATCAGAAAAAATATTTTAGCCACCTACCTCTTCACTTTGTAGAGCAGCGGACCCCGGTGTTTCTCCACACAAAGAAGCCATCTTCGCAGCTCCCAACAACGGGCGGTGTCTGACAGCTCCAGGGGCGCGTTGCGAAAAGTATTCACTTATCAGTTTATAAGTTTTAAACTTTAAAAGTATTAACACACAACACAAACACAAATGATGTGTTTGACCAGACAAGAAATTTTGAACACGCGGGGTTGGTCTTAAAGTTTTTAAAATAATGTAATAAGACACAGCTTATTTTTAATAACACATTCGCGACAGCTTTTTTCGAAAGTTTGAAATAAATTTCCACACACCGCAAGCGTAAAGGTCTTTAAGGTATTAACAGGCAACAAATGATGGGTGTTGTTCTTTATACTTTAACGGATTGATCTTAAAGTTTTAAAATCACGTATTAGAGATATTTTGGAGACGTGCGGTGGTGCGGGTGAGGGGGGGGTCAGCGTCACGGTAGTTAAAAGCTCTGGAATGCAGAGTGGGGGGGAGGGGGGCTAAAATTGACCTCAGGGAAAGTTTATAACATTTTTAAATTTTAAGCGGGTACAATTAACAGTGACAATAAACGGATGGATATAGGAGTTATAGTTTTTCATTTGTTTTAAATGCTGTTTTGTATATACATTTTATATTCAGGTAAAGTTTTCTAATTTATAATCACCACATGTATTTCACGCAAAAATGTTGTAACGCTTACGGCCGTCAGGTACTGTGTAAGAGCCGGCGTACCAGAGCAGGTGACGTCACCGCCCTTCCCTATGATAGCAGGACTACAGCTACTGGGCTGGATAGAGATCTCTCTTTAGCTCACGGGGTTGGGTCGCTGCAGAGAGACGCGGAAGTCCCGGGTTCGAGCCTCCAGTCGGGATGGGGCCGACCAGATGCGGCAAGGGCGCCCGCCTGAGCCCCCGTTGCGTTACATTGGTGTCAGAAGTGGGATGGGATAGCCCTTCGCCGGGGACGGCGATTTAAGCGGGGGAGAGTGTAACGCTTACGGCCGTCAGGTACTGTGTAAGAGCCGGCGTACCAGAGCAGGTGACGTCACCGCCCTTCCCTATGATAGCAGGACTACAGCTACTGGGCTGGAAAGAGATCTCTCTTTAGCTCACGGGGCTGGGTCGCTGCAGAGAGACGCGGAAGTCCCGGGTTCGAGCCACCTATACTTTGGGCCGACCAGATGCGGCAAGGGCGCCCGCCGGAGCCCCCGTTGCGTTACATTGGTGTCAGAAGCGGGGTGGGATAGCCCTTCGCCGGGGACGGCGATTTAAGCGGGGGAGAGTGTAACGCTTACGGCCGTCAGGTACTGTGTAAGAGCCGGCGTACCAGAGCAGGTGACGTCACCGCCCTTCCCTATGATAGCAGGACTACAGCTACTGGGCTGGATAGAGATCTCTCTTTAGCTCACGGGGTTGGGTCGCTGCAGAGAGACGCGGAAGTCCCGGGTTCGAGCCTCCAGTCGGGATGGGGCCGACCAGATGCGGCAAGGGCGCCCGCCTGAGCCCCCGTTGCGTTACAATGTTCTTAACATCGCATCGCGAAAAAATAAAACCTCAAAACGTCAAGCTTGGTTTGTGAACACGTCGCTATAAAGAATAGATACATTTTCTTATAGCTATACCGTTAATAAAAACATTTTGCTTAATAATATTCTTAGTGGTCTGTTGGTGAATCAAACACAGACACCGAGGCACATTTTCACCACGTTTTAACCACTATGAAATTTAGACACCGTTATATGTCTTAAAATAATATAGATTTTAACATTATAACGGTGTAAAACGTTTTCTAAAATGTTTCTTAAAATAATTTCTACAGACCAGTACGTGCACGCCCAATGATACCTAAGATTAATGGTTTTATGGGGGGGCCATGTGTGTTTCTTAGAAGAGAATGTTTATCGGTTTGGGGTATAAGTACCAGCGGTGTAACAGGCGAAGTTTTGGATGGATTCCAATTCTTACAGTCTCGCGTTATCGACTAACTCGTCAGAATGGATCACACCGATCAATTACAACAGTCTGAAGATAGTCTATTTACAGACTTAACACTGTTCGATTTGATAGATGAAGACGAGGACTCCACGAATTTCAGCGGTATGTATATCTGGCTTATTGTGAGAAAATTACAACATCACGGTGCATGTCTCATGTTAGCTATAGTTGCAAAACGTTGTATAATATTTGTATACTAGGCAATATTGAATTATTAAAATGGAATTACCAGGGAGTTGTTCCGTAATGTGTTCGTGACTGTGTGTATCCATTCATTTCCATTAGCCCCGAAAACAACAGCTCTAAAAAGACCAGTTACGGCACAACCCAACACTGGTGAGTAATTACGACAATGCTTTGAATAACGCTTTACGACCATGTGAGTCTTAAAGACATAGGGGTACTTTCTCCACACCAATACACGTATGTGTCTATTCCACAGACGTGGGCGAAGGGACAAGTCGCTACACGTTTAAAAAACCTCGTTTCGGTTTACAATACCACCGCAAAACCTTGTGGAGACACATGCAGATGTTCACGTTATACCAGAGGGTGTGGAGCATATTATCAAATCGCCTGGGAGAAGAGGTCGGTATTATATAAAACATTCTTTTAGCATGCCCATTTAAACGTGTCTATAATAAAAATTCCCTCCGTTTTTCTATTTTTTGGTAATTTGCGGCGTTGAGTTCTTTCACTAATGGTATTTTCCCTCTCTGTGCAGAACCCAAACCTTCAAAAAATAAACTGCGATGCCGCGCTAACACGTTAACGGGGTCAACGAGCTCAAAACATCTCAAATCAACAACCAAAGGTTAATATAATTTAAGGATGGTCAAGATGTGTTATGATCCACTTACGGCAACCGTTACTTCTTTTGTTAGAATGTTAATTCGTTGAAAGATCCTAGTTCGCGTAGTTTTTTGTTTGGGGGTGTTAAAAAGCCTTATTTTAAAACTGCTTAGCCTTTAAAGTTAAAAGCGACTGGTCTGTGCCATGGGTCTATATGCCGTTTACCATGCCGCTTGACCCAATAGCGCCACCACAGTCTTAAAGGAAACTGGTGTAACAACATGTCTGGGTAACTTGTTCCATTCACCCGCAGCCCTTTGTGTAAGGATGCACCACATGTGTGGCGTTTTTATCATAGTTATCGTAGTTTTCTGAATTTGACCATTTAGAACGCATTGATTGTTGTGTTGAAAAGTCTTTTATTTTTATCACAGTGTAGTTTTCTGATTTTGAGATATAGAGCATTGGCGTGTTATTAAAAAGTCTTTTATTTATTCACTCAGCAGCTGTATCGACGAGCGGCGAAACAAATGTGGCGGAAATGTCGGACCTTAAGGGGGTGACTGCATCGAAGGCGGCTATTAATACTCTGCCCAAAACCAAACGTGTCAAGCCTTTGGAGCGAAATAATAACGCAATTAGAGACTTGGTGTTTGGTGATGTGCGAGACTCAGTGCGGTATATTACACAGTTAGTATCAACGGTGGGCACTAATGAAGTGGATAAAAAGCGGGATTTAGAGAATCTAAGAGCCGCTTTAGCACATGTACATTCCGTGTTTCCAAAGCCAATAAGGTTTACGCCGCTAGACTCTTAGACGTATTTTCTAAAGAGGATGCCACTCTAAACTCTGGATTTCATTACCTGATAATGCTATTTCATGGTTCATTGGCGAAGACCCACAGGGATAAATGACTAAACATGCGGTCTAAAAAGTGTTTAAAAGACCGACCGCTTGCCAACATCAAGCGTTTGTACATTAATAAAAGAATTAAACTGTCAAAAGCATGTTTGTTGCGTCGCAAAAGATTCAGAGAGAGGCATCAGATTTCCCAAGGGCCGCCAGAACCACGCAATGAGAATGCAGTGGTAGAAAATAACTTAATGCCCGGGGCTGCTGTAGCAGAACAGGATGTCGGTAACTTTGAAAACCGAGAACCAGTTGTGCTGAACGATCTGAATCAGGTTGGTGGCGGTGCAGGGGCGAATAGAGACCCCTTAGTTTTCCTGGAGCGTATACGCAGTTATAACAGGTCTTAAATAATTTTAGAGCAACAGAGCACCATGAAGAATTTTGTTTAGTTAATCTTGACAGAATAGCCTCGTATGTACAGGCTATAGACGCTGTGCATGGTGCAGTCCAGAGAATGTTGGATGAACTTTCTCCAAACATGAATGAAGGATGTACCGATGGGGAAATGTTACAGGGCGCTAAACGAATGCACAAAGAGTTGGGTTTTCCAGAGAATCGGAAAATTAGTTTGTCAGACATTACCGCTTTTGAAAAACATTTAAAGGTGGTCATTAAAATTTTGTACCACGACCAGGGTGATTGGAAATATTTTACAACGGGGCCCACACCACCAAATTCTAAAATACTTTTTGTTCTACTGCATGAAGAGCATTTTTACGGGGTTTTAAATATTAAAGCTTTTGTGGGGGCGGCGTATTTTTGCACTAACTGCCATGCGGCGTATAGCCACAAGAACACACACGCCTGTCTTAAAGCTTGTAAAACCTGTTTAAATCCCCAGTGTTGCTAAATTGATGCAGAAATTCAGAATTGCCTGGCCTGTAAGGTCTTTTGTCGTAGCTCTCAGTGTTTGGCGAGACACTTTCAGAATGCGGCGACGGGTGTTAGTAAGTGTGAGCGCTGGGTCTTTTGTGAGAAATGTGGGGTTTATAACCTCGCAAGTCACAAATGTAAAGAGAAACTGTGCTCGCGTTGTAACAACGTGATCGACACCCCTGCCACACATTTGTGCTACATACCGCCTTTGGACAACCCCAAAATTTCAAACAAGTACATTTTTTTCGACTTTGAATGCATGCAAGAAACGGGGACACACATACCAAATTACGTCCACGCCCTTCATATTGACAATAAACGAAGCTGGGAATTCTATGGTGAAACTTGTCTAAAGGATTTTGTGTGTAAATGTATCGATAGACGTTTCAAAAACCATACGTTCATATCGCACAATGGCAAGGGATATGACAATTACCTAGTAATCAGACAGTTGTTAGATGAAAAGATGGACGTTGAACTAATTATTCAGGGTGGTAAGATAATGTGTATGACCGTAAAAGCTCTGAACATCAGATTTATCGATTCTCCAAGCTTTCTACCTATGAAATTAAGCAAACTGCCGGCAGCCATGGGGTTCCCCGGGGGTAAGGGTCATTTTCCACACTTGATGAACACTTCCGAAAACCAAAATTATGTCGGCCCGATGCCGCCGCCAGAACTTTACGGTGTTAACTACATGCTGCCGAGCGAGAAAGCAGAGTTTTTGGTTTGGTATGAAGAATGCAAGGGAAGTGTCTTTAACTTACAGAGAGAGTTGAAACGCTACTGCCAGTTGGATGTGGCAATTCTAAGAGAAGGCTGTGTCAGGTTTCGGGACAAGGTCATGAATATGACCAGACAAACACGCGTGTGCATCGACCCCTTTCAGTTTGTGACCATCGCTAGTGTCTGCATGGCCATGTTCAGACTTATGTTCTTACAGGAAGAGACGATAGCGTTGCTACCCCATGACAATTACCACCGCCAGCAAAAACGATTTTCTACACCCAGCATTCAGTGGCTTATGTACATCGAACACACAGAGCCCGTTAAAATCCAACACGCGTTAATCACGGCCGGTGAGTTCAAGGTTGGACCATATTTTCTGGATGGTTATGCTGTAATTGACGGAGTGCAGACAGCCTTTGAGTTCAACGGTTGCTTTTTTCACGGTTGTAGCGTTTGTTATTGTGAAAACGATTTTAATCCGCTGACAAACACTACTTTTGGTTGGTTGTACAGAAAGACGATGGTGAAAATTAATTTTCTCAAAATGAGAGGTTTTAACGTGCGTGTTTTGTGGGAGCACGAGTTCAGAGACATGCTTGTTGAAAATGGAGACTTGGGTAAATTTCTAACAGCTGCTCAGTTACCAGAGCCTCTGCAACTGCGCGATTCGCTTTTTGGGGGGAGAACAAATGCTATTTGTTTGCATTACACAGCGCAGCCCGGTGAAAAAATTCATTACTATGATTTCACCAGTCTTTATCCGTTTGTGAACAAAACTAAAAAATACCCACTGGGGCACCCCCGAATAATATATAACAACTTTGGAGATTTAAAACAGTATTTCGGTTTAGCGAAGGTGAAAGTTTACCCACCCAGACGTTTGTACTTTCCAGTTCTTCCAACCAAAATTGACAAAAAACTGTTTTTCACACTGTGTCGTACGTGTGCTGAAACAAAACAGACCACTCCCTGAGAGCACAGTGATGAAGATCGCGCCTTGACTGGTGTCTGGTGCACCCCTGAATTACAGATGGCCTTAGATCTGGGGTATAGAGTGTGTAAAATTTATGAAATTTGGCATTTCGAAAAGGCCTCACACAATCTTTTTTCCGACTACATCAAACTGCATCTGAAGGGAAATAGGAAGCGTCGGGGTTTCCAGAGTGTTGTACAGATGTCACGAAACAACAAAGATATATCAGCGAATATTATGAAAAAGAGGGTGTCCAGCTGGACCCCGGCAACATTAAAAAGAATCCGGCCAAAAGACAGCTTTGAAAACTTGCCTCGAACCGTTTGTGGGGCAAGTATGGGCAAAGAGACAATTTACCACAGACCACCATTGTGAGAAACCCCGATGAATTGTTCAGGTACTTATTTACGCCATATCATGAGGTGTCAGCCTGCGAGTTTATCGATGAAAACACAGCCTGTGTTACGTGGAAACACACTCAACACCACTATACAGGCCATTCAAACTAACATTTTCATCGCTAGCTTTACAACCGCCTGTGCCCACTTGGAGTTATACAACCTGCTAAATGCTTTGCAAGGCCGCTGTCTGTACCACGACACAGATTCCGTTATCTTTGTGAGCCGGGAGGGTGAGTGGAATCCGGGGCTGGGTGACTATTTGGATGAGCTGACCAGTGAAATCGATGCTGGACAACACATCACTGAGTTTGTGTCAACAGGACCCAAGTCGTACGGGTACAAGCTGTCTGGCGGGAAAGCCTGTTTAAAGGTGAAAGGCATTACGTTCAATGTGAACAATTGTGAAAAAGTTAACTTTGAGAGTCTGGACTTGGTTTTTGACTATGGTGTTAACCCTTATGCAGAGTGCCGGGAATTTAAACACATTTCTATTCAACAGCCGATGATCGTGCGTGTTAAAAAGGATTGGCGCATTGAGACCCAGACCTTAAAGAAAACCCAGAAGGTGGTGTACGACAAGCAGGTGCTGCAAGAAAATTTGACACCGTTGCCCTACGGATATTAACACGATGGATGTCAGGTTTAAACACCCTTTTTCATGCATTTTGTCCGGACCCTCGAATTGCGGTAAAAGTTATTTTATAAAACAACTCTTGGAGAATGGTAATACCGTTATGACTCGTAAACCCGAAAACATAGTCTGGTGTTACAGCTGCTGGCAACCTCTATACGCTGAGTTGCTTGTGAAATTTCCATACATTCAGTTTATAGAAGGACTACCGACGTCGTTTTCCGACGACCAGCTACTGCCGCCGGGTAGAGTAAATTTGATTATAGTTGATGATTTGATGGAGTCTGCGTGTGAAAATAATGAGATAGAAAAAGCTTTTACCAAATACGTACACCACCAAAACCTCAGCATCATGTATATCGTCCAAAATGTGTTTTGTCAAGGCCGGAAAAGTAGAACCATAGCGTTAAATACAAAGTACATGGTGCTGTTTAAAAACCCTAGAGATAAACTACAGATTACAACCCTGTCCCGGGGCAGATGTACCCCGGTAAAGCCAAATTTTTTTTGGAAGCGTTCGATGACGCTACTAAAAAACCTTTCCGTTACTGGTTGGTGGATTTAAATGCCGACACCCCAGATGACTATCGCTTGCGAACAGGTCTTTTCCCCCCAGATGTACCCACGGCTTATGTATTTAAATAATCTAAAAGTCGGTGATCTCGCAACCACAGACTCAGTCGAAAAAACACGTTCGGAGCGTCGTCATGTCTTCACGCATTCGGAGAAACCTGACTCTCTTACATTTTCTGGTAAAAGCCGCACCCAATCAGCGGAAAGCTATTCTCTGCGGGGCTACAAATGATCTTGTACAGGCCATAGCTGAAATCGCCTTGAATACCTTGAAAGGGAACATACCATTATCTGCTAAGCAGTTTGGGACCCTGAAGAGAAAGCGTAAGCTTATAAAGACTTTGAGTCGAAAGGGTCTTTCTCTTAAAAGAAAGAGACTCTTGGTGAACCAGTCCGGCGGTTTTATCTGGACCCTGTTGAGTATTGCAGTACAATTGATTACGGGGCTTCTACAACGTCAATAATGGAGCACGCTGAAAAAATGTACCTGGTACCTCAGAAACAGCTCGATCGACTCTGAGAGCAGTCTGGGCTCGAAAGCGATGTGAGAAAAATAACAACCCGCCGGTTGGATGATGAAATGAGAGACATTCTTCAGAACTCACATCTGGCCGAATATGAAAAAGTGAAAATGTACAGTCAGGTGTTACAATGGTATTTGACATTAGTACGCCAGGAGACTTCCGAAAAGGGGACTTTAACTGTTGTACTACCGGAAAATGCACCCGCAGAGCTATCACGCACGTTAGCACAACCGCCGTCATCGAGCGATGCTGACTTTGGGTATATTTTGGACAGCGTGTCTCAGCGGTTCCGGAGAAATGCAGAGATATTGTTAAAGACCATGGCCTGCAATGAACCATTAATAGCCTGGAATGAAAAAGGGGAATTTGTGTACAAGGGGGCACCTGTTGAGAGCTCTCACATGATTGATCTTGTCAGGGCTCTCACACAGCAGCAACCAGTTGCGGTCGGTAAGAAGCCAAAAGGTCGGGATGTGTTCATGGAGGCTATGGCAGAAATCAACGTGCCGGGCACCCTGCTAGCCAACGCTGGTAACCGAGAGCTACTTGAAAAGCTCAAGGCTACCCCGCTGGGGTGTGCAGCGTCGGTCAAAACTTTAAAACAACCGGTAGAGTTGTCGACAGTCGACCCGGTCTCTAAGATAACCGCTGAAAGGAGACGATCATTAATACCTAGACCCACATGGTTGTCTTTGTAACATTTTTTCTCTGGGTATGTGTGTTTGTGATAAATGACTTGAAATGTATATTAAAAAGCGTGAGCAATATAGTTAAAAATGTTTGTAATAAAATGGCTTGGATGTAACATGTATTAAAAAAAGCTTGAGCGCTATAACCGCGAATGTATAATAAAAATATTGTATTGATTTTAATTCATGTTTTGTGTTCTTTTTTAAATAATAACCACACAGACAATGAAATGGTTCGATTTCATTTTTATTTTAGACGGTCGATTAACATTTATGACATGTTTTAAATTGTTGTAAACACCCGCATAATTGAACATTCATATTTTCAAATGGCTTAAAAGGGTACAGGGGTCTCCTTCTCACACGGCGTCTGTTTTTCAGAAACATTTCCACCATGCGGTCATTCTGGATTGCATTCGTAGAATAAAGTTCTAAAATGTTTCTAAAAGATAAGCCTTTACATCTATGGTATAGAAAAAAGACGCAATGTAGACCGCAGGTCACCGCAAAAGAATCTTGCAATTGTCTGTTGTTGTAAAATATGGAATTAGCATTTCTGTTTAAGAAATCGATAATGTTCTTGGGAAAGAAAAAAGGCTTCGGGTGAAAATCCGTAGGAGTCGAAAAATTCTGCTCCCCCGTCATCGGGTAAGTAAATAGCAAGCCAGTGTTCACCGGGGCGGTCGTGTGGGTGAGTATTAACTATTAAACTCAGAGGGCGCCGCGCCAGTCTCTCGCGCGGTAGGGCATCACTGGGGAACATGCCTAGAAAACTGTCTCGGGTGTAGCGGTCTCGGGTTAGAATGGCTTCCCGCTGTTTGGTGTTCATCTTTATATGCAGGTTGTGTGGCCTCCCGTGCTTTTTAGCTGAAGTCGTAAATGACTTGACGTCTCATATCAAGCTCTATCACGTTGTCGAACAGTGCGTACACAACCATGTTAACTGTAGTGGGTAGCGGTTGCGCGAAGCGTATTTCAGCTCTCAGATTACCTGTTTTGATAAGTGAATAATGACCTGTGCACTCGTCGTTGGGGCTGAGATTGAAAGCGAACAATGTGTAACCACGCGCGTACTCCTCGCGGTCCACCAGAAGTGGTTTGTCTTTCAGACGCTTCCCGGATGTTTCCACCAGATTAAAATATTCACGGACGCAATGTCCATTCTGGAAGTCTGGTTGAAGCGGTTTAGTGGGGATTTGTTCACCATCAGCGTAGAGAGCCAGAAAGTTAACATTGTAGTGTTTAAAATTGAAGGGGTTTTGTGTAAAACTGCCGCTGAATGCCGCGTTGTCCACAAACCCCAAAATTATCACTTTGGGTAACTGCCTTGGTCACACACACGGCTCAATGCAGGCAGACTGAAGACTTTGATCTGTACGCGGTCTATGGGGTATTTAGCGTTGGCCGTCAGGAGTGCTTCGGCGTGTCCCAGTCTGACCCTGGGTGACACTCTGACTCTTTTCACAAACAAAGATGCAGAGAGTACGCTCAGTTTGTGTTCTCCGACATTGTTTATTAAGCAGAAAGCATCTCTGTTGCGCGTGAGTTTTATTTTCAGGTCTACGCCATTCAGTAGTAGTTTGTCCTGAAAAAACAGGTCTGCTAGAATGTGACACAGGAGCTCCAGTTTTCGGCTTTGCGTCGTGTGTGATGCTCTTTTTCGGAACCCCTGATTGGGGCCATCCAAAATTGTGGACTCGTGTTGCCCGGCTGTGTCTTTGTAAAAGAGCCCTGTTGAATACTGCGTCTTCAGCGTCTCTTCACTGTAGTTCAGGACAGACTCTATAAAGGCTCTGTAAGGATAGTAGTTGTTGCTGTGGCTGATCAATCGGTCTCCTACGGTGATGTCAACCTGGCTGAAGATGGCAGCGATGGGGTAATTCACCAGACTCACACGGGCTGCTGCATCAATGTCCTGAACGTCTGCTTCCGTTATTTTACAGGTCAAATAGAGCAGCGTGTTGTTTAAATCTAAATAATCTTCTCCGTTGCCTGCGACGTAGAACTCCAGAGGTGCGTTTTCCGTTAGGGCCATGAGGGGTGGAACTTCTATGTAAAAGCTTTTCTCGATGCTTGTTTGGGTAGGCGCTAATTGAAATATGTCCAGCTCTGACTTGGCGCATTCTGCAGACCCGCTGTGAACAAAAGCCATATTTAAAATGTGCCTGGTTTTGTATCTCGTTGATTGCGGTGTTTCACGCCCTTCTTGGTCGACCTGAAGCTTTTATGAGTTGACTGTCTGCACTTAGCCGTTCTTTTATCAGGTTTCGGAGGCCCCCGATGGTGAAATAATGACGTCTGTCTTTTTCTCTTGACACCCCTGCGGATGTATGCTAGACCCAAACCTTCCTGCTGATGTGCAGCCACCTTAGACATGACCGCGCTTGTAACGTTGCTGACCACGTTTTTGGCGATGTTTTTAGCCGCCGATGCCATGTGCGGCTTAACTATTTCAAATCCTCGTTTCAGAAAAGGCACAGCTTTTCTAAATAGCTCTCTGAAAATACCCCCGATACCCGTGCCGTACTGAACCGGTAGCCCTGAAAATCCTGGTAATCCATAACCAGCCTGTTGTTTGTAGTAGTGCGTATACAAAGAAGGATCCCCGTAGCTCTTGATGACCGTCATCCTTTTAGATGTTTGTCGCTTTCACAGGTCTGAAATGCAGCTTGACAATGACCTTTCCAAATGCAAATGACATGTGCTCCTTTTGATCCGTCTTTATTTCAATAGTGATGTTGTTAAAATGATCGATGCTCACCGGCACATAATGGGGTTTGTCATACAATACTGTGACGAATTCACCATCCACGTGTAGTGTTTCATAGCCGTTCAGGGACGCCAAATATGTAATGTAGTGGCTCTCTGAAGGCACCAGTTCTGTAGGGTTTGGGCATTTACTGAGACAATTATTAATTGTAGCAGTAAATCACAAAGTTGATTCTTTTGATGGCTTTAGAATCCAACCATGCGACATAACTCAAACAACGCACACACACAGGTACTAATACACGAGGATACATTTATTAATACATAGAATATGCATGTAAACCTAACAGATCTTATCGAGAGGGTTATCAGAATACAAAAGATATATATTCAATCAGTTACGAAGTGTTACATATATCAAGAGGACATACGTTCAGTATATCATTCATTTAGACCGTTTCGTAAATGAACTGCCAGAGAGTAACCAGCAGCAGGCCTCGTGGACTAATGGTCTCTCTGTGGCTGCTCCACAGAGATGAACAGAGAAATGGGGCCTCATTTGGGAAGCTCAGAAACACTTAATTCTGCCTTATTATTAAGCCTCGCCGCTACACACGCCTCTGAAGGGCACACAACGCAAAAGCGGTGCGTAGACGTCGCCTATTAACTGGTGTTCTATGATATCGGTGTATATATACATGGTGTTAAATCCGCCAGTCATATTGACGGGGTGCGGTGATTTTACACTTCCAACACCCAATTTGAAACCCAACATCCTCTCCAGGCGGTTATGCACTTGTATAACAAACCGTTTATCACTAACAATCCTTACCGACCGGCTAATGGGGTTGTATTTAAGACTTATGGCCGTTAACTTGGATTTTTCCACAGCCCGTTTCATTTCATGCAAGAGCTGCTCGATGTTGCTGTAGTACCCTCTCGGTAAGGTACATGTCCATATAGTTTTGAGCTCATCGCTGACGAACAGAAAAACTTCGTCTTCATCAAAAGTGTTTAGTGTATGCGAATAGTGCAGCTCGACCAGGCCCACTTCCCAGCTCCCGTCCAGGTCAATCGCCTTTGCCAGATGCTCTGTGAAGCACGCTTTGGTGTTCTTTGGAAACATCTTTGAGGATGAATTACTGGCCAGTGTAGTGTTTCATAGCCGTTCAGGGACGCCAAATATGTAATCATAGTGGCTCTCTGAAGGCACCAGTTCTGTAGGGTTTGGGCATTTACTGAGACAATTATTAATTGTAGCAGTAAATCACAAAATTGATTCTTTTGATGGCTTTAGAATCCAACCATGCGACATAACTCAAACAACGCACACACACAGGTACTAATACACGAGGATACATTTATTAATACATAGAATATGCATGTAAACCTAACAGATCTTATCGAGAGGGTTATCAGAATACAAAAGATATATATTCAATCAGTTACGAAGTGTTACACATATCAAGAGGACATACGTTCAGTATATCATTCATTAAGACCGTTTCGTAAAGTGAACTTGGTTACAACTTCTACATTAGATACTCAAAACAAGTACATAACTCTCAGGAATTAAATTGATATCAACTGGTTGGGATAACAATTGAATTCTCGAGCTGTAATGCATTGAAGTTGAATACTCATCCAATTTCTGGGGATTCAGATCTCCTGCAGGCACAAACAATCAGCTGCAGGCTTGTTGCTGTCCAATCCGCGCTCTCTGGCTCCGTGCCAGGCTGTGCTGTGCGGCTTGCGACGGTGCGCTGCTGATGCTCACTGACCGGCTAGTTAGTGTTGGCTTTAACTAGCAAAGTTTGTGCACAGGAGAAAAGATGACTGTGGATCCCAGCAAGTCAGGAAGAGGACCGGTTCGTTCCTGATGAAGAGCTAGTTCTGAATAGTGATTCAGCTGTCCACAGTTCTGACCTGTCCACGAGGCCTGCTGCTGGTTACTCTCTGGCAACCTCCACTCTAGACTCTTAGAACAAAGGAAAGTTCTGGCACTCGGACACACTGGCCGTTCCGTGGTTGTCCGGGCTGAGTCTCAGGATGGTCAGGAGGCGCGCTGCGAGAATGTCCTGCCCTTGGGAGCCTTCTGCTCCTGGGCCGTCCTGCCCTGGAATTCTCCTTTGAATTCCCTTTAGAACAGTCCACAGAATCCTCTCCAGAATCTTACTGAATCTCCCGAATCTGAATCTTGTTGAATCTGAATCTCCAGGCCTGTGTGGCCTGTTTTTACCTGGAGGAACTTCAGCTTGTTGATTGGCTGAAAGTTCCATGGGCATCAGAGTCCCACGTGGGTTACTCAGCCCTACCAGTCCCTGATTGGTTGATCAAGGTGAGATATGAGTCACTTAGTCCTGACACTTAGTAATGCAGTCCAGATGTCCATCCGGCACTCCCTAGACTGATAGGCGCCAGTGGATGACCATTGATCATGATAGCCAGACTTAGCTAAGTGCATCCCCCTTTGGGAGCTGTCCTAGGAAACCTTAAATCATCTTGCATGAATAGTTTCTCTGTGGCTGCACCACAGAGATGAACAGAGAAATGGGGCCTCATTTGGGAAGCTCAGAAACACTTAATTCTGCCTTATTATTAAGCCTCGCCGCTACACCAGCGTCACATAGAAACCATTGGGGTTCATTTTTCACCACCTGTATATGTCTCGGACCTCGGAAGCCTTCACCCAACCTTTGAATTTATCGCTCCAGCCGTGCCATTTTACCAAAAGCTGTTTGTTTTTGCCACGACCCCTGGCTGCTAAAATCTTTTGGATGCAGTAGATGTTCTCAACAGCGGGGTTTATCCTCTGTAGCTCTTCTGCATAGAAGGAGCCCTTAATGTCGTCGCCTGCGTAGTCCTGCAGTTTGTAATAGGGTCTCAGAGCCGAGGTCTGCTCTTTGACAATAAAAATTTCATCTGTGTAGGTCTGTTCATATCCCTTATCAAACACTCCCTTTATTTTGGACACCCGCACACGATCACCCACATTAAATGAAAACTTTGACGGTTTTCTCTTAAAGTGTTCGTCATAGACCTCCACACCTCAAGGGAGTTGTCGGACGTAACAGAAGCCAGGGTTCGTTTAATAGTCGTGTGGTAGCTATAGTTATAAGTGTAAATAAGATCTGATAGGACGTCGATATATCGAAAGGTGTTTTTGTGTGTCAGGTACCTCCACATTTTTGTTTTAATAGTTCTGTTAAACCTCTCGACCACGCTAACCTTCACATCGCTGGCGTAACGAAATGTTCAATATTCTCACGTTTGAGAAAATTTTGGAAGATCCTGTTAAGAAATTCTTTTCCCTCATCCGTTTGCAGCTTTTTAGGAGCACTCCCCTCTTGCAGTATATTTCGGAAGGCGCCTGTCACGGCCCCTCCAGACTTGGATTTCAGCAGCACAGCCCAAGCATATTTAAACAGCATGTCTATACACATTAAGATGTAACAGAAACCGTCGTTGAACTCGCGGTGATCTCTCATGTCCACCAAGTGGGCCTGCCACTGCCAGTCCATTTCGGACACCAACGTCCTGTTTCTCTCAAAACGTACGCACTCCGGCTTGTGCAGCATATAAGCAGCCTGGCCGGACAACCACTCGGCCACCCGGCTGCGGCTGGCGCCGCTCACACCCCGGGATCTCGCGGCCCTCACCAGACTCCCCGCGCCACCGTAACTACCCGATTCCCTAGGGTTATAATAGAGCGCATTCAACCCCGCTGCAGACATGGTCCCCTTCCAAACCAATACACACTTTCACACACATAAAGCGAGGGATGCGCTGCCTTGGGGCTTTTGGACCCTGAGGCTCCGGACAGACCGGCCGGGGGGGAAGGCGGGAGTTCCGACCCTTAACGACACACAATTGGCTCCTGAGGGGGAAGGACATGCACACATAACAACACGCCATTGTTTGGCAAGGGGGCGGGACATCCACCCACAGCGGACTCCCATTGGCTGGAAAAAAGGGGCGTGGTACCTGTCAAAAGTTTGACGAAAGGTGTCGCATTATACTACTAACAGTCCATCTGGCCGTAAACTCATTTGAAGGTCTAGCTACAGTAACTTACAATATTATGATTTATTCATGATGTGTGGAATCAGCACGTCCCGGACACAGCTTCCGATATCGTGAGCATTCTCTGGTGGTGTCCTGCCGAGCTCCAGCGGGCGTGTGTTGGTGGTGTAGCGGTGAGCATAGCTACTTTCCAAGCAGTTGACCAGGGTGCGATTCCCGGCCAACGCAGTGGCGAATGTTTTCAAATGCTGTCATGAGCCTAGGAATGTGACTAGCAAAGTGAAGCCTTTTGAAAGAGCTAAAGCACTGCAAAACGGAATTGGGGGAGAATCTCACAGGGGATTCTGAGCGATGTCTGCATACACGCAGTCCGATACGTGTGCTGAAAGCTTGAGCAACTCTCAATGTCATGCTGCCTTTCCCCGGAGTAAATCTGTTACATTGAAAGACTGCTTCTCGCAGGTTCAAAAAGGGCCCCCTGTTAATTGGAGAAATCAATGATTTCGAATGCATTCTGTATGCGTTAAAAGACAGCTATACACACAGAAAACATGCAGGATGTTTCCTGAGCCGAAACACAGTGCGTTTTTCCAAGCAATTTGACAAAGCCCCCCACTGAAAACTGCAGCAGATCGTGTAAAGACGTTCAACTTTGTAACTACTGCAAGCACAGGAAGCAGAATAAATTCCTCTTTTCAAACTGTCAAAGGTTTGTTTTGCGAATGCTGCAGGACATCGCACAATCTCTTTTGAACGGGGACAAATGATTTCTTATGGGGCGCAGTAAGTACAGACGTTTAAAAAGCTCCACTCATGCCGACGATGCAGCACGAAGAAGCACAACCTACAGTAGCGTTTGACAGCCAAAAGCCGGGCGCCGCTACGAGCAATATCATATCAAACTGACAGAACACGGCATTTCGCGCTGACTCAAAAGTGTTCTCGACAGATCTGTTCTCTGCATAACGCTGAAAGAGCTAAAGAGCGTTTCTGTTGAGAGGAAACAAGCTCGTTTCTTTCTACCATGATGTCACCATGACAAAATCTGTCTTTAAACACCTTGCTCAGTCTCTGACGAGACTGTTAAAAATTGCTTTCGCCGATTGTATTGCAAACCGGCGGAAGCGGGGTATTGGGAAAAGTTTTCAACTAGCAATAATCGCGCCTCGGCTAAACCTCACAGGCTACGATACTGCCACTTCGCAAAGCTGACGGTTGCCAGGCAACCGCAGGGATCCTATGGAAATCGTTATCAATCGTCTCATGGCATGTCGTTGCTGTAACGCATCGTATTTGTCGTCTTCTTCTTATAGCTCGAGGTTTTGAAGAATTTCATGACAGACAAGGTCTTCTTCGGGAAGAAAGGGCGTTGTGAGAAAACCGTTGCTTATTTTCAGCAGCAGAAATACAACCCTTTAAATACAAGATGACAGAACAAAGACGAAGGGCATGCCAGGAGGAACTCATGCACTACAGAGGAAAGGGGGTGGGCACGTACAGTTCTCATTCAAGCCACAAGTACTCTTCTCGGATGTTGCAAAAACAAATCATAATGCCCTGAAAGCATTGCAGCATGTCTGTGTCCCACTTCCCGTAGCTGCAGGACGACTGACACGAACGGACAAACACAATCTGTGGCGTTTAGCGTGACATAGTCTTGCAGGCATCGTGCTGTCTCACTGCAATACTGTACCGCTGCAGGAAACAGTCCATCTGGCCATGAAACTCATTTGAACGTCTAGCTACAGTAACTAACAATATCATGATTTATTCAAGATGTGTGGGATCAGCACGTCCCGGAGACAGCGTCCGATATCATGAGCATGCTCTGGTGGTGTCCTGCAGGGCTCTAGCAGGCGATCGTTGGTGGTATAGTGGTGAGCATAGCTCCCTTCCAAGCAGTTGACCCAAGTTTGATTCCCGGCCAACGCAGTGGCAAATGTTTTCAAATCCTGTTATGAGCCTAGGAATGTGACCAGCAAAGCGAAGCCTTTTGAAAGAGGCTGCAAAACGGAATTGGGGGAGAATCTCAAAGGGTGTTCTGAGCGATGTCTACATACACGCAGTCCGATACGGGTGCTGAAAGCTTGAGCAACTCTCAATGTCATGCTGCCTTTCCCCGGAGTAAATCTGTTACATTGAAAGAATGCTGCTCGCAGGTTCAAAAAGGGCCCCGTGTTAATTGGAGAAATCAATGATTTCGAAAGAATTCTGTATGCGTTAAAAGACAGCTATACACACAGAAAACATGCAGGATGTTTCCCGAGCCGAAATACAGTTTTTTTTTAAGTCATTTGACAAAGCCCGCCCACTGAAAACTGCAGCAGATCGTGTAAAGACGTTCAACTTTGTAACTACTGCAAGTACAGGAAGCAGAATAAATTCCTCTTTTCAAACTGTCAGAGGTTTGCCTTGCGAACGCTGCAGGACATCGCACAATCTCTTTTGAACGGGGACAAATGATTTCTTATGGGGCGCAGTAAGTACAGACGTTTTAAAAGCTCCACTCATGCCGGCGATGCAGCACGAAGAAGCGCAACCTAGCATTTGACAGACAAAATCCGGGCGCCGCTACGAGAATCTTAAAGGGCATTCTGAGCGATGTCTGCTTACACGCAGTCCGATACGGGTGCTGAAAGCTTGAGCAACTCTCAATGTCATGCTGCCTTTCTCCGGAGTAAATCTGTTACATTGAAAGAATGCTGCTCACAGGTTCAAAAAGGGCCCCCTGTTAATTGGAGAAATCAATGATTTCGAATGAATTCTGTATGCGTTAGAAGACAGCTATACACACAGAAAACATGCAGGATGTTTCCCGAGCCGAAACACAGTGCGTTTTTCAAGACTTTGACAAAGCCCGCCCACTGAAAACTGCAGCAGATCGTGTAAAGACGTTCAACTTTGTAACTACTGCAAGCACAGGAAGCAGAATAAATTCCTCTTTTCAAACTGTCAAAGGTTTGCTTTGCGAACGCTGCAGGACATCGCACAATCTCTTTTGAACGGGGACAAATGATTTCTTATGGGGCGCAGTAAGTACAGACGTTTTAAAAGCTCCACTCATGCCGACGATGCAGCACGAAGAAGCGCAACCTAGCGTTTGACAGACAAAAGCCGGGCGCCGCTACAAGCAATATGAAATCAAACTGACAGAACACGGCGTTTCGCGCTGACTCAAAAGTGTTCTCGACAGATCTGTTCCCTGCATAACGCTGAAAGAGCTGTAGAGCGTTTCTGTCGAGAAGAAACAAGCTCGTTTCTTTCTACCATGATGTCACCATGACAAAATATGTCTTTAAACACCTTGCTCAGTCTCTGACGAGACTGTCAAAAATTGCTTTCGCCGATTGTATTGCAAACCGGCGGAAGCGGGGTATTGGGAAGTTTTCAACTAGCAATAATCGCGCCTCGGCTAAACTTCACAGGCTATGATACTGCCACTTCGCAAAGTTGACGGTTGCCAGGCAACCGCGGGGATCCTATGGAAATCGGTATCAATCGTCTCATGGCATGTCGTTGCTGTAACGCTTCATATTTGTCCTCTTCTTCTTATAGCTCGAGGTTTTGAAGAATTTCATGACAGACAAGGTCTCCGTTGGGAACAAAGGGCGTTGTGAGAAAACCGTTGCTTATTTTCAGCAGCAGAAATACAACCCTTTAAATACAAGACGACAGAACAATGACGAAGGGCATGCCGGGAGGAAATCATGCACTACAGAGGAAAGGGGGCGGGCACGTACAGTTCACATTCAAGCCACAAGTACTCTTCTCGGATGTTGCACAAAGAAGTCATAACGCCCTGAAAGCATTGCAGCATGTCTGTGTCCCACTTCCCGTAGCTGCAGGACGACTGACACGAACGGACAAACACAATCTGTGGCGTTTAGCGTGACATAGTCTTGCAGACATCTTGCTGTCTCACTGCAATACTATACCGCTGGAGGAAACAGTCCATCTGGCCATGAAACTCATTTGAACGTCTAGCTACAGTAACTAACAATATCATGATTTATTCACGACGTGTGGAATCAGCACGTCCCGGAGACAGCATCCGATATCGTGAGCATTCTCTGGTGGTGTCCTGCAGGGTTCCAGCAGCTGTGCGTTGGTGGTATAGTGGTGAGCATAGCTGCCTTCCAAGCAGTTGACCCAAGTTCGATTCCAGGCCAATGCAGCGCCAAGTGTCTGTAAATGCTGTTATGAACCTAGGAATGTGACCAGCAAAGCAAAGCCTTTTTTGAAAGAGGCTGCACAACGGAATTGGGGGAGAATCTTACAGGGGATTCTGAGCGATGTCTGCATACACGCAGTCCGATACGGGTGCTGAAAGCTTGAGCAACTCTCAATGTCATGCACTTTTTCCCCGGAGTAAATCTGTTACATTGAAAGAATGCTTCTCGCAGGTTCAAAAAGGGCCCCCTGTTAATTGGAGAAATCAATGATCTCAAAAAAATTCTGTATGCGTTAGAAGACAGCTATACACACAGAAAACATGCAGGATGTTTCCCGAGCCGAAACACAGTGCTTTTTCCAAGACTTTGACAAAGCCCGCCCACTGAAAACTGCAGCAGATCGTGTAAAGACATTCAACTTTGTAACTACTGCAAGCAAAGGAAGCAGAATAAATTCCTCTTTTCAAGCTGTCAAAGGTTTGCTTTGCGAACGCAGCAGGACATCGCACAATCTCTTTTGAACGGGGACAAATGATTTCTTATGGGGCGCAGTAAGTACAGACGTTTTAAAAGCTCCACTCATGCCGACGATGCAGCACGAAGAAGCGCAACCTAGCGTTTGACAGACAAAAGCCGGGTGCCGCTACGAGCAATATGAAAACAAATTGACAGAACACAGCGTTTCGCGCTGACTCAAAAGTGTTCTCGAGAGATCTGTTCCCTGCATAACGCTGAAAGAGCTAAAGAGCGTTTCTGTTGAGAGGAAACAAGCTCGTTTCTTTCTACCATGATGTCACCATGACAAAATCTGTCTTTAAACATCTTGCTCAGTCTCGGACGTGACTGTCAAAAATTGCTTTCGCCGATTGTATTGCAAACCGGTGGAAGCAGTGTATTGGGGAAAAGTTGTCAACTAGCAATAATCGCGCCTCGGCTAAACCTCACAGGCTACGATACTGCCACTGCGCAAAGCTGACGGTTGCCAGGCAACCGCGGGGGTCCTATGGAAATCGTTATCAATCGTCTCATGGCATGTCGTTGCTGTAACGCTTCATATTTGTCGTTTTCTTCTTATAGCTTGAAGTTTTGAAGAATTTCATGACAGACAAGGTCTCCGTCGGGAACAAAGGGCGTTGTGAGAAAACCGTTGCTTATTTTCAGCAGCAGAAATACAACCCTTTAAATACAAGATGACAGAACAATGACGAAGGGCATGCCAGGTGGAACTCATGCACTACAGAGGAAAGGGGGCGGGCACGTACAGTTCACATTCAAGCCACAAGTACTCTTCTCGGATGTTGCACAAACAAATCCTAACGTCCTGAAAGCATTGCGGCATGTTTGTGTCCCACGTCCCGTAGCTGCAGGACGACTGACACGAACGGACAAACACAATCTGTGGCGTTTAGCGTGACATAGTCTTGCAGGCATCGTGCTGTCTCACTGCAATACTATACCGCTGCCGAGGCCACACCCCCAGCCGCACCGGTGCCGCAAGATGGCCGCCAGGAAGATGGACAAAATGGCCGACCGGAGGAAGGGCCCTGGATAACTCCCAGCAAGAAGGGAAAGCGAAAGCGGGAGAAGAGAGGCAGGGCGGATCCACCTTCGGAAGGACAGAAGAAAAGAGTGGTAAGGGAGAACCGTTTCTTCGTCCTAGAGGAAACGGAACTTTCTTCCCCCGAGGCCCAGGAACAATCGGAGGAGGTGGTCCTGGAAATGGAAACCCTCCCCCCCGAGGCCCAAAGACGACAGGAAGTGACAACCCAGGAAACGGAACCCCCCTCCCCCGAATCCCATGGACAACAGGAGGAGGCAGCCCAGGAAGAGGTAACCCCCTCCCCCGAAGCCCAGGGACAACAGGAAGAGGCACCCCAGGAAATGGAGGCCCTCTCCCCCGAGGCCCAGGAGCAACTGGAGGTCCCCGAAACTCCTGGAGAAAGGGAAGAAAAGAGCCTTCCCGAAGCGGTGGCGGAGAGTATCCTCAAGGAAGATGAGGATTACTTTGAAGCCGCCCTGGAGCCGGGACTGATGGTAGGGCTGGACCTGTCCAGCATGTTTACCTTTCAGTCCCCAGTGAGACCTGGAGGGAGCCCAGCATATTCCCCCCAGGACCCGAACGAGAGGAGTTACATCTAGGCTAAACAGTGCCCAGATGTAGACTCCCAAGTTTCCACTGTAAGCACAGAGAGGAGGTTTAACTTTCACTTGTTCAATCATGACTGTGAAACTTAAATTTTTCTAACAACTAACGTGAGAGGGCTGTGAGACCCGTTGAAAAGACGGGGAGTCTTTCATGATCTGGCCTCAAAGGCTTTCTCAGTTTGTTTCTTACAGGAGGTCCACCTGAAGGATGAAAGCGACAAGCTGACATTCACCAGGGAATGGACGAAGGGAGAATCATGCTGGAGCGTAGGAGGGGTCCACTCTTCTGGAGTGGGAACCCTCCTCGGAAACCCAGAGATGACGCTGGTTTCCTCCTTCTCGGTGGTGCAGGGCCGGATCCTGGTCGCAGACATCGACTGGAGGGGGCAGAAGTTGAGAGCAATTAACGTCTATGCTCCGACGGAACCCTCTATCCGGAAGGAAGTGTTTGCTGACCTGGCCAGCTGCTGCACCACCAACAGACAGGTGGTGCTCGGTGTGGACTTCAACGTTGACACAACGGAGAAGGGGAGCGACGCTAGCTCGGCAGAGCTGGAGTCGCTACTCAAGCAGTTCTCCCTGGTAGACGGCTTCAGACAGTGCCGCCCTAACGACGCCGGAACGACATGGAAAAACTCCCGGGGAGTGTGCAGCCGCCTGGACTACATCTTCCTGCACACGACCTACTCCCTGGAGTCGGCGACGGTGTCCCCGGCGTGGTATTCCGACCACGAGCTCTTGACGGTGGTGGCTAACACCAACCTGCCGGCATTCGGTCGTGGGTACTGGAAGCTGAACCGGGAGATACTGGAGGAAGACGACTTAAGGGCACTGTTCCGGAAAGACTACGCGAGCTGGGTCGATCTGAGAGACGGCTACAGCTCCGTGGTGGAATGGTGGGAGTCAGTGAAGGACAGGACCCGAACCCTGGCGCAGACGAACTGCAGACGGAAGTCGGCCAGGGAGAGGAAGGAAGCTGCACGACTCCAGAGACAACTAGAGGAGGAGTACAGTTCGGCTAACGGGGGAGGAGCCTTCAATTCAGCCCGGGCACGGGACCTGAAGGAGAGGCTCCGCAAACTGCACACCGAGAAAGCCAAGGCTTTCCTGGTTAAGGCACAAAGGGAGAATTATGAAAACAATGAAACCTGTTCCTCCTATTTCTTCAATCAGGTCCGAGGAGCCCAGAAAAAGAGGGTGATCCACAGCCTGAGACGGGGAGATGGAGAGGAAGTGCTGGACGAGAGCGACAAGGTAGAAGCGGCCACCGCTTTCTACACGGAGCTCTTTTCAGAAAAGCAGACGGAGGTGGAGGCAGGCGATGCTTTTCTGGAGGGGCTGAAGGCACGAGTACCGGAGGAGGTGAGGGAGGACTTGGAGGGTCCGATCACGGCCGAGGAGCTGAAGGCGGCGCTCTTGTCCATGGAGAATGGCAAGGTGCCGGGGCCGGACGGGCTCCCCAAGGAATTCTACACCTGCTTCTGGGACACCCTGGCGGCTGATCTGGTGGAAGTGGCACAGGAGATCTTCCGCTGGGGGAAACTCGGAGACACCATGAGGGAGGGCGTCATCTCCCTGCTCTTCAAGGGAGGAGACGCCGCCGACCTCAAAAACTGGAGGCCAATCACGATGGTCTGCGTGGACGTAAAGATCCTGTCCAAGCTTCTGACCGGCAGACTGAGAACCGCCCTCCCCCACATCATCCACAGCGACCAGACGTGTGGGGTGGAAGGGCGATCCGTCAGCTGGAACCTCCATCGCCTGGGCCGAGGACCGGAACGTGCCCATGATGGTGGTCAGCCTGGACCAGGAGAAAGCCTTCGACAGAGTGAACCACAGCTATCTGTTCAGGGTGCTGGAACGCTTCGGTTTCGGAGAGAGTTTCAGCCGCTGGATTCAGATTCTGTACTCTGACGTGGGCAGCAGAGTGAAAGTGAATGGAAACCTGGGGGATTTCATTCCCCAGGAATCCGGGGTACGACAGGCCTGCCCCCTTTCACCCCTTCTCTATGTTCTCTTCACAGAGCCCTTAGCAGAGGCGGTGAGACGGGACCCTGTCATCGACGGCCTGGAGATACCGGGAGGCGCGGGGGAAACCCTGAAGATCTCCCAGTACGCCGACGACACGACGCTGTTCCTGAGGTCGGACAGGGCGTTGAGGAGGGCCCTGCAGGTCATGGAGCAATACTCCAGAGCCTCGGGGTCGAAGCTCAACCGCCGAAAGAGCAAACTGAAGTTCTTCGGGCCCTGGAAGCACAGGACGACGGCACCGGAGGGTCTCGAGCTCTGCACGGAGCCCCTCAGAATACTGGGGGTTTCCTTCCAGAGCCAGGACAACGAGACAAACAACTGGACCGAGAGGATCGCCAGGGTGAACGCGAAGCTGGGTCTGTGGAAAACGCGGTCTCTGTCCTACACAGGGAAAGTGATGGTGTTGAAAGCAGACGTCCTGCCGGCTTTGGTTTACCTGGCGGTGGTGTACCCGCTGCCGGCCAGACTCAGACGAGCGCTGCAAGGGATGATCTTTGGCTTCGTCTTGGGCGGCAAGTACAAGTACATCATGAGAAACCGGATGTGTCAGCCGGTCGAGGAAGGGATTTCCCCCTGAAACTTGACTGCATCTTCTACTGCAACCTCTGTCGGGCGCTGCGGGAGCCCATCGGCCACAAGTACCAGTACTTTGTCAGGCTGTGGCTCTCCATCCCGATGAGGCACTTGGTCCAGTGGTCAAACACTGGGCCCAAGGCAGAGAGGCGACCGAAGTTCTACACCCACGCTGTCAAGTGGAGCAGGAGGTACGAGGCCACGAGACAGCCAGAGCTCTGCACCAACCACAGAGCCCTGTACAAAGAGGTGAGGGGGCATCTGGTCGCCGACGAAAGGCTGCAAGTTCCCAGACAAGTCTGGGAAAGGACGCAGCCTAAAGAACTGGACAATCAACTGAAGGACCTCAACTGGATGGCCGTACACAAGAGACTGGCCACCAGAGAGGTCCTCTACAGACACTCGCTTACCAGGAACCCGCATTGCCCCCAGGACACGTGTTTCGTCGAGGAGACTCAGGAGCACGTGTTCTGGAGCTGCCCCTTCGCCAAGGCGGTGTGGGGCAGAATGGAGAACACCATGCAACTCCTGGGGACGGGTGCGGTGCTCAGTTACCAGTACATTCTGCTGGGGCTGGCACCTACCGGATTGGACAAGGGGACGCAGTTCCTAATATGGCTGCTGCTGTCCCTCACTAAAAAAGGCCTGTGGGATGCGAGGAACAATCTCATCCGGCACAACATCGAGTGGGGAGCGAAAGAGCTGGAGGAGAGGATCCTGGCGGACCTCAGGAGGAGGATGAAGCGCGACGTAGCCAAATGGGGTTTCCCCATGGCGAGGGAGCACTGGAAAGGACTATGGACCCTGTACAGGGATTAATGGTTTAACAGCAAGTAGTAGGGTTTGGAGGGACTCTCATAATAGCGCAAATCCGCCCACAATTGCAAAGGATTGATAACGGACAATCACTGCCGTTCTGCCGTTGTTTTTATTACGTGGAGTGTTAATGTGTGAGATGTTTCCTTTTGAGATGTTTTTTTTTCGGAATAAAGTATATTTTATAAGAAAAAAAAACGCTGGAGGAAACAGTCCATCTGGCCATGAAACTCATTTGAACGTCTAGCTACAGTAACTAACAATATCATGATTTATTCAGGATGTGTGGAATCAGCACGTCCCGGAGACAGCGTCCGATATCGTGAGCATGCTCTGGTGGTGTTCTGCAGGGCTCCAGTGGGTGTCTGTTGGTGGTATAGTGGTGCGCATAGCTGCCTTCCGAGCAGTTTACCTGGGTTCGATTCCCGACCAACGCAGTGGCGAACGTTTTCAACTGCTGTCATGAGCCTAGGAATGTGACTAGCAAAGCCTTTTGAAAGAGGCTGCAAAACAGAATTGGGTGATAATCTCACAGGGGATTCTGAGCGATGTCTGCATACACGCAGTCCGATACGGGTGCTGAAAGCTTGAGCAACTCTCAATGTCATGCTGCCTTTCCCCGGAGTAAATCTGTTACATTGAAAGAATGCTTCTCGCAGGTTCTAAAAGGGCCCTCTGTTAATTGGAGAAATCAGTGATTTCGAATAAATTCTGTATGCGTTAAAAGACAGCTATACACACAGAAAACATGCAGGATGTTTCCCGAGCCGAAACACAGTACGTTTTTTAAACCATTTGACAAAGCCCGCCCACTGAAAACTGCAGCAGATTGTTTAAAGACGTTCAACTTTGTAACTACTGCAAGCACAGGAAGCAGAATAAATTCCTCTTTTCAAACTGTCAAAGGTTTGCTTTGCGAACGCTGCAGGACATCGCACAATCTCTTTTGAACGGGGACAAATGATTTCTTGTGGGGCGCAGTAAGTACAGACGTTTAAAAAGCTCCACTCATGCCGACGATGCAGCACGAAGAAGCGCAACCTAGCGTTTGACAGACAAAAGCCGGGCGCCGCTACGAGCAATATGAAATCAAACTGACAGAACACGGCGTTTCGCGCTGACTCAAAAGTGTTCTCGACAGATCTGTTCCCTGCATAACGCTGAAAGAGCTAAAGAGCGTTTCTGTTGAGAAGACACAAGCTCGTTTCTTTCTACCATGATGTCACCATGACAAAATCTGTCTTTAAACACCTTGCTCAGTCTCTGACGAGACTGTCAAAAATTGCTTTCGCCGATTGTATTGCAAACCGGAGGAAGCGGGGTAATGGGAAAAGTTTTCAACTAGCAATAATCGCGCCTCGGCTAAACCTCACGGGCTACAATACAGCCACTGTGCAAAGCTGACGGTTGCCAGGCAACCGCGGGGATCCTATGGAAATCGTTATCAATCGTCTCATGGCATGTCGTTGCTGTAACGCTTCATATTTGTCGTCTTCTTCTTATAGCTCGAGGTTTTGAAGAATTTCATGACAGATAAGGTGTCCGTCGGGAACAAAGGGCGTTGTGAGAAAACCGTTGCTTATTTTCAGCAGCAGAAATACAACCCTTTAAATACAAGATGACAGAACAATGACGAAGGGCATGCCGGGAGGAAATCATGCACTATAGAAGAAAGGGGGCGGGCACGTACAGTTCACATTCAAGCCACAAGTACTCTTCTCGGATGTTGCACAAACAAATCCTAACGTCCTGAAAGCATTGCAGCATGTTTGTGTCCCACTTCCCGTAGCTGCAGGACGACTGACACGAACGGACAAACACAATCTGTGGCGTTTAGCGTGACATAGTCTTGCTGGCATCGTGCTGTCTCACTGCAATACTGTACCGCTGCAGGAAACAGTCCATCTGGCCATGAAACTCATTTGAACGTCTAGCTACAATAGTAACTAACAATATCATGATTTATTCACGATGTGTGGAATCAGCACATCCCGGAGACAGCGTCCGATATCGTGAGCATTCTCTGGTGGTGTCCTCCAGGTCTCTAGCAGAGGTGCTTTGGTGGTACATTGGTGAGAATAGCTGCCTTCCAAGCAGTTGACCCGGGTTCGATTCCCGGCCAACGCAGTGGCGAATCTCTTTAAATGCTGTCATGAGCCTAGGAATGTGACCAGCAAAGCCTTTTGAAAGAGCTAAAGTACTGCACAACAGAATTGGGGGAGAATCTTACAGGGGATTCTGAGCGATGTCTGTATACACGCAGTCCGCATACACGAAGTCCGATACGGGTGCTGAAAGCTTGAGCAACTCTCAATGTCATGCTGCCTTTCCCCGGAGTAAATCTGTTACATTGAAAGACTGCTTCTTGCAGGTTCAAAAAGGGCCTCCTGTTAATTGGAGAAATCAATGATTTCGAATTAATTCTGTATGCGTTAAAAGATAGCTATACACACAGAAAACATGTAGGATGTTTCCCGAGCCGATACACTGTGCGTTTTTCCAAGCCATTTGACAAAGCCCGCCCACTGAAAACTGCAGCAGATCGTGTAAAGACGTTCAACTTTGTAACTACTGCAAGCACAGGAAGCAGAATAAATTCGTCTTTTCAAACTGTCAAAGGTTTGCTTTACGAACGTTGCAGGACATCACACAATCTCTTTTGAACGGGAACAAATGATTTCTTACGGGGCGCAGTAAGAACAGACGTTTAAAAAGCTCCACTTATGCCGACGATGCAGCATGAAGAAGCGCAACCTAACTTTTGACAGACAAAAGCCGGGTGCCGCTACAAGAATCTCACAGGGGATTCTGAGCGATGTCTGCATACACGCAGTCCGATACGGGTGCTGAAAGCTTGAGCAACTCTCAATGTCATGCTGCCTTTCCCCGGAGTAAATCTGTTACATTGAAAGAATGCTTCTCGCAGGTTCAAAAAGGGCCCCCTGTTAATTGGAGAAATCAATGATTTCGAATAAATTCTGTATGCGTTAAAAGACAGCGATACACACAGAAAGCATGCAGGATGTTTCCCGAGCCGAAACACAGTACGTTTTTCCAAGCCATTTGACAAAGCCCGCCCACTGAAAACTGCAGCAGATCATGTAAAGACGTTCAACTTTGTAACTACTGCAAGTACAGGAAGCAGAATATATTCCTCTTTTCAAACTGTCAAAGGTTTGCTTTGCGAACGCTGCAGGACATCGCACAATCTCTTTTGAACGGGGACAAATGATTTCTTATGGGACGCAGTAAGTACAGATGTTTAAAAAGCTCCACTCTTGCCGACGATGCAGTACAAAGAAGCGCAACCTAGCGTTTGACAGCCAAAAGCCGGGCGCCGCTGCGAGCAATATGAAATCAAACTGACAGAACACGGCGTTTCGCGCTGACTCAAAAGTGTTCTCGACAGATCTGTTCCCTGCATAACGCTGAAAGAGCTAAGAGCGTTTCTGTTGAGAAGAAACAAGCTCGTTTCTTTCTATCATGATGTCAGCATGACAAAATCTGTCTTTAAACACCTTGCTCAGTCTCTGACGAGACTGAGCGTTAAAGATGGCATTCAGGTGGGAGGTAAAGTTTAGAGGTTGAGGAGTTTCTTGAGTTTTTCATGACCTGAATATCATTTGTTTGCTTTTTTGACTACAGAAAAATAAGGACTTAAAACTAGTTGTTTAAACTTCGGTTATAATTGAAAAATAAAAAGTTATTTTTGAGGTTGAAGAATTTCGATATGAGTAGTACTGGGAAAAGAAAAGAGAGTGCTGGGTCTTCGAAGGAGAAGACTAAGATACCTCAGTCAAATATATATAGGAACAAGTAATAGGTTTATTCCATGCTGAAAAAAAGAAGAAAGAGAACACAATGTTTCGGCCGTGGAGCCTTCTTCAGGTGTGAGAGAGACAGGGCAGTAGGCAAAGGTAAAGTAGCGGGAGAACAAAGGTTGGGAGGGAGGAGGAGTGAGAGGCGGGAGCAGGGGACAGAAAGAGAGGCCAATCAAGAGGTGTGAAGTCAGAATGGGTGCAGAGAGGTGTGAAATGAAACTTCCAATGAATGGGGAAAATTTAAAAGAACAGTAGTCTGTCGTTAAGGAAGTGGTATCCACCATTTCTCTTCTTATCAGCAGTAATGAGCTCCCCCAGGAGGCAAACCGGCTCATCATGGAACATCCACAGGTATCTCAATTTTACCTCCTCCCCAAAATCCACAAACCGGACACCCCTGGACGCCCCATCGTATCAGCATGTAACTGTCCAACTACTTACATCTCAGCCTTTCTCGACAGCCTCATGAGACCGCTGGTTGAAGATCTTCCCTCATACATCAAAGACACCAACCACGCGCTCCAACTTTTTAATGATTTCCAATTTCAGGGTACCGAATGCTACATTTTTACCATGGACATCACATCTCTGTACACCGTCATTCCCCATAATGACGGCCTTACAGCACTCAAGCACATGCTGGACAAACGCACAGTGCTTGATCCACCCACCCACACCCTGGTACGCCTTGCAGAATTGGTCCTCACACTGAACGCATTCTCTTTCAATAATCTTTTTTACCAACAGGTCAGTGGAGTTGCCATGGGCACCAGAATGGGACCCAGCTATGCCAACATTTTTGTCGGCTGGGTAGAAGAACGCTTCTTCGCTTCCTACACTGGCTATGTCCCTGACCTCTACAAACGATATATTGATGACTGCGTCGGTGCCGCCACATGCTCCAACGATCAGCTTGAGTTCTTCCTGCACCATTTCACCAACTTCCACCCGTCCCTCAAATATACGATTAACATATCTTCCACTACTCTTCCGTTTCTAGACATCCACTTGTCTATCAACTACCCCCGACTGTCCACTTCAGTTTATTACAAACCCACGGATTCACACAGCTACCTCCTGTACAGCTCATTTCACCCCAACCACACTAAAAACTCTCTTCCTTTTTCACAGTTCCTTAGGTTACGACGATTATGCAGCGACGACATCGACTTCGAGAACCAAGCCCTCGAAATGTACTCATTTTTCATCAACAGAGGATACCCCAGCAGTGTGATTGACAGGGCCCTTGCCCGAGCCAAAAACACCCCCCGGACCATCAACCCGATCAGGAACTCCCGCCGTAACAACCGCATTCCTCTGGTGCTTCCTTACCACCCTAACACACTTCCTATCCCCAGGACCATTAACCACAACTTTTCCATCCTACAGGATGATCCCTCCATTGGGGCCCTCTTTTCTGATCGCCCTATCATCTCATATCGCCGACCACCTAATCTGCGTAACCTCCTTGTTCACAGCTCCCTTGACCGCCCTCAACAACCATCCACACCAGGCACTTTCCCTTGCAACAGAGCTCGCTGTATCACCTGCAAATACACAGCCACCACCACACTCATTCAAGGCCCCTCAGGACAATTCCGGATCACCCAGAATGCATCTTGTACCTCCAGCAACCTTATTTACTGTATCTCTTGCAGTAAATGCCCAGCCATCTACATTGGAGAAACAGGAAGGAGACTCGGAGACCGTTTCAGAGAACACGTCAGGGCTGTAAAGATTAAAGATCTCTCCAAGCCCATTGTTTCTCATTTCACCTCTGACGGCCACGACCACTCTAATCTCTCCGTCTGTGTTCTCAAAGACGGTTTTCCAAACTCATACATCAGAAAGACCACCGAAACTAAAATTATTCTGCAGCTAGGATCACACCTTCTCCCTTCCCTTAACGACAGACTACTGTTCTTTTAAATTTTCTCCATTCATTGGAAGTTTCATTTCACACCTCTCTGCACCCATTCTGACTTCACACCTCTTGATTGGCCTCTCGTTCTGTCCCCTGCTCCCGCCTCTCACTCCTCCTCCCTCCCAACCTTTGTTCTCCCGCTACTTTACCTTTGCCTACTGCCCTGTCTCTCTCACACCTGAAGAAGGCTCCACGGCCGAAACGTTGTGTTCTCTTTCTTCTTTTTTTCAGCATGGAATAAACCTATTACTTGTTCCTTTGCAGCCTACGCATGCTGACGCAGCTACCCACCTGAACTACTACCAAATATATATAGTACTACAAGAAAATCGATGGCAACGAAAGAGAAAAGTGAAGCAGCTGCAAGGGACGTGGAAAGAGTGCTGGAGATGCACTCGTACGCGAGTGCTCACAGCCCGAGTGAGACTCATCTGCCGGAGGAAGAGCTGGAGTCCTTGCTCAGCACACCTGTGAAAACCCCAGCAGCCAAGAGAGGAAGGGGCGAGCTGACGCTGAGGAGCTCCAGACCAACATCTTCAACATGATGGCACAGAACACGGGTGAGCTGAAGGAAATGATTCATTTTAATACAGTCGGAATTAAAGGTCTTAAAAAGTCCGTAGACTTTGTGTTCAAAGAGGTTGAAGACTTAAAGAGTGAAGTAAAAGACCTTAAACGAGTGAATACCGAACAGGAAAAACATATTAAAGAACTTGAAGTGAAAGTGAACGATGCAGAAAGATACCGTGGACGATGGAATTTAAAATTACTTGGAGTTAAGGAGGAACGCGATGAGGACATTGTTGCAACAGTGAAGGGTATCTGTAGAAGGACCCTGCCGGACCAGGAGGACGTGATATCAGCCATTGACGTTGTTCACAGGCTCGGGAGAGCGAACATGTCTGGGCAAGTGCGCCCCAGAATGATTATAATACAGTTCACCAAGAGGACGGCGAGGGACACGCTATGGCGAGCGGCGAGGAGGAATGAGTATTTGAATGAGAACAAACTGTGGTTTGCAGAGGACCTGTCCGCCGCAGACAGGAGCACCAGGAACCAGCTGTGGCCCCAGGTTGAAGCTGCAAATAGAGAGGGGAGGAAAGCCTACTTTGTGGGAGTGAGGGCCTTTGTGGACGGGAAGGAGATTCGCTCCCAGTGACTTCTCAGTTAATGATTATGTTTGGTTTTATTTGTTATAGCAGTATATACTAGTGTTTGTTTAGTGTTATCTTGGAACGTTGTAGTTATGTATTAAAGACTGTTATAGTTCTGGTTCTTGAAAAACTCAATAATTTAGACAATCTTAGAGTTAGTTATTTGCTTTTGTGTATGTCTTTTTCTATTTTCTCTATTAATGCCATAGGTATTCGAAATGTTGTGAAAAGAAAAGCAGTTTTTTTGTTTTGTAAAAAAGCGAATGCTGATTTTTATTATATACAGGAAACACATGCATGTCAATCGGATTTGCAGTTTTGGAGGAATCAGTGGGGGGATGATATTTGGCTTTCCAATGGTACTAATCACTCAGCAGGTGTTGCTGTTTTGAAAGGAAACTTTAAAGGGAAAATTCTTCACAGTAGTATGCATCATTCTGGGAGATGGATCATTTTAACAGTTGATATTGGGGGGAAACAGTATATACTTGTTAATGTATATGCCACCAATAATAAAATACAAAATAGACTTCTTTTTCAGGAACTAGAAGATAGTATAAGACAGGTTTTAAATAGATTTTCAGAAGCTAAAATAATTTTGGGTGGAGATTTTAATACAGTGTTTGATGAGAGTATGGATAGATGGCCTCAAAGGGTTAATCATAGAGGTGAGTCTGTTCATTTGGAAAATCTGTGCTTTGGCTTGGGTGTAATTGATATCTGGAGATGTTTGAACCCGGGATTAAGTCAGTTTTCATGGAGTAATCGAGATTTTTCGAAACAGTCTAGAATTGATATGTGGCTCATTTCAAAAGAATTGGAGAATCTCACTACTGATGTCTATATGAGTCCTGCAGTTTTGACGGATCATAAAGGTATCTTTTTGTTGATTAATACATCTGGATCTTTAAAAACCAAAAAATTTAGTTACTGGAAATTTAACAAAACTCTTTTGGAAGATGACCAATTTGTAAAGGATGCTAACTTAATTATTAAAGATTGTTATAGAAAGGCATTACAGAACAATTCTTTCGGCAGTTATTGGGAATTTATGAAGTACAAAATTAGGGAGTTAGCTATTAAAAGGATCAAAACCCTAGTTATGTTAAAAAGAAATAAAGAAGATACTCTTATTAAAGATATAATCGAATTAACTCAGATTACTGATTACAGTCAGGAAGAAAAAGAAAAATTGAGTCTTTTGCAATTGCAATTAGATCAGACTTATGAAGAAAAAGCTAAAGGTGCATTTATACGATCAAGAAGAATGTGGATGGAAGAAGGGGAAAAAATACTAAATATTTTTATAATTTAGAAAAAAGAAGTTTAGAATATAAATTGATTGACAAGTTAAAAATTAATGGCAGTATTACAGATAATCTCAAAGATATAGCTTTATATGTTACGGATTTTTACAAAACTTTATACTCAGCAAGACACAACAGGTCGGATATGGATGTATTTTTGCATTCCATAAGGAGAGACGCTAGATTTATAGAGGAGGAATTCCGTATACAATGTGATCAACAAATTACTAAGAACGAAATAAAGATAAATATTGATAAGTTAAAAGACAATAAATCCCCTGGGAATGACGGTTTATGTAGTGAATTTTATAAATTTTTTCAAGATGTGTTAATTGATTTTTTATTTGGTGTTTTTGAAGAAGCTATACAAAAAAAGGAAATGCCACCTTCTCTGAAACAGGGATTGATTTCATTTATTCCCAAACCTGACAAGGATAAGCTAATATTAGAAAATTGGAGACCTATAACTCTGTTGAATAATGATGGAAAATTATTAGCTTTGATATTTGCGAATAGATTAAAGAAAGGGTTGGCTCAGATTATTGATGAGACGCAATCTGGTTTTATGAAAGGCAGGCATATTTGCAATAAAATCCGTTTAATTCTGGATCTTATAGAAGATGATAGTTATATTTTATTTGTGGACTTTTATAAAGCTTTTGATACAGTAGAGCATACATTTATTTTTAAGTGTTTAGAATTTTTTGGTTTTGGTGAATATTTTCAGAATGTTGTTAAGACTCTTTATAATGGGTGTAATAGCTCAGTCAGATTACATAATGGTACATCTCCAAGATTTGAAATTGGAAGAGGTATTAGGCAGGGATGTCCAATATCTCCTTTTCTCTTTTTATTAGTAACTCAGACTTTGACTCTTCATATTAATAATAGCATTATGGAAGGCATTAGTATCTTGGGAAGGGAAATTAAGATTTATCAACTAGCAGACGATACCACTATTTTTCATAAGAATAGTAAAGAGGTTTCTAAAGCAATTGAGGTTTTAAATGTGTTCTCATCAGTCTCAGGATTGTCTCTGAATATTGACAAGTGTGAACTGTTTTCTCTGAAGGATTCTAATTTAGATGCAATAGTGAATATACCTGTGAAGAAAGTGGTTTGTTATTTGGGTATTATAGTCTGTAAAGACCAAGATGAAAGATGTAAATTGAATTTTACGCTTATTTTATATAAAACTAAAAAAAGATTTCAGTCTTGGTTAATGAGGGACCTATCGTTGGCAGGTCGGGTTCTACTGTCGAAAGCAGAGGGTATATCTCGCTTTGTGTACGCCTAGCTTTCACTGAATGTGCCTTCGCATCTTATTGATGAGTTTGACAAACTATTATACAACTTTATTTGGAAGAATAAACCTCATTATATCAGGAAACACCTTCTGAGTAAACCAAAAAACCAAGGTGGCTTGAATGTTATAGACTTTTATATGTCAAATATAACTTTTAAAATAAATTGGATTAGGAAATTTATTAATAATAAAAATAGTAATTGGAATTTTATTCCAAACATAATTTTTCAGAATGTTGGGAATCTTGACTTTTTGTTAAAATGTAACTTTGATATAAAGAAAATCCCAGTTAAGTTATCTAATTTTCATAAGCAAGTACTATTATACTGGACTTTATTATACAAACACAACTTCTCACCACACACATATTATATTTGGAATAATAAAGACATTAAGTTTAAAAATAAAAGTTTATTTTTACATAGTTGGTTTAATAACAGAATGTATTGATGTACCCAGTGGCTCAACTGTTGAATGAAGATGGTAGATTGCTTACTTATCCTGAATTCCTGGAGAGATTTCAGTTCCCTGTTACTCCCAAGGAATATGCAATAGTTTTTGATGCCATTCCGGAAGGTGTAGTGGGCTTATTAAAAGCAAATCAAAGTGTTAATAGGACTGACCTCCTTTTGGGTCCTACAACTGATTTATTCTTGGATGGCGTGGAAATAAAGGATAAGAAGTGTAACAATACTCCTATTAGAAATCTTTGTAAACCCTATCTTATCCCTTCTTGTTTGTCTTTTTGGAATGCAATGTTTGAAAATATAAACTGGAAGTTAGTTTGGACAATTCCTGATAGATTTTGTATTACAAATAAAGTTAAAGAGATATCGTTTAAAATTATTCATAAGTTTTATCCAGTGAAATTAGTACTCTTTAAATTTAAGCATGAGCAGGATGATCTGTGTGTTTTTTGTCGGGCAGAAAAGGAATCTTTGGTGCATTTATTTGTTAGGTGTAGGTTTGTGAAGCTGTTTTGGACGGATTTACAGAGTTTTGTTTGCAGGCAGTTAAAGGTGTTTTTTAGATTGAAGGATTTTGACATTTTATTGTACTGTTTAGTAGAAAATTTGGAAAAAGAGCATTTATTTATAGTCAATTTATTAATCATTCTTGGTAAATTTCACATCCATAAATCCAAATGGTCTAATAATACTCCCCTTTTTAGTTCTTTTGAGGTGGAGCTGATACACTATTTAAATTCTATTAAAAATGTGAGAAATAATAAAGCACGGAAAACATATGATATATGTAAAAAATACAATTTAATCATATAACTTACTTATTACCTCTGGTGGTTAACTGTTTATTTTTCTGTTTGTGTTTGTTCTCTTGTACCTAATTTGATCCTTTGATTGTATTTGTATTTGTAAATTCTTTACACATTTAATAAAAAATTCTTTAAAAAAAAAGTCTCTGACGAGACTGTCAAAAATTGCTTTCGCCGATTGTATTGCAAACCGGCAGAAGCGGGGTATTGGGAAAAGTTTTCAACTAGCAATAATCGCGCCTCGGCTAAACCTCACAGGCTGCGATACTGCCACTGCACAAAGCTGATGGTTGCCAGGCAACCGTGGGGATCCTATGGAAATCGGTATCAATCGTCTAATGGCATGTCGTTGCTGTAACGCTTCATATTTGTCGTCTTCTTCTTATAGCTTGAGGTTTTGAAGAATTTCATGACAGACAAGGTCTCCGTCGGTAACAAAGGGCGTTGTGAGAAAACCATTGCTTATTTTCAGCAGCAGAAATACAACCCTTTAAATACAAGATGACAGAACAATGACGAAGGGCATGCCGGGAGGAACTTAAGCACTACAGAGGAAAGGGGGCGGGCACGTACAGTTCACATTCAAGCCACAAGTACTCTTCTCGGATGTTGCACAAACAAATCCTAACGTCCTGAAAGCATTTCAGCATGTTTGTGTCCCACTTCCCGTACCTGCAGGACGACTGACACGAACGGACAAACACAATCTGTAGCGTTTAGTGTGACATAGTCTTGCAGGCATCGTGCTGTCTCGCTGGAATACTATACCGCTGGAGGAAACAGTCCAACTGGCCATGAAACTCATTTGAATGTCTAGCTACAGTAACTATCAATATCATGATTTATTCACGATGTGTGGAATCAGCACGTCCCGGAGACAGCTTTCGATATCGTGATCATTCTCTGGTGGTGTCCTTCAGGACTCTGGGGTGTGTGTGTTGGTGGTATAGTGGTGAGCATAGCTGCCTTCCAAGCAGTTGAAGTGGGTTCGATTCCCGCCCAACGCAGTGGTGAATTTTTTCAAATGCTGTCATGAGCCTAGGAATGTGACTAGCAAAGCGAAGCCTTTTGAAAGAGGCTGCAAAACGGAATTGGGGGAGAATCTTACAGGGGATTCTGAGCGATGTCTGCATACACGCAGTCCGATACGGGTGCTGAAAGCTTGAGCAACTCTCAATGTCATGCTGCCTTTCCCCGGAGTAAATCTGTTACATTGAAAGACTGCTTCTCGCAGGCTCAAAAAGGGCCCCCTGTTAATTGGAGAAATCAATGATTTCGAATGAATTCTGTATGCGTTAAAAGACAGCTATACACACAGAAAACATGCAGGATGTTTTCGAGCCGAAACACCGTGCGTTTTTCCAAGCCATTTGACAAAGCCCGCCCACTGAAAACTGCAGCAGATCGTGTAAAGACATTCAACTTTGTACAGTGGTGTGAAAAAGTGTTTGCCCCCTTCCTGATTTCTTATTTTTATGCAGGTTTGATCTGAAATGTTTCAGATCATCAAACAAATTGAAATATTAGACAAAGATAACACAAGTAAACACAAAATGCAGTTTTTAAATGAAGGTTTTTATTATTAAGGGAAAAAAAATCCAAACTTACATGGCCCTGTGTGAAAAAGTGATTGCCTCCCCTGTTAAAACATTAATCAACTGTGGTTTATCACATCTTTGGAAAGCTGAGTTCAATTTTTCTAGCCACACCCAGGCCTGATTACTGCCACACCTGTTCTCAATCAAGAAATCACTTAAATAGGACCTGCCTGACAAAGTGAAGTAGACCAAAAGATCCTCAAAAGCTAGACATCATGCTGCGATCCAAACAAATTCAGGAACAAATGAGAAACAGAGTAATTGAGATTTATCAGTCTGGAAAAGGTTATAAAGCCATTTCTAAAGCTTTGGGACTCCAGCGATCCACAGTGAGAGCCATTATCCACAAATGGCGAAAACATGGAACAGTGGTGAACCTTCCCAGGAGTGGCTGGCCGACCAAAATTACCCCAAGAGCGCAGCGACGACTCATCCAAGAGGTCACAAAAAACCCCACAACAACATCCAAAGAACTGCAGGCTTCACTTGCCTCAGTTAAGGTCAGTGTTCGTGACTCCACCATAAGAAAGAGACTGGGCAAAAACGGCCTGCATGGCAGAGTTCCAAGACGAAAACCACTGCTGGGCAAAAAGAACATAAAGGCTCGTCTCAGTTTTGCCAGAAAACATCTTGATGATCCCCAAGACTTTTGGGAAAATACTCAGTGGACTGACGAGACAAAAGTTGAACTTTTTGTAAGGCGTGTGTCCCATTACATCTGGCGTAAAAGTAACACAGCATTTCAGAGAAGGGACATCATACCAACAGTAAAACATGGTGGTGGTAGTGTGATGGTCTGGGGCTGTTTTGCTGCTTCAGGACCTGGAAGACTTCCTGTGGTAAATGGAACCATGAATTCTGCTGTCTACCAAAAAATCCTGAAGGAGAATGTCCGGCCATCTGTTCGTGACCTCAAGCTGAAGCGCACTTGGGTTCTGCAGCAGGACAATGATCCAAAACACACCAGCAAGTTCACCTCTGAATGGCTTAAGAAAAACAAAATGAAGACTTTGGAGTGGCCTAGTCAAAGTCCTGACCTGAATCCGATTGAGATGTTGTGGCATGACCTTAAAAAAGCGGTTAAGGCTCGAAAACCCTCTAATGTGGGTGAATTACAACACTTCTGCAAAGATGAGTGGGCCAAAATTCCTCCACAGCGCTGTAAAAGACTCATTGGCAGTTATCGCAAACGCTTGATTGCAGTTGTTGCTGCTAAAGGTGGCCCAACCAGTTATTAGGTTTAGGGGGCAATCACTTTTTCACACAGGGCCATGTAGGTTTGGATTTTTTTTCCCTTAATAATAAAAAACCTTCATTTAAAAACTGCATTTTGTGTTTACTTGTGTTATCTTTGTCTAATATCTCAATTTGTTTCATGATCTGAAACATTTCAGTGTGACAAACATGCAAAAAAATAAGAAATCAGGAAGGGGGCAAACACTTTTTCACACCACTGTATATTATCATTATGGAAAGATACACTTCAAATGTTTTTTTTATTTAAATTGCAAGCAGTAACTCATGAACATCTAAACATGCTTACCTTTTTGCCTATAAATATTATCAACCAGTGGTTCAGTCTTTAAAACTGAATACTTTCAAAGCAAAAATGTGGGTTTAACCCCTGTTTACTCTAAAATTATTTGAAACTCAGTTGTATATGTATTAACAGTGTGTTTTTTACTGTAGAATTACTGTTATTTTCCTCTTGTTGTATAGTGTTATGTGTGACAGGAGGAGTAGAATCTCTTGAATTTCTTGAGTGTCTGAGCTCCACAGCTGGCTCGTCTGCTCTGTTCAGCTCTGCTGTGGCTCTGATTGAGGTTTTCTTTTCAAGATTCTTAATGTCTGCTTGAGGTTTGCAGGATGTGCTTTGTCTTTCATTGTATTTTCTTCAGCCACAAAATGCAGACACCGAAGTCAAAGTGAGAACGATGACATGATCACAGCCCTTGTATGATCCTCCTTTCTCAATAAAAAACAAGTGCTACATTTTTATATGAAATTATCCAAATTTATAATGAAAATCCCTCTAACTAGACTTCACAAACTGCCGTTTTTGGGGTACACTGTATGTATTTAATGGACTCTCATATTTACTCAAGATGAGTTTCCTTTTCCATTTATCTGCCAAAGTTCAGTTTGATTGCATTACAGGAGTACAAAACCCATCAGCTGCATACCTATCATGTAGCTTTATAATGCAATTAAACACACTTGCTCCTGAATGATTTACAGGCAGAGTATTTGTCTGATACTGCACTTCCAATAACATTTTAATGAAAAAATAAATGGATTGGGTCATGCTCCTATTTTGCCAAGTCTCAAATAAAGGAAGACTATTAAATAGAAAATAAGGTTATTATCAGCAGTAAATTGTTCACACAACAATGCTTTATAACAGAGGTTCATAACTTCTATACTACAGTTTTACTGCAGCTCCGCCCTTTGGTTCTCAAAATCTGTTCTCACATCCCTTCTCAAACCCCCAGCAAAACCAACAGGCTTATGTGCAGTACAGGAAAGGGAGTCTCCTCAGGGTGCAGCTGTGCTTTGCCCCAGGGGCTTTACTGAGATGAGGGCTCTCTCTCACTGAGCTTGTTATTCAAGCTGCACATCCCTGGAGGTCTCCTCTGGACCCACTGTTGGAGACATCTGCGAAGGACAGGAGGCAAGGACCTGTCCTGAGATCCCTCTCAGCTCTCAGAGCCCTGAGTCAGCACAGCTGCAGGGAGCAGTCCCAGTCAGAGCCCAGGCGAACAAAGAAATGCTCTCCAGACAGAATGGACAAGGATGCCTGTCTCCCCAGGATGCAACAGGAGGATCGGCTGGGACACTGGAAGGAGACTGAGGGCAAAAAAGAAAGAACAGAACCCAGACAGCCCAAGAGGCAGGCAAGGTTGGAAAAGAAAAGAGCCCTGAACCAGAGAAGAATGCTCCGCGGAGAGGAGCTGGAAGGGTGGCCAGAAAGAGGCCAGAGAAAAGAACAAGTGGAAGAAGACTGGGCCGTGGGGAAAGGCCCACCCCCTCGGTGGCACAGACATCATGGGGACCTGGATGTGGAAAGGAACCGCCGGAGATGAAGACCAGCTGGGAAAAGTCTGGTATTCCCAGGAGCAGAGGCCAGGAGACACCGAGCAGTCAGAGTTGGAGCAGAGCTGCAGGGCTGGACGGGGAGAGCTCTGCGGTCCTGGATGGCGGAAGCTGCTGCGGTGATGAGTGAATCCTGGAACTGGAGTGATCTGGACCGGAGCCTGAGCAGACTGCCTCAGCAGCAAGAGATTGGTGGTCAGCGTCTTCGGCTATGTAGTGGCATCATGTGCCAACCTCCCAGGAAGAAAAGGAGGATGCTTGGGTATCTCTGGCTTGGAACAGGGTTCTGTTGCCGAGCACCGAGGGAGAAGGGGTATTTGACTTTGGAGTGGAATCCTGCCGTCAAGAACCACAGAGGGGGTGCAGACAGGTTTTGGGATCCAGAGGGAGACGACCACCTGGACAGGCTTCTGAGGCATCTGCACAAGGAACTGGAGAGCAGGCAAGAACAGACAGGATGGTGGAAAAATAAAACAGAATGGAGGAGAAAAAAGTGCAGACCTAAAACTAAAAGGAGATGAAAAAATCAATGACAAAGCGCCATTGATGCTGGGCTCCAGCTTTAATTGAGTAATTGAGTAAAGATTGGAATAATTGGTCATTTAATACAGATCACCTGAAGGGGATCTGATTTATGAGACAAGCCTTGGAAAACCTTCAGCCCTTGTGAGAATGTGCCGGTTTCACTGGGCAACCGCTAGCCGAGAGAGGTTGTGTACTTTTGTCCAACTGAGCAATCTGGCTTTTATAAAATACACTGACTTTTTAATGTTTAATGTTTAACATGCTATAATACACAGTTTAAAATTATTAAAAGTCTAAACAGTATACAACATAAATTCTTAATTGGAAAAAGATTGTCCCTCAGCAGTAACTGGGATTCGAAACCGACCATTTTCTGGCGACAGCTCAAATGCTGTACATGAAACATTAAGCTTTATTAGCTCCACTTGGTGGTTTTACAAGGGGCTTCAGAATACTATTATCCTATTTAAAAAAACATGCGGTATGTTGTGCTACGTCCACCGCCTTTTAATGCAGCATACCTCACTCATTTTGAATGGCTGGATTTATACCTACATCCCCAGTGGGCAAAAGATGTAGAATGTACTTCTATTAAACACATACCTTAGACGTATAAATGTGGTCCGTACTACGTCTATATCGAAATTCAAATATATGTATATTGTTATACGTCAGTTATACATCTATGATTATATGTCCATTACACATATATGGTTGGAGTTCTATTATATAGATAACTTTAGAGGACTATTATACATATATGGTTAGAGGTCTATTATACATCAAAGATTGGTTTTATAGGTGCAGAAACTAGTAAATCATGCCAATCATTTGGTTTAGCAATGTATTCTGAAAATATACAATCATTTGCACCTGGAAAATATGTAGTTTAAATGATACCAGAAACATTATTCACATACCACTCAGCACAATACACTTGCAAGGTCTAATACTAGAAGTAACTAATAACAGAAGTACTCATGAAACGTTTCAAATATATGGCCAATCATAAAAAAGTTTCATTACGTAGCCTTCAGCTATTACTCAACTTGACATGTTTGTACTGAACAATTTTATATTTTTTTCCATCTAAAAACTGACATAGCAAAAATATTGTAATTAACATATGGCCAATCATCATCATCAAAAAAACCCCAACTTATCTTAAACTTCAGCTACAAATTCTAGTAACATGGCAAAATATATACATATAGTAATGACAAACACATGGTCAATCATCAAAAGCAACTAGTGTTCAATAATTGCTATACCTGCATCAAAACTACAAACTCTAATGACAGAGCAAGGGCTATTTACCATATTAAAGATGCAATTGTGGGTTCACGTATATGGTAAATTGCACAATTTAGTCCAAATAGAATGTGATTTGAGTACCCTTTGTTGATAAATATTAAAAATAATAGTTACATTGCTGATGTGAACTCTAATTGCTAATTACATGAACACGCTAACTGTAATTGATATCGACAATGACAAGCCACACGCTAATTGAATGAGAGTTTAATATCAAACTTAAAACCACATTTCGATCCAAATGTAAGTTTTAAAATGTACAACTTCTGTATTTCTGAGAAAATATTATTGCAATGTGAAGTTAAGAAGATTTTTACTGTCCACCATTTGCAAAGCCCTGTCTAATTGTCCTAATAGCAACTTATTTTCAGTGTCCAGACTTCCTGGCCCCCTGCCTTGCATACACATTCTTCAAATAATGCATTATGTGCTCCTTTATTTCTTTTTCTGTTGCTGTTGGGTGGGACTTCAGCACTGCAGCTAGGAGAAAATTTTAGTTAATTAATACTAAAAGAAATGATGACTAATCTCTTCTTGAACATAATCTAAAAAAAGAACCATTAAGATTTACTAAGATCAAAGGTTAGTCAATGTATAAAATTTGACTTGCATTATAGTAATTGAGTAATGAAGTCTGTCCTAATTAAACAGTACCTAAAGTTTGAAAGTACAATATAGAATAAGAGTACCTTTAATTACTATACAAAGATTTGTGTCTCCCTGGCCCCTCTTTTCTTGAATTCTATCATCAGTTCATTTGTCATGAAAATCAGTCTGAAAACCAAATTATCACTGAGCTTAAATATTTTTCAAGTGAGTTCCCACTCAACGTTTATTTACTCAGATGTTTAGGATCAAATGTAGGACTGTAGTCATATTTTAAAAGACAATTTTGCAGTTTTACACCTTGCAAATTCAGGGGTTAGTACATAAGTATATATAAATTATATTTTGTGGATAGATATTTTGTGTACTTGATCAAAGTAAAAATTTCATGTAAAAATGAAATTAAAAAATCAATAATCAATAATTTCACACTCTCTGGCACTCTTCGGTACTCTCCAAAGTTGGTTTATCTGGAAATAATATGGACGCTATTTTTACTACTAGATCTTCATTAATCAGCTAATCAGACATACACATTACACACGACCATTCAATGTAACAAACACATGTTCACGTATTAACTGCACTTTTATGCAGTACTTGCTCAGTCTTAGAAAACAAAGTTCCAAAGTTGTAGTAACCTTAATCCAAAGTAAATGTACTGGCCACTAAATTTATCACTGACTTGCTCTTTCTTAGGTGTTTGTAAGAGAGTCCTTTGGTAGCTTGTGCCCCTGATGTCGCAATATCTCCAATAAATCATTGAAACACTCTCTTTTACAACCATGCTTAGCTGACCAAGCTACAAGTTCAGTAAATAGATTTGGCCCTGCTGGGTCAGTCTGTGCCTAATCTACAAGGTCAATAGATTCAGGACTGGGGTCAGTTACCTCGGATTCATCAGAGTCAAAAATCTGCTCCTTGTTCAAGATTTCTTCTTCAGAAGAAAGAACATCTTTAGTGTACCCATAGACATTTGAGCTCTGATGTATAATGTCATCATTGACACTAGCACCCATATCACCAGATGATTGTTCCACATCTTCATTCTTAGTGTCATCTTCATGAAAACTTTCATTTTGATCATCACCGCTGGATTCTGCAAGAGCATTTAGCTCTGCACTGCGCTTCCTCTATTGGGATAGATAGTGCTTTGACACAATGGCTGGTTTAGCGTGCCCCCTATTACGTGCTGATGTGCACCTACAGACAATTTTAATGCATGCAGTTAGTAAGGAAACGGTGACTGTTGTATGTAAGGTATTATAAGGACTAGGAAATATAAAGTTGGGGGGGGGGATGTCAAGGAAATTGGCTTCCTTAATAAAAAGATAAAAATAGAAAATCTACAGGCATTCAAACGATCAAAATTTTACTATTTATTTTCAGGCAGGTGGGTCAGGAACCCCTCAGAAAAATCCCTGTATGCAAAGATGTGTAAATAAATTACATACTGTGAAAATAATTTACTTTGTACACTATGCAGATTGTGGTCATATACTCCTAGCTGAGGCATACACGATATATAAAAAGCCTCAAATTAAAAACCTAAACCTAAAGATCCCCACCTCTTTCCGCTACAGTCCTCTGCTCTACCAACTGATCTATCCAAGGAACAAACATGCAGATTTTCTCACACATACAAGACAATGTAGTGTTCAGCTGAAGTGTGTATTCGCAGGTCCCACTTGTAATCTGGCCTGGCTGGCTCTCCTCCCAGTGGTGAATCAAATGCCAGATCCACTGGAGTACGTAGCTCCTGGCCCAGTATGAGCAAGGCCGGGGTGCACCCAGTGGACTCCTGCACAGCGGTCCAGTACGCCCAGACTGCGAGGGGTAAGTGGCGGTCTCAGTCCTGCTGGTGCTGCGAGACCAAGGTGGCCAGTTGAGTGGAGAGCATCCAATTGAAAAGCTCCACCAACCCGTGGCTCTGGGGGTGCAGTGGGGTGGTCCTCGTTTTCTTAATCCCCAGGTGCTGGCACACCCCCGTGAACACGTGGGACTCGAAGTTCCACCCCTGGTCACTGTGGAGCTCCTCCGACACCCCCAGCTTGGCGAACATTCCATCCAACAGGGCCTCGGCCACAGTGATCGTGCTCTGATCCAGGAGGGCGTAAGCCTCGTGCCACTTCGTAAAATAATCCACTGTCACCAGGACGTAGCAGTTGCCCACCTTGGTGCATGGAAATGGGCCCAGTGTGTCCACCCCAACTCGCTCCATGGGCGCCCCCACTTAGTGCTGATGGAGGGGCGCCCGGATGAGCTCGGGAGGGCCCTTCTGGGCCACACAGACTGCACACCTGACCTCACCGCTGGAGGGTACCCGCCACCCCCAGCGCAGCACCCCGTCCCTCACCTCCAAGGCTTCCCACAGAGCACAGCGAGCCTTCACGGTCTTGGGGTGAGGGGCGAGCTCCTCCTGCGTGGGCTGGGTCCCCACTGCCTTCCAGTGGAGCACAAGCAGAGCTCCTCCTGCTGTCGCGACACCGAACACCGCTCAAGGACGTGGCCTGGCCTCCTTATGCTGCTCCCGCTGGGCACAGTACCGCCAGTCCGCTGCCTCGGAGGGGTGCTGCAAGAGAGCCTCTGCATTTCAGTGGTGAGACCCCGCATGGTGCACAACCTTGAAGTCGTACTCCTGCAAAAACTCAACCTAGCCATTTGGCCCTCTTGCTCCTTGAAATTCAGCAGGCAGGTGAGGGACACATGAGGGATGAGTCCCGAACAGGTAGGGCTTGAAATGGCAGACCGCAGACCACAGCCAGCAACTCCCTCCAAGTGACACAATAATTTCTCATGGCCTTGCTGAGTGTCTGGCTAAAATACGTGACAACTCTTTCCCCGTCCGGACCCTCCTGTGCTAGTACTGCTCCCACTCCCGTGTCACTAGCGTCAGTATCGAGCACATAGGGCAGCGTCGGATCCTGGAAGGCCAGGACAGGATCCCCCACTAGCGCCTCCCGAAAACCCCAGAAGGCCTCCTCACACTCCACGTCCCACATGAAATGGCACCCCTTCTCCATGAGGTAGTGCAGCGGAGCGGTGAGGCTGGCGAAGTCCCAAACAAACCTCCAGTAGTAAGACGCCAACCCCAGGAACCTACGGAGCTCTGCCACAGTGCAGGGCATCAGTCAGTCATGCACCGCAGGGACCTTCACCGGGTCTGTGGCCACCCTTTGCAGGCTGACCACATGCCCCAGGAAAGTAACCACCCATCTCACGAGTTCACATTTCCTGGGGTTGAGCTTCAACCCGGCCCGCCGAATGCAGCCCAACACTAATCGAAGGTTCGCCAGAGCCTGCTCGAAACCCCGGGCATGCACGAGTAGGTCATTTAAATACACAACACACTTGATCCAGGGGACTGATGCCAGCACTCGCTCTATCAACCACTCAAACGTCGCCGGGGCAATACACAGTCCAAACAGCATGACCGTGAATTGCCAGAGCCCCTGGCCGATGAAGAAGGCCGTCTTTGGGCTAGTCTCGGGAGCGAGTGGAACCTGCCAGTTGCCACAGCAGAGGTCGAGCAAGCTGAACCAGGTTGACCCTGAAACATAGTCCAGGGCATCATCTTTCCGCAGAAGCGGATAGGACTCCTTCCGGGTTACCTCGTTCAGCTTTTTGTTGTAAACAAAACCTCCACAAGCCGTCCGTCTTCCAGATCCGGACAACTGGAGAGGACCACGGGCACACGGAGGGCTCGATCACTCCCGCTTAACGTGGACCATCCGCTGGGGTGGAATGCGAATAGGCCATGCATCCCCGGTGTCAATTTTGTGCTGTGCGAGAGCAGTGCGGATGCAGTCCTCATCCCTTGCCGCGAATAAAATTTTGTTTTCGGTGAGGAGAGACCGCTGCTGGTCTCGGGTGAGGCCCTCACTGCTACGCCACAGCAACTCCCCTACAGCATGCCTTGTCTCCTCCCTGTGCTTGGCCCCCGCGCTCCCCCCAGCAGCCACCCTGCCAACCGCCCGCCTGGGTGGCCCGGAAGCCACCCACCCTTCCCGCTCCAGTCAGCCTGCATGCCCCGGACACCCTCCACCCCGCCCCCCTGCGAGACAGATCCATTCCTCCTGACCCACCGACTCCCGCCGGCTCAAGTCTAGGCAGCCACTCACCTGCTGCACCCAGTCCAACCCCAGGATGTAGTCCTCACGGATTGGGGCGAGATAAAAGGGGTGTTTCACCCTTGTGGCCCAAAACTGCACAGTCTGCGCACTGTCCCATCACCGTCCTCAGGTGCAGGCTGGTGGTCACCCATCCTGGGGGTCTGGAGCAGGGTGATGGTCGAGCCGGTGTTGACCAGGGCCTGACAGTGCCTGCCCACTGTGGCAGGTGGGGTGTAGCACTCCTCTGGGCTCTCCGGAGCAGGGTAGCATGATTCAAGAGTGGCCTGCCACCCTTTAGGTTGCCCCAATCCCGTTTCCCAATGGCTTCCAGCAGCCCTGGGGCTCCGGTGCCTGGCACTCCTGGGTGAAGTTCTCCTTAGCAGGTGGAAGGTAGCAGGTGACCAGCTGTCGCTGCTCCGCTGGTGTTGCCACACTGGTCATCTCCTCCTCCTCTCCCGATTCCTCTGATGTGGCCTCCACTGCCCGGCAAGGAGCGCCCTTCTCAAACACAGCATCGGCCTGCTCATCCAGCACAAAACCCTGCTCCAAGGAGACCAGCGCAACCAGCATCACATGGTGCTACAACTCTATCAGCGCCAAGGCCCGGAGGAACACCTGGAGTGCTATCTCCTGGTGAGCCACTTCTGAGAGGGTTTGGGTAACCTGGCGGTTAAGTAGGCCAGGTCTGCAGCAACCGGCACCAGGGGCTCTCCCGATAGGTGCCGTTGTTGGGCCAGCTTTGTCCGCAGCAATCCGTACACCTCCTCTCCTCTGCCGAAACACGTCAGGAGGGCCGATGCCAACGCCAAGTAGCTGTAGTGCTGGTCACTGGGGACATCCAGCACTCTGGCAGGCCTTCCCTTCCACCGCCAGGCGAGGGCACCATAATATGAATCTTTTTTGGATCGAGAAGAGGATCATTGTGAGTCACAAAACATACCTGTCTCTTCTTCTTAAAATCGATTAATTTTTCAACTTAAGTGTGAAATTCTGCTCATGATTTTCGCTTTCATCCATTTATTGTACAGTTTTACCATTCCAGAGTCAAGTTCAGGTACTTTGCTTGATGCGCAACAAAGACTAACAGGTGATATTCTTCTAGTAGGACCATGCAAGTAGAACATGATGGCTTACAGTGATGCCCAGTGCCTTATGAGTTTTGCGTAATTCAGCTTTCTTACCGCTTTGGACCTTGATTCAGATATTGCTCTGAAAGCAAGGGCTGTATGCATGGACAATAGTGAATAGAGTGGGAAAGAATTAGTGAAGTATTCTGAATGAGGAAGAAGAAGTTGTAGTACAAATGTTAATATTGTTTTGTGGTTTTCTGTTTATTGTGTTGAATTTGAGGATGGATGTATTTTCTTAAGACTGTTATAACATTTCTGTATCATTGAATGGGTTTTATATTTTGTCATTTTTGACAAAAAAAGGCTCCAGAAAGCATTTGGTTGACGTTATTGCCAATAAAGGAGGTTCCACTAGCTCCTAAATATAAGGGTTCACATACTTTTTCCATCAATGACCTTGATCATTTAAACCATTTGTTCAATAAAGTTATGGCCATGTAAAATGATAGTAATGGGAAGCAACAGCTTTCGTCAAACTCTTTTATAAATATATGTATAAAAGTGCGTATTGGCATCAATTGGCGATCATGACTGCAGTGGGTTTGAGTGCACTATATTATACCCCTAAGGAATCGGGGAGTTACGGCAGTGTGGGGAGTCTGGTGAGGGCTGCAAGTTCCCGGGGTGTGAGCACAAGCCGCGGACATGTGTTAGAATGGCTGTACGATTAGCTTGCTCATAGAATCAGGACGCTGGTGCCTGATATGGACTGGCAGTTGCAGGCTGACTTGGTGGACGTAAGCGTGTACAGAGACTTCAACGACGGTTTCTGTTACATGTTAACATATATAGACATGTTGTCTAAATACGCCTGGGCTGTACCACTGATACAGCTGACCCTGTCAACTCCTAAATGCTTTTTGAAAATCTGCCTGTGTGTCTGATTATGCTTGGTTTTCTTAGATAGTTCAATATCGATCATAACAATCTCCAGTCGAAGGGCGGAAGGTACAGCTTTTCTCACACATACAGCCTGATGCAGTGTAGTTCAACATCAAATTTCTACATTTCTACTGATAATATACTTTGTGCATTAATTGCAATACCGCCATATGTCCAACTACTAGAATTGTTCTTGTTGCAGGATGTGGGCCACTGAGGCAGTAGCAGGCTGGGATTGATTAGGTTATGTTGATTTCCAGGATGGTGTCAATGTTGCCAGGTGGCGACTGCAGTTGTCCCAATGAATTATTAGCTTGGAACAGTCAGTAACAACAGTCACACCCAAGTCGTTCAGGAAGCAATTAGGTATCGATACTTGGAGGTGTGAGGAGTCACTGAGCCAGTTTTAGCCAGACCAAGGAAGGAAGAGGGAGAGCCAGAGAGTGAACAATGAAGTGATAAGGTCCCACAACACCTAGCTTGGCACTCCCACACCCCTCAAACAACACAAGCTTCCTCCTGGAATAATACTGGGCAAACCCGATTCTAACAGGGACAGTGGAAAACCCTCTGAAAGGGATTGGCTAAGGAGTGGGATAAAAACAACTGAGACAGAACAGAGGGGGCTACCGATTCCTTAGGGAACCTGGAGATGACACAGGCAGCACAAGGGAAGCTGCAGAGCACGAGACTACAGAGGTACTGTGCAGAGACTTCAAATACCTGGAGGCAAGGAACTATTGGTTCAGTTACTGACGACCACGGTAGATATTGGCATTGGAACAGAGGTACTGTACAGAGACTTTTAACACCTGAAGACAAGGAACAAAGAAACCGACCCAGCTAGCCGATTCAAACCGAGGGGAATAGAGGATTTCTATTGTGTATTTCTCTGGATGACCTGGATGACCCCAGGAAGGGCCTTTTTCTTGCTGGAAATGCTGTTTTTGTTGCATCTTTGGGTGATAGTGAATGTGAATGTAGTTGGAAAATAAAAGGGCACTTATGCAATATGAATGCTTGTTGCTGGTCTGTGTGTGCATTGGTGATTCTGGGAGATAAACAGAACCTGTGGCTATGTAGAGGGGTCCTAGCACCCCGTTTGTATTGCTAGGTGGCGTAGTCGTACACGAGGCAGGAACATTCCTCACCCAAAGGGTTCACCTTACTGTGACATTCTTACATGGGATGTGAAAAGGAAAAGAAAGGCAAAAGCTGATAGGGTGAGGTTTCAGGGGTCAGTTCAGCGTAATGGGGCGGGCAGAGACTCCGATAGTGTTCTGACATGGAAGAGTATTATACCCAACAGTATGGAACTGAACGTTTTTCTTTTCATCGCATCCTTCTGTACACAAATCCTAATAATAAAAAATAAATATTTGATACTAAATAACAGTAATACAACATACTGACACTTATTAAACTCAATTCAGAAAGTCCTTAAAAATAACATTTTATTAAAACTTTTCTTTCTATAACGACCTACCTTTGCTCAAAGAAAGCTGTAGGTAATGAAGTTGGAAAAAACAGTATCTTTCAAAGAAACACACTGGAGATGCTGAAGCGATGATGCCATGAAAAACCAGAAGCAAACCTGGATCTTCAACCAAAAGTGTTGATGTTTTTACCAGTGACACCACAGAGGTTATATTTGTTATATTTCTTCTTTTAGAGCACAGGCTTGAATATGTTATAAATACGCAGTTACAGAGTCTTTGAATCATTAGAATATGTTAGAATCCCTCGTACTGATTTAGTTTGATCTTGGTGAAAACAGGACACTCCAAGGAGTGGAGAATTCAGAACAGGAGTCTCTGTTTCATCGTTCATTGAGCTTTCGATCAACATCTAAGTGAATGCAATTTGCTATTTTTACATTTTGATTGAAGGACACAAATTGTGCCTTCCTTCGAGCCGGATTCGAACCAGTGACTTAAGGATTCCTACCACAATCCTCCAATCTACCAACTGAGATATTGAAGAAATTCAACATAAAGCTTTTCTCAGACATACATCTGAGTAGTATTGTAGTAATGAAGTATTCCTGTTCATTGAAATCAAGTTCGACATGCTATTCCTAACTGTCCCCTTGCCGCGAAGGGGTTGGACTCTCTTCGGCCACAACGCCAGGCAAGGGCACCACATCACCTCCACCTGAAACGTATGGCGACCGACCAACATCAAATAACCAAGCTACATTACTCACAAAATCCTTCAGGCCACACGGCGCCCAGCACCACATTCTTGGCCACCCTGGTCAGGTGAAATCTGGAACTTTATTTCAATATTGCAATATTTTGAGCCCTGCTGTCACTCTGCAGAGTGCCTCAAAGACTCCACTTGCAGTACAGTGGCAGTACAGGTTTTTTATAAAGATGTTGGATGCAGTGGAAAAATACAGCACTTAGTCCCTTTTCTAATACTTCCCCTTTCCTTAGGACAAGAAAGATTACAACATAGAAACGAAAGAAGAAGCGCCAATACATATTCTGCAAAGTTTAGCAATTGCACTTGGCTAATTTGGTAATTTAGAGAGTTATGTCCTGTCTTGACAAACTGTTTTCTGACAACCTGCACGCAGCACAGCAGTTACATCTAAGAATCAATTTACCCATTAGATTTCCATTTCGGACTGCACCTCCATTTTCTGAGGTGTTTCCTCTCTCAGGGTGTGGTTCTTCAGCAAGGGTACATTTCACCCTGTGTTTGTGCAGTGCCAGTCTGTGTGAGGAGAGCAGGTTGTGCAGCTCCAATAGCACAGTCAGTTAGTGTGTGGTATGTATACAGCAGTGCACAATGGAGTCATGCAGAGATTGTGAGCTCCAGTTTTACCTGGAGCATTGGTGCCTATGTCTTTAGCTTCTAAACGTAACTGTTGACTTTATGTCCATAGTTGATACTTTTTCGCTCCAAAGAGCTGTATTACTGCAGTCATCCCTCTTTCCACAAGAAAGATATTGCTGCTCCTAAACCAAAGTACTGCAGCCTCATCTGATACTGATACTGTCACTGCTTGATACTGATGTTAGCCTACTATACCATGTTCAGCCACCGCTAGAAATATTATTGCTCTTTTGCTGTACCGGAGCAAAAGAACAAAAGAACACAAGCTCAACTTAGAAATGGCACATGTGTCAGATGTTGAGATTGACAAGTATGGGATTTGAACCCATGCATGAAGAACACAACAGATAAGCAGATCATCGAGGGGAATTTTCCTGTTCCGCATGCGATTTCAAAATTTTCCTTGGGAGATGTCAAACCACCAAGCCTACGCTGTGCTTCAGTGGCCAGTGTAGAGGACACCCTGCTGTACATGGAAAACACATTGAGCTCCTTGGACATGAAAAGTTCCAGATAAAAGCCATTTCTCATCCTTTCTCTTGGTGCCGTTGCTGCAATTGCATGTAAAGGTGGCAACTTGCTCAGCGAGCACGCTCAGCACACACTGAATGCAGATGTCTCAGAACGATAAGTCCAAGCGGCTGTAAAAGTGGAGTGCAGTGGCTTACTTGGTTAAAGCACCTGTCTAATAAACAGGAGATTATGGGTCCAATTTCCAGCAATGCATTTCTTCCTGTCTTGTTGTATAGAATTGATCATTATGGACAACCACCTACGGCTTGATATAGTTGAATGCAAATATTAATTTCCTTTCTTGAACAACTTGTTTTTCTTGAAATTGATAAAACTTGCGAAAGATGAAATACAAACCTTGCTTATCAATGCTGAAGAAATATTCCCAGCTGGCAAAAAAATGTCAGCAATGTTGAGGGCATTTTTTTTTCACTTTACCATGAGTCGGGCTCGGTGACACAGAGTCGTCACATGCTGGTGGTTTGAACATGCAGAAGATCACCGAGGGATCTATATGCCATCAGTCTGCATTCTGAATCCAGCCATCTGAGTTTATATCTCGGTGGAACCTGAGCCGCAGCTCCTTCTTAAAACATAATCTGGTGAGCATTTCTAGAATCGTACTTGTATAGATGCAGCCTTTAATGTGTTTGCTAGGTTAAAATTGATGACTTCTTGAACTTCAGTAGGTAATTCCCCTCTTGATTTCGGATTTAATTGCTTTATTACAGGGGTGCTTTTATGATGACAGAGTCAAGTTCAGGTACTTTGCTTGATGGAGGAAGCTCATTTCGGACTCTGTGATCTGCTCACCTGGAAAGGTCTGCTGTACCACTTCAAGAGAGAGGTAGAGTCTGGATGAAGTGACAAATTTAAGATGTTTTGGAAGAAAACATTTTTTTTCTTTGAAATCCAAATGAATCGGACTTGCAGGGCAAAGGATAAACTCTTGGTTTGAGAGATGATGTTTTAAAACAGACAAAACTTAGAAAACAAGTGTTTCTCACTTTTGGAAAATAATGGACCAGGGTAACGCATTGCTAGTAGCAGCACTAAGCTCACTGTGTTACAGTTCAACAGCATCACGCCAGTGGTACAATGGATAACACATCTGACTACAAACCAGAAGGTTGCAAGTTTGACTCCTGCCCAGTTGTGCTGCTTTTAAACGCATCAGGTTACTCAGTAAGTATCCTCTACTACTTAATGCACTGTAATCTTACTCGGTAAGAGATTTCCTTCATGTAAATGAACTGCACCTGACAGCTATAGAAAAACACCTGTGGTCAATTGCAATTAACTTTAAAAATTGCTACTGGTCTGCAGACTATTTAACACGGTTCTATCTAGAGATAATCTTCAGCTCTGTGCTGAATTGCAACGAAACAAAGCTGGAGAGCAGATGGACGTGTGCTCAGTATGGTGCTGAGGGCTCAGTGTTGCTGTTATTCTATTTCTCTACTTTATGTTGTTTTCCGTACTGCTAACTGTACATACCGCTTGTTGGGTGATCAGCTATGACCGACAAATGGACATAAGATCGTCTATCGGCACAATTAGATTTGCACGAAAAATAATGATGGATTACCTAGACTACCTGGTGTAGTGTGCTCTCACGAGGCACCAGTTCTGTAGGGGTTTGGGCATTTACTGGGACAATTATTAATTGTGGCAGGAAATCACAAAATTGATTCTTTTAATGGCCTTAGAATCCAACCATGCGATATAACTCAAACAACGCACACACACAGGTACTAATACACGAGGATACATTTATTAATACATAGAATATGCATGTAAACCTAACAGATCTTATCGTGAGGGTTATCAGAATACAAAAGATATATATTCATTCAGTTACAAAGAGTTACACATATCAAGAGGACATACGTTCGGTATATCATTCATTTAGACCGTTTCGTAATTGAACTTGGTTACAACTTCTACCTTAGATACTCAAACAAGTACATAACTCTTAGGAATTAAATTGATATCAACTGGTTGGGATAAAAATTGAATTCTTGAGCAGTAATGCAGTGAAGTTGAATACTCATCCAATCTCTGGGGATTCTGATCTCCTGCGGGCACAAGCAAAGAAACAGTTGCAGGCTTGTTGCTGTTTAATCCGCGCTCTCTGGCTCCATGCCAGGCTGTGCTGTGCGGCTTGCGACGGTGCGCTGCTGATGCTCTCTGAAGACCTGCTAGTTAGTGAAGAAGACCGGTTCGTTCCTGATGAAGAGCTAGTTCTGAATACTGATTCAGCTGTCCACAGTTCCGACCTGCTCACGAGGCTTGCTGCTGATGCTAACCTCGGGTGGATCTTTTGGTTACTCTCTGGCAACCTCCGCTCTCGACTCTTAGAACAAAGGAAAGTTCTGGCACTCGGACACACTGGCCGTTACGTGGTTGTCCGGGCTGAGTCTCAGGATGGTCAAGAGGCGCGCTACGAGAATGTCCTGCCCTTGGGAGCCTTTCTGCTCCTGGGCTGTCCTGCCCTGGAATTGTCTCGCACCCCTGGAATTCTCCTTCTCTGGAATTCCCTTTCAGGCTCTCTGTGTTGCCTGTTTTTACCTGGAGGAACTTCAGGTTGTTCATTGGCTGAAAGTTTCATGGGCATCAGAGACCCACGTGGGTTACTCAGCCCTACCAGTTCCTGATTGGCTGATGATGAGTAACCATGCCCTCTGACCTTGGGGTTGTAAACCACTTGGATGAGGCTCTCCCTTGGAATCTTGCAGACCTTTAGGCCCCAATGGATGACCATTGATCATGATAGCCAGGCTTAGCTAAGTGCATCCCCATTTGGGAGCTGTACCTTATCAAAAGAAAACATCTTTAAATCAGCCTGCATGAATAGCTTCTCTGTGGCTGCACCACAGAGATGAAGAGAGAGATGGGAAAGCACAGCAACACTTAATTCTGTCTTATTAACAAGCATTGCCGCTGCACTGGACTATGGAGTCTTGTACCTGTTCCTGGAGGAAAGCGGCCGCTGCCCAGAATGACATTAACCTGTACGCGGAATATGCTACTAGCTATATCACTAAATGCATAGAAGATGTTGTCACCAGGATTACAGTTCGCACATACCCAAATCAAAAACCATGGGTAAATGTTGAAATACGTGCTAAGCTCAAAGCAAGAACAATCGCTTTCAACTCCGGAGACATGAACATGTACATAAAATCCAGATCTGACCTCAGAAAAGCCATCAAAAGAGTTTAACATAACTATAGAGCGAAACCAGAATGTTGCCTGAGACACCCAGAATATGTGGAACAGAATTTGCACCATCACAGACGATGAAGCGCAACACAGCAATACGACATAAACCACCTTTCTCCCTGATGAACTAAACTCATTATATGCTCGGTTCGAAGTCCATACCACAGAACCAGCTAAGAAAATCCCCGTAAACCAGGGGGAATACCAACTGTCTGTCTCCAGAGCTGATGTGTATCAAGTTTTTAGGAAGACAAATCCACGCACAGCTCCTGGCTCTGACACTATCCCTGGCCAAGTTCTAAAGGCTTACACAGACCAGCTGGCAGACGTCTTCATGGACATATTCAATCTTTCCCTTACTCAATACACAGTCCCATTTTGCTTCAAGAAAACCAACATTGTTCCGATCCCCAGGAAAACCAGAGTTAGCCGATTACTGCCCCGTTGCACTCACATCAGTCGTCATGAAGTGCTTCGAGCCGCTGATCAAAGCACACATCACCTCTTCACTGCCTGACACCTTGGACGCACTGCAGTTTGCATACCGACAGAACAGATCAGCTGAGGATGCCATCGCCACTGCTCTACACACTACCCCCCTCTCACACCTAGACAAAAAACGAACTTATGTGAGAATGCTGTTTGTTGATTACAGCTCAGCATTCAACACCATTTTACCCTTAAGGCTTGTCACCAAGCTCCAGGTCCTAGAACTAAGCTCCCCTCTCTGCAATTGGATCCTGAAATTTCTGACGGGTTGTCCGCAGGTGGTAAGGTTAGGCGCCAATTCATCCTCCACCCTGACTCTGAACATCAGTGCCCCCCAAGGCTGTGTGCCGAGTGAAAAGGTAGGGAAATAGACCCTGTGCAGAGTCAGAGGGCGACAAAACTGAATTCCTAAGGTGAACGTAATCCAAATTGTCAAGCTAGAGCGAGGTCAGATATCAGGAGCAAAGGGTCAGAAATCCAGAGGGTTACAAGAAAAACAAGAGGTCGGACAAAGTCACGAACTGGAAACATAGCACTGGCTGAGGAAACCTCAATAGTGAGCAAGGACAAGTTGCAGAGTGGGAGTTTAAATAGACAAGGTGAGTGAAGTTAATTAGCGAGTGATCGGGTGCTCATGGGAATGCGACGGTGTCTGCGTGCCTGTGTGCAGTTAGTGACAAGCCCTCTCCCCTACTCCTTATTCACTCACAATTGTGTTGCCAAGAACAAAACAACCCCCACCATTAAGTTTGCAGACGGTCATCGGCTTGCTCACAAACGGCGATGAGACTACGTACAGGCAGGATGTTGAAATCCTGACAGCATGGTGCCAGGACAACAACCTCTCTCTGAACACCAGTAAGACCAAGGATTTGATTGTGGACAACAGAAAACCTGAGAGCAGACCATGCACCCATTTACATCAGCAGGTCTGCAGTGGAGAGGGTCAGAAGTTTTAAATTCTTAGGTGCTAACATCACAGAAGACCTAACCTGGTCCCACCACACCAGCTGCGTAGCCAAGACAGCACTGCAGTGCCTATTCTTTCTTCGCAGACTGAAAAAGTTCAGCATGCCATCACATTTCCTGACCAACTTCTATAGGTGCACCACCGAAAGTATGCTGGGCAAGCATTTTTATTTTTAAAAAATAAATCGAAATAAGATATAATGACCTGTTCATGCCTAACTTAGATATTGCATGACTTTAAAAGCTATAAAAAAATGGGTTTACATAGTTAAAAAACAATTTTTTTACATAAAAAACATTTTTTTTTAACTATGTAAATGGGTAAATTTTCTTCAGCTTAGAATCTTTGTGTAAGCTGTAAATTTTTTACTTTTTAATTAAACATTTAAAATACTTGAATTTCATAAACAGTACACTTGTCTCATACAGAAAAATCACATTCTTTTCTCTTCCTGTCAAGCTGTCAAGCAGATCAGCAGGTCTTTTTTTCCAATCAGAGGCTGGAAATATAGTGCACCACCCACTTCGCTCTGTCAGAGAAGGAGGCAGAACCAAGAGAGGGAGAAGGAGCAATAAACAATGAGTGTTCTCTAGCGCAGAGTGCGAATGGCACCCATTGCATCTGCATTTATAACTTTGTGTTTAAAATTAAACAACATAAATAATTTTCTTTCACCCTCTATGTCCAGGGTGTATTCTGACTTGTGTCACTTGCTTGCTGGGATAGGCTCCAAATCCTCTGTACTGGATAAAGAGTTTAGAAAAGGGATGGAACTAAAGGCACTGTGTAACTATACACAGTGTTAGAAACCCACTATGAGATGCATGCAAGCATCTCACTGAGGATAAATTATTTTATAGTGCTGGCTTAAGGAAACAGCCTTTCCGTCTGTCTTGCACATCAGTATCCATAACTAGTTAGTTATTTAATCAAATTGCCTCTAAATATAAACATCTTAAGATGCTGGCTCTGTGGATCAGCATCAGCTATGTTTGCCCATTCCTTCAATTTATGTGCATCCAACACACAGTTCAATGCTAGCAACTACACAAAATCTAAAATACAATCCTCATTCCCGTATTTATGTAAACATTCAGTCTGTTAACTTCATCATCTTCCTCTGCGGTCTATAACATCTCCTGTTATTTTGTCAGAAGTATGCCTAACCCTATTAGGAAGTGTTCTTGTTATCAGTGTATTCCTCAGCTTTCCCAACATTATCTTCTTCCTACGTACATCTCTAGTCTTGCTATAACTGCAATAACTCAGCCTACACTTAAATTCTCAAAAACTGCTTGCATTAATTTGTTTACATCACAAATATTATACGTAAATAGAGGCCATGTAGCACTCTGTATTGTGGAAACATCACACTGATTTAGTTTCTTTTAAAGGGAACTAGAAGAACCAAGAAAGGATTTTTTCTAGAATTAATAAATGCACATCCCATTTACTCGGTAATTAAATCCACACTGAGCAATCTCCAGTATGTTCAGAATTTGGCAGCCAGAATCCTGATCGGATCGCAAGCAAGCAATCACATTACACCTGTCTTTGGCTTCCTATCAGGTTTCGAGTCAACTTCAAAATTCTCATCCTCCTTCAGTACCTATCCGACTTATTATCTGTCTACTCCCCACCCTGCAACCTTTGTCCGCCTGACTCTGGTCTTGTAGATGTCCTCAAAAACATCTACATTCTGTGGGTGACAGGACCTTCTCTAGCTGCACCCCAGAGCTCTGGATTTGTATCCCCAGTGATATCAGAGTCACCTACCCTGAGTGCATTTAAATCTAACCTCAAAACCTTTATTTTCAGAAGACTTATTTAGTGTCTCCATTTTCTTCAACTGCTTCATTTTATAATTTCTGTAGCACCTCTAACTGCTTGTCTTTATTATATTTACTTTGTAATCTGTGTTCCTTATAACTGTTTTTACACCTACTGTATTGCTTTGAGATGCTACTTTTTATTATTGTTATAGAGAAACATGATCAGATTTTCCCTGGTTCAGAAAAAAAGATCCAAAGTATACTAGTTTATCAGTCTTCTCACACCTTCTTTGCTAAATGGCTTTGCATACGAATCTAATCAATCTACCTATTTTCTGTGCTTTCTCTATCCTGCTAGATTTATAATTATTCTGAAAATCTTCTTCTTGAAATGAGTCATTTCTAAATATCTGTTTTCACTGTTAACATCTTGCAGCAACTCTGCAACAAAATATACACTTAGCTCAACCTGACAGTTCATCCTGCTACCAACATTGAATAAAAACATCTTTAGATTTCTATATTTATGTCTTTATTTAGTGGTTTCACTAGTGACAAAGGCTAAATTACTTTCTTGGAAAAATGTATTTTATGTATTGCAAAAAACTGACTTGCTTTGACAAAATATATTTACAAATACTTTCGCCTGGCAATCTACCTGAATGCCCACTTATTTGAGAAGCCCTCAATGAAACCATGTTTGCTATTAATTCATATAAGTCTTTCTGACAGAATTGCTGTTTTTTATGTGTGCTAATTTTCTATCTATCCCATCAAGCCTTCATACTCTCCCTGCCAGAAATGCACCTGATTATTCAAGCCCCTCACTCTCTGCCAAATCTTTCATGTTTGCATGTTCTTTTGCAACATACCTTTCTGTGATTTTTTGTATATCTAAGCTTTTGCAAGTGTTCCTTCATCCCTCTTCTGCACTATGTCTAGTCATGGCTTTTTTCTGTTCACTTATTTCAAAGTAACACCTGCTCCATTTCTAAAACTGTTTGCTCATGTACATATTTGTATTTTTACATTTATTTACATCTCTAGCACTTTAACGTCCTTAATTCTAAATGGCCTATTCTAGATGATTTTACTAACTAGTGCAATGATTTCTCCCTAAAGTTAAATGTTTCAAAAACAAAGAAACTGGTTATTGATTTTAGGAAAAATACCATACACCCTCAACCTACTACAATTGATGGTCAGCCTGTTGAAATTGTCGATGATTATAAGTACTTTGGGACTGGTCATTGACAAAAGCCAAAAGCATCGGGGAGTGTGTGTCTCACACCCTCCATTGCGAATTCACACTTCTCCCATCTGGGAGACGCCTCTGTGCTCCTAGGTGTAAACCCAACAGATTCAGGAAATATTTAATTCCCACAGCAATTACACTCTTAAACAATGCAAAGTACCTTGTCTCTTGTTTCTTTTCTTCTGTAACACTTCTGTATTCTCTTCCCTTTTGATGATGTTTATTCGTCCTTGTGTTGTGTTTGACTGTGCCGTAAAACAAATTTTCCCTAGCGGACAATAAAACATGAATTGAATTGAATTTTCGTTTGCCTTAATTTGTAGACTGAATTTTAGTTTTAGCCTTAAAAGCTTACGTTTTCTCTATCTTTTGTTTCTTGTCCTACAACTATTATTATTGATCACCGAATTATTGCACTTGACATGACTTCTTTCATTCACCCTTTCCTGAATGTCTATGACAAGATATGAGATAGTGCTGTCTCGGGTGCGATCTTTTGCATCTGAAATTTCACTGTTTAAATGAATAAGAAATTAGATTGCTCATAAATCTTATCACTTTTTCTACACAAACACAACATAATTGTTCTCTGAAAATGCTCTTTTTCTTGTTTGTTTTGGAGACCTTGATCGAAACTGATTTGAGATGACAAAAAGGATTTCTTTTCCATGTGTATTTCTGTTGCTGAAAAAGTGCGCGTTTCCTACATTGCTTTGTTTGTCGAGATTTTAACTTTATATTTCGGCTCAGCTTTCAACTATAAATCTTACACTAATTACCAGCAGTAAATGCTGATGTCTTGCTCCCCCTTACCACAAAAATATATTTGTATTGTAGCTGGGGAAGTCATGTGACTGATCTTTTGCCCTGTTTCATTGGTTAAACACAAGGATAGCAAGCACCGCCATGTTAACTGGGATGTGTAGTTTTTAATTCAGTTTGAATTATAACTACATACTGTCTTCGTATTTGGCCAGGGCTTTAAAGAGAGGGTGCGCCAAAAAGTTTCGGTGCTGTCATCTCCACTTTAAAGGTGCCCCCCTCGTGGAAGAATTTGACCTCGAAAGTTTGCCCAGCGTACCTATTGAAGATAAAGTGCAACAAATGTAGCCACAGAAATTCTATAACATTTACATTTATACAGTTGTGAAAAAAAGTTTGTAAGCCCTTTGGAATTATCTGGATTTCTGCACAAATGGCTCCTAAAATGAGATCTGATCTGCATCTGAGTCATAATAATAAAGACAGTCTTGTTTAACAAACAACACACACAGCATTTTACATTTCATATCTTTATTGAACAAATAGTTTAAACAATCAAGGTCATTGATGAAAAAAGTATGTGAACCCTTATATTTAGTAACTAGTGGAACTGTGGAACCTCCTTGTTTGGCAATAACCTCAACCAAATGCTTCCTGTAGCTTTTCTGTCTTTATTAACACAAAAAAAAACTAAATTACAAAATATAAAACACATTCAATCACACAGAAACATTCTTAAGAAAATAAATCCATCCTCAAATTCAACACAATAAATAGAAAAGCACATAAACTATATTAAACATTTGTAGTACAAAAATAGAACAGAAGTACAAACACAATTACTTATTCTGCTTCTTCCTTGGTCAGAATACTTCACCAGGTCTTTCCCACTCTTTTTAGTTTTTATTTTTTATTATTTGGATTTGTGTACAGAAGAACGCGATGAAAACAAGAGCGTTCAGTTCCATATTGTTGGGTGTAATACTCTTCTGTGTCAGAACACTCACCCTATCACCTTTTGCGTTTCTTTTCCTTTTCACATCCCATGTAAAAACGATTCTAGTAGTTGGACTGGAAGTTGGTATTGGAATTAATGCACAGAGTATATTATCAGTAGAAATGTAGAAATTTGACTTTGAACTATACTACATGGGGCTGTATGTTTGTGAAAAGGTATACCTTCCGCCCCTTCGACTGGAGACTGTTAATGATCGATATCGAACTATCAAAAAAAAACCCCAACAATAATCAAACACACAGGCAGATTTTCATAATTGAGGAGTTGACAGGGTGCTCCATTGGAATAGTCATCAGAAAATGACAGGAAAGGAAAATTATTTAAAATCACACTGCACAAGAGATTTGAATCTGACTGGAGAAAAGCCACCTGCCTCCCCGTCAGGGAATCGAACCCTGGTCTCTTGCGTGACAGGCAAGGATACTCACAACTATACTAACAAGGAGTGCTTGTGTATTACTAGGAAGCATTTCCTCTTATGACTACAACTGTTTCGGGTTTCGGCTTTTATTTTCATTCCTTCCAGAGGAGCGAATGAAAACATACAGTGTACATATTGCAACATCCTCCTTCATCCTACAAAACTCTCCTCCCTCCTTCATGCACTCCCTGCACATTTACTGGTGACGCAATCACAAAAGACTCCGCCCGGTCTACAATTTAATTGGATCAATTGCCTCTTTACCATCATTTCTGTAGGACCAATGCTAAAGAGGACAGCGACGTGAGCTGCATTTTCAAAATATATTTAAAAATGTTTTTAAAATAGTAAAAATACAATAAAATTGCCCACGTTCAACAAATATTTGATACAGTTTTTATATTGTAACAAATCTAATGAGTTTAGATTAACCTATGAACCATAGGTCCATTAACCTATGAATCTCATCCAAAAAATTCAATTTCAATATCAAGCAAAAGACATTTTGCAGTTATCCGATATTTATTTCAGGAGGCCACTTTTTATTGTCAATAGAAATCAAAATATTTTAAGTTATTTTAAGTGCAAATAATATCTTCTGAATGTTTATGTATGATTTTGCGGAAATAAATATTTTTACATGTTGTAGATTAAGGTGTAATGACAAGCCCTATGTGGAGTGTGCAAGACCACATTGGCGCATGACAGTAAGACATCTGAAAGTTATTATTATGCCAAAAACGCATATTTTGAGATTGTCACCATAAACTGCTTTTGACATGTTTTCGTGTTCACACTGAACTACACCGCTGATGAACTTTTGTCACCATGTAATGCTTTTGCCAGCTCCTCACATTTTTCTTGGTACTTAAACAGAATCACTGACATAGGACAATGTTTGATAAACTGTTATAAGAAAAGGAATGTTACATTATTTTAGGAGAGCGACTCATTAAAACCTTGTTTGAGCAGGGTTACACTCAGAAATAAATGCTTAAAGTAATAGAAGTGCTTGGTGAAAAAACTAATATTGTAAATATAAGTATAATTTATTTTCTTTTGTTCCGTTATTTGAAATACCAATTTCTAACATTACTTAAAATATTTTTGCTTTTAGGCAGTTACATTTTACAGAGTTCATTTGTATATGCTTAAACTACTATATTAATGAACCCCTTTAATTGTGTTTGAAAATGAGGTCTTCTATCCTTGTATATATATATCTTCAGTGCAGTATGGCAAGATGGACTTAATCATTTACATTTGAACTCTCTTCAGGTTGCACAATAACACAATGCATTTTTTTAGAGATCATCGACTAAGGAGGATTTTGCAGAAATTGGGATTAAAGCGAAGAAGACCTCCCTCTTGAGGCCATTTATGCAGCTGTTAAGGTATAGTATTTGAGGAACACTCTGTGTTAAATATTGCTATTGGAAATTAAATTGGCTGTGATATTTGTTTCAGAATGAGCTTCAGAATTGGTCTCCAGTGAAAGGAATCAGAGTGATGCATAAACGTGTCAGGGATGTACAAGGGATTCGACCATGCTATAGGTCTCTTTTTGTTTCTAAAGCACTGCTATCAAAATCTGGTCACGAAGTTAAAACCTTTAAGTAATTTGACTAATTACCGATTATAGTATTGAGAAATACCTGAAATCAACCCTGTTTGACCCTTATGAGCAGGAACGCTGTGCACGAGGTAACGAGGGAGCTGGACAGCAGTGGTGTTCTCAGACGTAATCAAATTTCAAGGTGCCAATATTCCACAAAGGGACCAAATCATGTCTGGCACATAGATGGCAAGCATTTTGTTTTTTTTTAAAACTTCGTTTTAAAAAAAACTTATCGTTTTCTCGAAAATACTAGTCTTACTAGTCGAAAATACTAGTCCAAGATGGCGCCGTGTTAGTGGCAGCCTGCTACAGCAGCTCTGTGTCTTTTTGTTGTCTTTTTGTTTCTTTCAGTTAGTTAATGCTAGTGTGTTAGTGTTTTTTCTTCATACCTTTGCCGGCAACTAGATTTGCGATCACAACATGATGGATACTAGGAAGCTGAGAAACTTTTTCTTGTTTTTTCTGATACTTGGACCTCTGTGGCTATCGAGTTGCAATGCTGATAGCCACAGAAGCATTGTCTACACGCGGGACCAGCTGATCGCGCTAGCGCGTCCGGCTCTACTCACTGGAGAGAAGCCATCGGTGCCGGAGGAGCTGAGGAGGAGAAGCCGAGGCTGTAGGGCTGGTGCGACGCGAAAGGCGAAGAGAAGGAGATTTAAACCCTACCTTCCTTCGATCATCATGGGAAATGTGAGGTCCTTAGTGAACAAGATGGACGAACTGGGAGCATTGGTGAGAAGCCAGAGGGAGTATCGTGAATGCAGTATCATGTGTTTCACCGAGACGTGGCTGCAGGAACTTATTCCGGACTCGAACGTTACCATCGGCGGCTTTCAGACGGTGCGGGCGGACAGAAACACCGAGAGCGGTAAGAGGAAAGGAGGGGGGCTCGCGGTGCTTGTAAACAACAGATGGTGTAATCCTGGACATACTCATGTTAAGGAGCGCGTCTGCAACCCGGACATCGAACTGGTAGCCGTAGGACTGCGTCCGTACTATCTGCCGCGGGAGTTTACATGCGCCATCTTTGTTGTTGTTTACATTCCACCTACGGCAAATGCAGAGGTAGCGTGTGACGTCATAAACACAGTCACAGCCAGGCTACAAACAAAGCACCCAAGCGCTTTTATAGCTATTTCAGGGGACTTTAACCACGTATCTATTTCCACCACTCTGCCTACTTTCCACCAGTTTGTTAAGTGCCCGACCAGAGAAAACAAAACACTGGACTTATTATATGCCAATGCTAAGGATGCATATAGTTCCACAGCCCTTCCCCCCCTTGGCAGATCAGATCACAACCTTGTCTTGCTTACACCACTGTACACGCCTATTGTCCAGCGCCAACCTGTGACCATGAGGACTGTGAGGAGATGGTCTCAGGAGGCTATGGAGGATCTACGTGGTGCTTTGGAGGCCACCGACTGGGATGTGCTGTGCGAACCACATGGGGACGACATAGACAGCATGGTGGACTGTGTCACTGACTATATTAACTTCTGCGTAGATAACACCATCCCCACCAAATACGTACACTGCTTTTCCAATAACAAACCCTGGATCACCAGCGACCTGAAGGCTCTTCTGAATGACAAGAAGAGAGCCTTTAGGAGGGGAGATAAGGAAGAGGTCAAGCGTGTACAGAGGGAGCTAAAGCAGAAGTTAAGAGAGAGCAAGGACGCATACAGGAAGAAGATAGAGGACAAGCTGCAAAGGAATAGGGTGAGAGATGTATGGAGCAGCATGAGAGAGATCACTGGCTTCAAACAGGCTGGGGGTGCAACAGAAGGGAACCTGGAGATGGCCAACGAGTTGAACCAGTTCTTTAACAGGTTTGATTCTGGGTCCTCTGTGGCGCAACACCCATCCCCCCACAGCCACACGCTCCCTAACCCTTCACAGCTGCGACTGCCCAATACCTCCTCCATCCCCCCACAAACATGGCCGCCTACAGCCACAACCCCCGACGGCTACTCACCCACCCATCCCCCACAGCTGCCACTCTCCAACACCTCCGCCATTAACACCTGCAGCACTGAAAGCACTATGAGCACCATCCCCCAGGCCAGGCTGACCATCACAGCTGACCAGGTGAAGAGGGAGCTGAAGAGGCTGCACGAGGGTAAGGCCACAGGACCAGATAACATCTGCCCCAGAGTTCTGAGGGCCTGTGCTGATCAGCTGAGCGGAGTGCTCCAGAGACTGTTCAACCTGAGCCTGCGCTTGGAAAGAGTCCCGGTGCTCTGGAAGACATCATGCCTGGTCCCGGTACCAAAGAAAGGGCGCCCCTCTGTCCTCAACGACTACAGACCAGTTGCACTGACTTCTCACATCATGAAGACACTGGAGAGGCTGGTCTTATCCCACCTGAGACCCCTGGTCAGCTCATCACTGGACACCCTACAGTTTGCCTACCAGCCCAGTGTTGGTGTGGAGGATGCGATCATCTACATGCTGCAAAGGGCCTACTCACACCTGGACAGGGCTGGCAACACTGTAAGGATCATGTTTTTCGACTTCTCCAGTGCCTTCAATACCATCCAGCCCTTACTTCTAAGGAGGAAGCTGGAGGAGATGCAAGTCGATGCCTCCACGACCTCGTGGATCACTGACTACCTGACAGGCAGACCACAGTCTGTGAGACTTCAGAACTGTGTGTCTGAACAGGTAGTGAGTAACACAGGGGCACCTCAAGGGACAGTTCTTTCTCCATTCCTCTTCACCCTCTATACTTCGGACTTTAAGTACAACTCAAAGTCATGCCACCTGCAGAAGTTCTCAGATGACTCTGCAATTGTGGGATGTATCAAGGGTGAGCAGGAGGAGGAGTACAGAGGACTAGTCAGCAGCTTTGTGGAGTGGTGTGGGGTGAACCACTTGGAACTGAATGTGACAAAGACAAAGGAACTGGTGGTAGATTTCAGGAGGAAAAAGGTCAAACCTACTCCTGTCTACATCCATGGGAGTGGCGTGGAGATGGTGGACTCGTACAAGTACCTGGGAGTGCACATCGACGATAGACTGGAATGGTCTAAGAACATCGAGGCCATCTATAAGAAGGGACAGAGCCGACTCTACTTCTTGAGGAGGCTCAGGTCCTTCAATGTGTGTAGTAAGATGCTACACATGTTCTATCAGTCGGTGGTAGCGAGTGCCATTTTCTACGCAGTGGTGTGCTGGGGCTCTGGGATTAGAGCAGTAGATTCCAAAAGGCTGAAGAAGCTCATCAGGAGAGCAAGCTCTGTCATTGGGTTTGACCTGGACTCCTTGGAGGTAGTGGCTGAGAGGAGAATGATGTCCAAACTAGAGGCCATCATGGACAACTTCTCCCATCCCCTCTTTGACAGGCTTGCAGGAATGAAGAGCACGTTCAGCAATAGACTGATTCATCCACGGTGCGACAGGGAGTGCTACAGGAGGTCATTCTTGCCGTCTGCCATAAGACTGTACAATGCATCCACCTTGCGTCTTGGCAGAGGCAACATCGACAGTGACCTGTTTCTGGACTAAACGCATCTACACATCTACTGCTACATCTGTTCTCTTTCTTTTTCTTTTTCTTTTTCCCGTTTACAACCACTTTTTGTGCAATATATGCCAGGGACCTGTGGAATACATTTATATTTATATCTATAGTTACATCTATATTTATATTCATATGTGTGATATGAGTGTGATACGATTTTCTGTGTACTGTTCTGTTCTAGTTTGTTCTTGTGCGTCCGGACTGTGAGTAACTCTTGTATTGTATTGTATGTATTGTACTATTATTATATAATTCGTTACACTGTGGCTGTGTTGTGTGTGTTAAGCTGCTGTTGCACTGCAATTTCCCTCACGGGATCAATAAAGTATCTATCTATCTACCTACTGTCTTTGGCTCCTTAACAACCATTACTCTTCTGCTGCTGTACATGTATGTTACAGGAAATTATCAACTGAGATTTTACAGCATCTGGAAAAATCTTTGCATCAATGGGTATGTAGATAAACCTTTGTACAAACATGTATATTAATAAACCTTTGATGGAACATCTTCCAAGTTTGATGAAACAGTGCATCATACAAAATTCACTTCTATGTTTCCAAGATGAATTATATGGCTACATACAGGAACATCAAATCATAAACCAGACTTCATAGGCAGACATTGGCAGACAGTGAAAAAGGGGTAAATCTTAAATACTTTTTCAGCTAGAAGATTCAAAATGGAAAATTCTGATTAGCAACTTATTTATCACTTTGTTACATCTATGTACTTGGTCTTCATTATGAGTATTTACCTAGTCTTTGTCGCTTTTTTAGTATTTTTTTTTTAATTTTAGTATTTTGCTGTAGAGAGGATTGTGTATTGCACTCTTTAATCAGTACTTTTCTAATCTTGTTTCTGGACTGGAATTACAGTGTTTCTCCTGGACAAGTGTGTAGTGGAAGAAAAAAATTGAGAAGTACAGTGCCATTTGTACTTGCAGATTGCCCTCATCTTGTCAGAGCAGACAGGGGCTGTGAAAATACCTTGGTTGCTGTTATGCAGGAGTCAACAGGTTCAAGTATGGGAAGTCTGTACAAAATCAGGTAAAAATTAGTCAAAATTGTACAAAATACCGTAAAAGGAAAAAACAACATCCATCAGCCATTCAAGTAGTCATAAAGAGGTGAAATTAACAAATTAAGAGGGGTAAATGATGATTGTTTTTGGAACAGTATTAATTATATGTGACTACCATACTCACATATACTGCAGAGTTTGGTTTTCTTCCTTTGACATTTTCACTTTTCATAATTGTTGTTTTTCAAAGTGTGCAGAGTACCTCAATGGATATCTGAAGAGTTATTGGATATCTCAGTAACAAAAACATTTTGGGGTATATGAAATACATTTCCTTCATATGAATTTCAAGTTGGTATATATAGTATGTCCTATACATGTTGCAGTAGCATAATCAAGAAGATAATGTACTCTATTATTTTTATTACAGGCAATGATGGGCCATCCATATGTAAGTCTTGTTTGCTTTAAAACTTCAGTGTGTATGTTACAATATTCCTTAAAAGTAAATTAAATTATTAATAATTAATATTAAGTAAAATGTAAATTGAGAAACTAAAGCTTCCATACACAAACACTAAATGGTAGCCTTACAACAAGATAGTCAATGTAGTGGAACAGTTCAAGTAAAAAAATATAACTGACACTAGGATGAACTTAAGAAGAAGTAAAATGAATTATGACTGTTGTATTGTTTTGGACAATTATAACGTGTGGGACAGTGGGAAGGACAGTGGAAGCGTACCTACGAGCCTTTGAGAGGATGGCAGAGTGGCTCCAGTGGGATCGTAACCTGTGGGCCTGCATCGTAGCCCCTTTCCTGTTTGGCGAGGCTCAGAAGGTGTATTTCGACCAGGACAGCTCCTTCACCTCTGATTATGACACTCTCAAGGCAGAGATTCTAGCTTGGGAAGGGCGTCCGAGCCCAACAGTTCCACGAGTGGTGCTACGATCCCCAAGTGTCTACCCACTCTCAGATGGTCGACTTAATCTACCTTGCCCAAAAGTGGCTCGAACCGGACACCCTCGCCAAGAATAAGACTTGCGCATCGTCTTGGATATGTACCTGAGGCAACTACCCCCGGAATTTCGGAGAGACATCTTGCCGCAGTATCGCCAAAGAGGGGGGTCTCTTTCTGTCCGAGAGCTCACCAGGAAGAGAAAAGGGTGGAAGCGAAGAGCTGCCGTGGGGTCTGCCTGAAGGCCAGGATGACCATCTCTTTCCCAAGCCAGGCACGGAGGGACATGAAGCAGACCAGTGCCTCTCAGTGGACATGAAGATGGACTGTAACATCATCCATGCCTCCATAAACCAACACCTAGGAGGCTGTCTGCTCATGGATCGGACCCCTCTGGTAGAAACAGTCTTTCTGAATATGCAAACCCTACTTGAATTGGGAATTGCTCTGTGTCTGGTGTCCTCCGAGATTATTTTACCTAACCAGATCGAGGTACACCGTCGGATCACTGTGGGCAGTATCCATGGGGAGCAGAAGAGTTACCCCGTAGCACACTTAAGGCTTCGCTTACGATCTCAGAGAGTCAACATCCAGGCCGCTGTAGTACCGGGGCAGCCACATCACCTTATTTTGCGGAGAACATTTTCCCAATTTAAAGAGCTTTTCACCTCAGTCTGCCCTCAATCACAACAACTCTCTAAAGACAAGAGAGGTGGCTGAGAAGAAAAAAAAGATAAAAACATGGGTAGCCGTCTGTGCACTGGGTAAACGAGGTGGAAAGGGGATCGCCACCCAGACCGATCCTCTTGTTGAACCCTCTTCTCCTCCTTCTTCCCGAACAACTAGGAGATCAGAGGCTGCTACATTCTCCACAGACCCCCTAGACAGCTGGGAAATAGAGATTTAATTCCCCGAGATCAAGCTGAAGAACCCTCATCCATGCCAGAGCGCAGGGAGTAGAACTGACTGGACAACCTGTGAAAGGCTGCCAGAAGCTTCCTAATTCCTTCATCATCAAGAACGACCACCTCTATCAATGTAAAGGGCCAAATCAGGATTGACTTCTGGTACTGAAAAGAGACCGTCAGCTCATACTCTGGCTAGCTCATTCACATCTGGCTGTGTGGGCATCTTGGGGTAGACAAGACATGCAAGCGCTAGTTCTGTGTGAGTATATCAGCGCCACCTGGGGTCTTCATTAGAAGTCCTATGTTACATTCTCACGTGATCTCCCTGTGTTCACCCTGAGAACTACGGCACCAGCTGAAAGGCTGCAGAAGCCCTTTTCTTTCTCTTGGAGAATTCTCTACACTCACGTAGATTCTTGCCATTCTTTATTTCTTGTGGGCCTGTGAAAAGGCAGCCAGTAATTCCACACTGTTACAGTACATGCAGTGTGTAGGAGTTTTGTGAATTTACTGGGACTATTTATTAATTGCAGCAGTAAACCACAAGGTGATTCTTTTATGGCTATTAGAGGATCAATCGTTAGAACAATCTGCAACGCATGCACACGGATTCAAAATACATGGATATAATTTCCTTATATCAGCTATTTTCATCATTTGTGCATCAGAATGCATCACGATCATTTTTCTGACCGACGGATAAAGATTTGCAATGAGTAAACCCTTCTCTTCACAACCCTCATAATTTCGAAGAAGTGCGTCTAAGTCTCTCGTAATATTCAAGAGGGGACTCAGCTTTCTCGTGCTTATCGTGCTGAGCAGCAGCCACAGCAGAGATCGAGTCCACATACGCCAAATGTCACAGCCCTACAAAGCTATTACAGACCTCTGGTCCCTGCCTAGTCATCCACTCGTGTACCGTTTGGCTGATAGTTTTTCTTACCAACATAACTTTCTCCTGTTCTGTGGCTTCTGGCATAAAAATGCAGTGTATGTTTCAGCTCATCTATATAGGTCTCAACATTATTCTCTGATGCTGTTGGGTCAAATCTCTCTGTATCTTTCGCTAGCTGTCTCAGCAGGTGGAGGTTAATTTTCCCAGCTTCTCCGCTGATGGGGAGATGGCTGAGATCGGGGCCGGAGGGTCTATGCCTGGATTGAATTGCCCTAGTATATTGTTCGGGGCTCGGCAATCTACCCCACGCTGACTCTGGTATAGAACCTGGCCGGAAAAACTCTCTCTCAGGCGAAACCTTTAGCTCCAGGCTGACTGAGTGCTACTGAGGGCTACTTTGCGGTGATGCACATTGGCTCTGCCTGATTTGTTTTGCTTCCCGCAGGGCAGCATCTAGTTCCTTTTTAAGCTTTTTAGCACCCATCACTTCTACTCAGGACAAACCTTTTGTCACGATCGCAAACCCCTCCTGTTAAGGGCGCTCAAGTCCTTCCTTGTTTTCTCCCATTACCTGCACCTGTTCCCTATTTCCATTCCGCCTTAAAAGCCAGACGCAGACGTCACCCGAGGTTCCTCATTGAATGCCATTTTGTGAGAACCCGGGGTCCTGCTGCATCTGGCTCCGTTATGATTTTAACCTTCTGTTCCTGATTCCCCACCCCGCCGGTCCCGACCCGGTTCATGCTTTTATTCCCTGGATTGATCTCCTGGTTTTGGACTCAACTCTTCTGTTTTGGATTCTCTGTTTGGACTTTGTCTTTGTTTGTTCGCCCCGGCCTCACTTCCCCAGGACACCTGCTCACCTTGAACACGCCCCCTGTCTCCAGACCCTCTCCTGCATGACCTTTTCCCCAGTGTACCTTCACAATTCCGAAGTCGTCTGCTCGTGTCGTCTGCATAGGACCCGGAAAGAACTGTTCGTGACACCTTTGAGCGTATTAGGTTCAACCACAATACCACAGTTCTATCACCACAAAATACCACAGTATCGAATACAAAACAACCGAACAGATGGATCACAAAGCAGCACACACTGCACAGTTTCAAGAGCAAGCACACCGCACTATACGTTAAAGAGCAGGGGGAACCTTTTTTTCCCAGCACAATTATTCCACTTGATTGATTCTCATTTCAATCTGATGGATCCTCACACAGGCACCAATAAATAAGTTTTGTTAATTTACTGGGACAATTTATTAATTGTAGCAGTAAACAAACCACGAGATGATTCTTTTATGGCTATTAGAGGATCAATCGTCAGAACAATCTGCAACGCAAACACACAGATTCAAATTCACGGAATACATTTATTAATACATAAAATTGTGCATATAAAAACATGTAACAGCCTGCCTGGATACAGATGGCAGATCGTACTGTGAGGGTTGCCAAGATACAAGATATATATGATCACGAAGAGATACAAAACACAGAATATGCATTCAGTATACAGCTATACTATAACGAAATTCAGCAATAGTGTTTTGTTCATCAGTCTCATGAATATGAATTCTACATTAATTACTCATAAGTAAATGTGTAACTCAACACGAATTAAACTGCTATCAACCCTTATTGAGATAACAATTGAATTCTCGATCGGCAATGCGGAATATTGGGTTTACTTATCCAAATATGGATTTGTATTTCCCAGGGCACAGACACAAAAGACCAGCTGGCAGGCTCTGTTGCAGTGTCCTGTCGGCATCCTCTGGCTCCCGGCCAACCAGTCCTGGTGCAGTTCCGAGCTGCAGAAAGAAGGAAGGAGAGAGAGAGGCCACAACGCGTGTGACAGTCGTTGCCTTCCCAGGGAGCTACTAGTAGTCCGGCTGACTAGTAAGAAGTCTCTATGCAGAGAGCATAACTGCGGGTCCGAGCAAGTCACTTGTTAGGGTGGAAGAAACATGGCTTGCTTCTGGTGTAGCGCTACCGCTGAATAAAAACTTATTCAGATTGTCGACAAGAGTCCAAACGTATACTTCGGTGATCAAGCTAAGCGTCCACGTTGGCTGCTAGTGATTCGGGCAAGAATTCCTAACATACTGGTTTTCCCCTGGCGGATGCTTTGCTGAAATGAGGTTCCAGTCCCAATACAGACAACACTGGCCATCACGTGATTGTCTCTAAGGTGAGCGAGAATGGCCTGAGAAGCAAAGTTATCAGCTCTGCAGTCTCCTTTAGCTAGAACAAAGACAGGTGATGACTGATTGAAAGTTTGGCAGGCATTTGAGACCCACGTGCCCCACAGGTCCCTGACTGGTTGAGCAAGGTGAGAGAAGAGTAACAATGGCCATTGATCATGATAGCCAGGCATAGCTGGGCGCATCCCCATTTGGGAGCTGCTGCTTATTGGAAAGAAAACACTTTAAATCAGAAACTATCTGAATAGCTACTCTGTGGTGCAGAGGAAGAAGGATGGGGACCTCATTTAGGAAAGCACAGCAACACTTCTGTCTTATTAATGAGCAGTGCAGCCCAAAAGCTGCAGTATATTGAAGTCGTTAGAAGGATGTTAATTTTCAACTTTAATAATTTGAAATAAAAGGTAACAGGTGGAAGAGCCACCATTCAGCTTCTCCTGTCACACACAACACTGTACAACAGCAGGAAAATAAGATTAAATTAAATAAGAAATTCTAAAGTAAAAACACACTGCAAATACAAATACATCAATGTTTCACATTATTTTACTCCAAGCAGGGGTGAACTGCATTTCTGTTGTGAAAATACTCAGGTTTAAAGACTGAAACTCTTGTTGATAATGTTTTTAAGCAAAAGGGTAAACAATTTCATATAAAATACAATAGTTTCAAAAACTCAATTTATTTTGATAAATCAAATTATTTATTGACTGGATTTAGAGAATGTTGGAGATCACTTGCATGAGCGTATCATTTGTATTTTTTTTAAATGTTTTGTTTATGATGATGCATGTTTAACTTGAGGGCATTGTAAATTTAAAACCTGTACAGACACTGGTGAGTTCTGCTATGAGGTTAAAGACTTCTTTATTCCATAATCTACCCAAGGTATAATAGTTTAGAAAAAAACAAGAAGATTTGAATTTTTAAAATGAATAAATCATTTTACAACTCTAAACTTCTGTGTAACATTTAATCATGTTTTTGTCTCTTGTGTGAATAAGATGATGTCTTTTTAAATGGCTTTGCCGATTAAAAGTCTTTCCACACTGACTGCAGCTGAATGGTTTCTCTCCGGTGTGAATACACTGGTGGGCTCTTAAGGATCATGAGTCAGTAAAACTCTTCTCACACTGACTGCAGCTGAATGGTCTCTCTCCTGTGTGAATGCGCTGGTGGGCTTTTAAGGTACGCGAGTCATTAAAACTCTTCCCACACTGATGGCAACTGAATGGTCTATCTCCTGTGTGAGTGCGCTGGTGCATTCTTAAATAGCTTTGCCGACTAAAACTCTTCCCACACTGAATGCAGCTGAATGGTTTCTCTCCTGTGTGAATAAACTGGTGAGTTTTTAAATGGCTATGCCGACTAAAACTCTTCCCACACTGACTGCAGCTGAATGGTCTCTCTCCTGTGTGAATGCGCTGGTGGGCTCTTAAGGTACTTGAGTCACTAAAACTCTTCCCACACTGACTGCAGCTGAATGGTCTCTCTCCTGTGTGAGTGCGCTGGTGCATTTTTAAATGGCTTTGCTGACTAAAACTCTTCCCACACTGACTGCAGCTGAATGGTTTCTCTCCAGTGTGAATAAACTGGTGCGTTTTTAAATGACTTTGCCGATTAAAACTCTTCCCACACTGACTGCAGCTGAATAGTTTCTCTCCTGTGTGAATTAACTGGTGTTTTTTTACACTGCCTGCCTGACTAAAGCTCTTCCCACACTGATGGCAGGTGAATGATGTCTCTCCCATGTGAATGCACTGGTGGAATCTTAAGGTACTTGAGTCACTAAAACTCTTCCAACAGTTCCCACAATTGTCTAAGCAACTAAAATTCCTCCCACATTGATTGCATCTGAATGCTCTGTGCTCTATGAGAGTGTGCTGGTGACTTTTTACTTTACCTGATTGCTGAAAACATTGCTGTTGTCTGTGCTGTACTGACATTTTCTTCACCTCATCTGAACAAGGTTTAGGATGAGTCCTCCTGATCTTCTGACCTGCAGTGAGCTGGTGATATTTTAAGTTGCTTGAATGATCAATCCACCGCTGCACTGACAATCTCTGCATTATTGCAGAAGAAGGACTCATCAAGTCTTGTGGGCCTCCCTGCTGTTTCTCCCCTTCCTCTCTGTACTGACTCTCCTCTGTGTGCTGTAACTCAGTCCTGTACTCTTCACCAGGTACATCAGTCTGCTGCTCTGCAGGCTGTGGCAGCTGGGACCCAATTTCCTGCTCCCTTAGACTGAAAAAATTCAATTCCTTCTGTTCCTCTTCCTTGTGCCCTTGTACAGATACCAATGCCACTTCATTGAAATGCTCTGCAATATTATTAGTGTCTAAATTATTACACTTCTCTGTAAAGTCCATAGATACTAAAGGAACATTCATTTGTTTAAACCCCTTATGCAATGACAGGCGCTCCACTTTAACAGCACAAGACCTTATTATGAAGCCCTGTAGGAGCTGCTGTTGTTCCTTCCTGTACTGACTCTCCTTTGGGTGCTGTAACTCAGTGCTGTTCTCTTCACCAGGTACATTCATCTGCTGCTCTGCAGGTTCAATCAACTGGGGCTCTACGTCCTGCTTTCTAAGATTAAACTTATCTAGGTGTTCTTTGTGGTTTTGTACAGAGCCACAGTCCAGTTCATTACAACCTTCTTTAATATTGTTCATGTCCAGATTATTAATCTTCTCTGTAAAATCATCAGATACTAGGAAACCAGATGTCTCACTCTCAGGCTCTGTCTTTATCATGGGCACACAGTCCAGATCCACAACACTCTGTCTGCTCTCTGTGTGCTGTTCACTGAGTTTTTCTTTCTCTTCTGCAGCAGTGGGCTCTGTCTCCTGCATCAGACTGGAGCCCCACTCCTCCTCACTGTGCTGCTGTTCAAGAGGGGCCCTTTCCCCAGCATGAGAGAGAGCACTGGCCTCTGGCCCTGCAAACACAGGACAAGAGAACAAAACCTTTAACATGGGCTGAGAGTAGAATTTAAAAATAACACCATGGAGAAACAAGAAAACAAACTTTAAGATACAGGGATTTTTAGCATCTAGACCACCCCTGGGCCCTTGAGGTTAGTTTTAACCATCCCTTGAGGTAAAAAATAAATTAGTCAATATTCACCATTTTCCACCTTGTTTGGGGCTATTTTTTCTTACATTTCATTATTTTTGACGTTAGATGGCGCATGAAAGCAATACCAATTTGATTTGCTGGAGAATCAGTGTGTTTGAGAAATGTTTCCCTAATTCCCCTTTAAAGACAGTCAGGAGTCCATCTCAGAAGTTAAAATACATTTTTATTTCAAGCGCATGGGGGGAAAAACACAGAGATGCTTGGTGTATTTTTCTCCAAGTAATTCAGCCAGAACAGTCCTTAAATATTTTTCTGTTATCTATCAAACGTTTCTGTGCTTACAAGATTAGCAGTTCCAAAATCACGCACAACCTCCTACCTCCCTATTCACTCAAGATAACTTCTTTTGATATAACTGGTTACTTAGGTTCCTAGCACGCATCCCTATAAAATGATATAGAATTAAATAGTAGCCCTTGTTCTAAATGTCCACCTTGTAAAATATTGCATCCTCTGCAAGAAAAAAGAATACAAATTTCAAAGAGACCCTCTCAACAAGTGGGTGCATCATACTGCAATCCTGTGTCGAAATGAGCGGAGTGAAGAAGCAGAAAGGTGACAGTGAATGCAGAGTGTTCAACAAAGAATGGACTGCAAAATACCTTTTCACAGAGGTTGGAACAAAGGCTATATGTTTAATTGTAAGGAAAGTGTTACAGTGTTCAACGAATACAATCTCAGTTGGCATTTTTCTACCACAGATGCTAACTATGCTAGCAATCTGTCATGGGAGGAGTGGGGTAATAGAGCTTCCAAACTAGCCCCTAGTTTACAGGCTCAGCATAATGTTTTTCCCACCCTTCTACCATCCAAGAGGCCAGCACAAAGGCACACCACCTGCTCGCATATAACATTGCTAAACAAAGCAAGCTATTCTCTGAAGGGTTTTTTTTGAAGGAGTGTATGATAGAAACCGCAGATATTCTTTGTCCAGAAAGCAGAGCAAATTTGAGAAAATAAGTTTATCACGCAGAACCCGTCGGGTCGAGGTAATTGGTGAAGACTTGGCTTGTGAACAAGAAGATGGAGAACTTCAAGTTATTCAATTGCATTGGCTGAAAGTACTGATATAAAGGACACTGCACAGCTTCTAATTTTTGTCAGGGGAATTAATGACAGTTTTGAAATTACGGAGGAGCTTTTATCAATGGAGATTATTAAAGGAACAACAAAGGGCTCGGACTTGTATGACAAGGAGTCACATTGTATTGACCAAATGAAGCTACTGTGGAGCAAATTAGTAAATGTGACCACAGAATGATCTCCGAATCTAACTGGGAAAAATGCTGGACAACTGAAGAGAATACAGGACAAACTGAAAGAAAATGACCCTAAGGCGGAGGTAATATTTCTTCACTGCATCATTCATCAGGAAACCCTGTGCAAAAACGTGCTGGGCCTCAATCATGTTGTGAAAGCTGTTGTGAAACTTGTGAAACATACGCGCGACGGAACTTAATCATCGTCAGTTCATTCAGTTTCTTGAAGATATTGGCTCAGATGACCATGACTTACTCTATTATTCACGTGTTCGTTGGCTCAGCTTGGGAAAAGTATTCAAGCGAGTGTGGGAGCTGAGAGGGGAGACTGACTCCTTTTTGGATAACCTGGGGAAAGCCACGAATTTCCCTGAGTTCTGAGATTCAGACTGGCTCTGCGACTTTACGGTCACTCTGGACATTTTCGCTCACTTGAACGAGCTTAACATGAAACTGCAAGGAAAAAGTGTATTTCTTCCAGAACTGCACTCGAATGTGAATGCATGCAGAGCTAAGCTCACCTTGTTCTCAAAACAGATGATCAGCCACTCATTCACACATTTCCCCACTCTTAGGACACTAGACGTGTCACACGCTCAAGAACTAAGGCACAACAAGTCCCTCACAGACTTGCATGGAGAATTTTCCCATCAATTTGCTGACTTTGATGAAATTGAGAGGTCTCTAACGTTGGTGTCATGTCCTCTGACTCTGAACTATGAGATGGCAGCACAAGAATTGCTGCTGGAATTGATCGATCTGCAGTGTGACATAACTCTGAAGGAAAAGTTTGATTCTGTAAAGCTGAATGATTTCTATGCATCACTGAACGAGGCTAAATTTCCCCATATTTGACAAGCAGCACAAAAGATACTGGTGTAATTCAGATCTACTGACGTATGTGAGCAAACATTCAGCTTGATGAACATCAACAAATCACGTCACAAATCACAGCTGAGTGACCACCACTTGAGCTGTGTATTACGGATTTCCACAACACATCTATCAAGGGATACACAAAAAGAGGTGATCAGCTGCACAGCTCTCATTAATCAAGAAGCCTTTTGGGTGAGTGTATTTCTCTCAGGTTATCGTTAACATTGAACTCATAAGCCTCTGTTGGATTTTAAACTTACATAGGGCATAGGCTATCTGTAACAGCAGCCTGAAGCGGCCCACTATACAGTTTCAAAATTTAATATAGCCATTGTGCCAAAAAAGTTGCCCACCCCCAATCTAGACAGACCACTACAGAATACTAAAACACCCCAATATTCACTTTATCTTTTTATAGTACACATAGACAAACTAGCAGTGTTAATTTAGTCAACAAAAATTATAAAGAAATGATTGTCAGTGAAGGGATGAGTGAGACAATTATATTATTTCTGTATTTTTGCAAACAATGCAGTCTTGTTGCTTGAAGTTGGCTTCACGCCCAGAATGTAAATGCGCAACTTGTTAAAGCCAAGAGACATGATCTAAGATATAAGATGCTTATTCTGCATGTTTATTATAAACGTTTCGCTCACACATTTATACAGGGAAATTATGCTATTTTTACATTTGAGCAGTTTGTCATGCATCACTAGGTAAGCTCACTGAGACACAGTTATATGGGCGGTGCGCTAAACAGTTTGCTTCACTAATCTTTGCATGAACTTTATGTTATGTATATCCATATATAGACATACTTCTGTATTACTAACTATTAGGGGGAGTGTCACTTTAGCTTGTTTGTTCCATGGTATAAAAGACCATCTTTAGTTACTGATTTTCGAGTTCGGTGGTTGCAAGCCGTTCTCCCATATGCATATGTAATAAAGAGGCTTCTCCGACACAGACACCTGGACAACCTCAGCAACCCATTTTTTATTTTAGTTAAAGAAAATGAAACTAAGCATTTCATTGCACTTGTGCATATGACAATAAACTGAACTCTGAACTCCTAAATAAGTTGCCTAAATAAAATTGATGTTGCTCTGAAACGTTTTAAAAAGTTGCTTTGAAAACATAACTTCAACAAAAACCTCTAGAAAAGTACAGAAGCATTAACAGTGCCAAAACAGATCTTACTATTAAGAAAGATTCATACAATGTCCCTATATAAGATTTATTATCAATAATCAGTAACAAAACTATGACTAAATCATACAAAATAAATAATGCTGACTAAATTAATACTGCAAACAAGTAACAGAAAAATTACACACAGGTTTAACAACTTTTCTTCACGTACATTAACCTTTGTGGGTAAAGCTAGAATGTGAAAACAGCATGATGATTGGTCAAGCACAGTCCTCAGCGTGCTGTTTAAGGTTGAACTCTAGCAGCAGTGAATGCCTTAGACTTAGATGGTGAATTCAGAGAGGGAGAGGGATGAACCAGGCAGGTGAAAGGGAGACACCTGCAAGAACATATCGAACACCGCACTCATTCAAGTCCCCTCAGGACAATTTCCGGATCACTCAGATGACATCTTGTAGCCCCAGCAACCTTATTTACTGTATCTCTTGCAGAAAATGCATCTACAGCCATCTACATTGGGGAAAAAGGAAGGAGACTTGGAGACCGCTTCATGTTAGGGCTGTGAAGATGAAAGATTTCTCCAAGCCCAAAGTTTCTCATTTCACCTCTGATGGCCATGACCACACTGATCTCTCCATCTGTGTTCTCAAAGAAGGATTTCTTAACTCCTATAGCAGAAAGACTTCAGAAACTACAATTATCCTGAAACTTGGTTCACACCTTCCCCTTCTCTCAGCGACAGATTTGCTTACTTCTAATCCTCTCTATTCATTTATAGGTTTTGACTTTACACCTCTCTACACCTCTCTCAACTTCGCACCACCTGAGTGGCCAATCTAACTCTCCCCTTCTCCAACCTCCGCCACTCTCCCGGTTTTTGCTCTCCTATGCTATATAATCTTTGCTGTCTGCCCTGTCTTTCTCATACCCGAAGAAGGCTCCAAAGCCGAAACGTTGTGTTTCCTTTCTTCTCTTTTCAGCCTGGAATAAACCTATTATTTGTTCCTTCGCTGTCTGATACAGAACTTTTTAATTACAGAGAACCTCCGAGTCAAAACAGAAAGAGGCGAGCTGGCAATTCAAAAAATAAACCAAAGAAGGGAAAAACAGTAAAAAGGCACAGAGATAACTTGTGGGAGAAAATGAGTCCAGAGAGGATTATCCACTGAGCCGTTGCTTGATATGATAAGGGGGGGGAAGGTTGCTTTGAATTTACTCGCAAAAAGGAAAGACAACACTAACATCGTGCAAGACGCTCAATAACAACAGCAGACTTAAACATAACAATAAATCAGGGTTTGAATTTCGGCGTGGGATTGCAGGTATGCGGCACAATTTCAGTTATTCCCGCAAATCCAGCATTTAGAATGCAGGGATTTCCCACATGCATCTATTGGCAAGCCATCTCCCAAGCAGAATTAGCCTAAATCAATCCACACGTATTCTCTGCCAGATTGAGTTTTCAAAGCATGTTGCACAGCACTATTACACGCTTTAGTGACGTCACTCTTTGTGGAGTCGTGTTGCACATCTCGCATTGCTTATAGGCGGACAAATAGGGATAGAAAATTGATTTTGAATTGGTTAACATTTGTTCAATGTAGAAAACTTCAACATCTGGCTAATAAACTCGATCAACAATGGAACTGAAAAGAAAGTCTTAAGTCTGAATAAGGCGAGTCCCCACAGAAAAAACAGCAGACGCTGAAAAATGTAATGACGGGTATGAGGAGATTTACAAAAGAAACAGCGAGGAAAAAGCGTGCAAAGATATGATTCAGGCACGTTGGCTGAAAATATACCTGTGGCCTTGAAATGAAAGACGGAGAAATGAGCTGCTCAGTTTGCGACATGTTTAGTAGTGTGAGGTTTGCTAGCCAATGTTACAAAACGTTTATATAAATTAGATACTCAAACGCAGTTGCTCATAATGCAGCACTCAAAAGAAAACGTGAAGCAGAATCGTCTAAGAATGTTATGGCTGGCGCAATCGAAGCCGCACAATTGTATGGCAAGGAAGAGGTAAAAAGGCTACTTAAAGTGGCGTAATTTGTTGCAAAAAACGAGTTAGCCAATTCAAATTTCATGGAACTCGTGAGATTCATGAAAGAAATGGAATGTTCTTCTTTGAAGTGTCTTAAGATTGACGGATCAAACTACGGAATGACAAAGGTTTGTCAGAAATGCATCACGCTATCTCTTAGCAAGCACACTCTTAGAAGAGTTAGATGCCACTGTGGGTACAAGTCGTGTGTTTTCCTTAATATTGTATGGGTCCACTGATATACAGTCGTGAGAAAAACGTTTGTGAACCCTTAGGAATTATATGGATTTCTGCATGAATAGCTCCTAAAACGTGATCTGATCTTCATCTAAGTCAAGTGTGTGTTTTTGTGAAATAAGACTTTATTAATGACTTAGATGAAGATCAGATCACATTTTAGGAGCCATTCATGCAGAAATCCAGATAATTCCAAATGGTTCACAATCTTTTTCTCACAACTGTAAGCACAGTAAGCGGCTTAATACTTCTGTAAGGTACATACACGGAAACAAGGTGAAAACAAAGTTTTTTAGAAACTCAGAAATTTCAAATGGAAGGGAAAAAAACATTTTTCAAGATATAAAGCAACATAATGAGCGAAAAAATATATATAAATGGAAGCAAACGTGTTGCAGTATGCACAGATGGAGATGCTGTTATGACAGGAAGCCACCAAGGAGTTGTTCAAAAACTGCAGGAAGAATTCAATTCAGAATTAACCGGATTGCCCTACAGAGCTCACCAGCTTGCCCTTGCTCCAAGTGATGCAGCTGTGCAACAAGTGAAAAGGTTCCAGCAAGACGTGAGGGCACTTTTTTTGTTTAAATTTAGCAACTCCGCTATAAGAAGCAACAAGCTTCATGAGTTGCAGAAACAACTCAAGAAGCCAACTCTGACGTTTACTCAGCCACGTACAGTGAGGTGGTTGAGAATTCAGAGTGCAGTGTCAGTTGTTTGCAGATCACTAAAAGCCCTGAGAAATGTGCTAGAACACATGGCTGCCTCCAGCATGCAGGACTCTGATAAAGCCAAAGGTCTTATTGCTGTCAGACAATTCAATTTTGTGGCCCTCTATCACTGGATGAAAGATGTACTGGTGCATATAGTCCCTTCTCTCTAAGCATTTTCCAAGGGAAGACTTGGACTTCTCCATAGTCCACCCTATGGTTCAGAGTACTAAAAAGGCACTGAGAGAGATATTAGTCCATCCTGGTCCTTCAGAGCAGGACTTTTTCAGCTCTCTTGAGGGTAACAATTTTAAAAGAGACAAACTGTGTGACTGCCATACACAGAAGCCTACCTTTTTAGAACATGAAAAGCAGATACATGGGGTGCCAGTCTACTGGAGATTTCAGCCTTTATGGCCAAGAGAGCCTTTATGGTCCAAGATCCATCACGCCAGCAGCCATATCACTCCGCAATTCACAACTGGCAACCCACTTAAGCTAAGCAGGTATGAGCCTGGTCAGTACCTGGATGGGAGACCTCCTGGGAAAAACTAAGGTTGCTGCTGGAAGAGGTGTTAGTGGGGTCAGTAGGGGGCGCTCACCCTGCGGTCCATGTGGGTCCTAATGTTCCAGTATGGTGACGGGGACACTATACTCTAAACAGGCGCCGTCCTTCGGCTGAGACGTAAAACCGACGTCCTGACTCTCTGTGGTCGTTAAAAATCCCAGGGTGTTTCTCAAAAAGATTAGGGGTGTAACCCCAGCGTCCTGGCCAAATTTCGCATGGGCCCTTACCAATGATGGCCACCTAATAATCCCCATCTTGAATTGGCGACATTACTCTGCTCTCCTCCTCCCTGATAGCTGATGTGGGGTGAGCGTTCTGGTGCACTATGGCTGTCATCGCATCATCCAGGTGGATGCTGCACATTGGTGGTGGTGGAGGGGAGTCCCCATTACCTGTGGGGCTTTGAGTGGAGTGTCCAGAAAAGTGCATATAAGTGTAAGCAATTATTAATTATTAATTAAGAGAAACTTGAAACACTTCTCGTCTACTGTAAGTACAGAGGAAGCTAGGTCAGAGTTCACAAAGAAGCAAGGTATCGTGTCCAATGATACATATGCTTCATTTTCCTTTTTAATAGTTTACAGAGACTGGTGTGTTCACTGAAATGGAGAAGCTATTTCAAATAGCCATGGGAGTTATACCAGTTGCAAGTGGATTCAGTGCACAAAATAGAATAGAACAAAATTCAGAAATTCACTGAATAACACAAACATCACAAATCTGATGCTCATTTCAGAGCTTGGGCCTCCTTGAGGACAGTTTAATTTCAACAGGGCAGTTATAAAGTGGAAAGAAAAGCAGAGCAGGAGAGAGAGAACAGGGAAAAACCGAGGGAGACAGCGGGGAGAGAGATTGAGGAGAAGAACAATAAAGTACAGTGCCTTCAGTAAGTATTCACCCCCTTGAATTTTTTCTCATTTTTTCCCTGTTAAACCTCCAGAATTTAACACATTTAAATCATTTTTGCTCCCTTCAATAACACAATAAATTCAACACATTTATGAATCAAAACTTTTTTTTTCAAGAACATTAGTTTCTCCAGAATGAAAGACTTACATTTCTCATTTACAAAAGTATTCAGCCCCCCAAGGCAATATTTTGTACATAGTCCTTTAGCAGCAATTACAGCCGTGAGTCTTTTTGGGTATGTCTGTATGAGCTTTGCACATTTAGATTGTGGAATTATTGCCCTTTCTTCAATGCAAAGTTTCTCTAATTGCGTCAGTGGACAGCAATTTTCAGGTCATACCACACATTTTCAATTGGATTCAAGTTCACAGTCTGGCTGGGCCATTACAGAATACTAACCTTCTTTATATTCCTTGATAGTGTTGGTCCTGTGCTTTGGGTCATTGTCCTGCTGGAAAATGAATCTTTGCCCTAAACGTAGATCTCTGGCTGACTGAAACAGGTTCTCCTCAAGGATTTGCTTGTATTTGGCTCCATCCATGTTGCCCTTGATGGCAACAAGCTTTCCAGATCCTCCTGCTGAAAAGCAACCCCAGAGCATGATGCTGCCACCACCATGCTTGAAGGTAGGGATGGGTGTTACCTGGGTGTTGGGCTGTATTTGGTTTGCGCCAAACATAGCGCTTTGCTTTTAGGCCAAAGAGCTCAACTTTAGTCTCATCAGAACACAAAATGTTCTTCCAAAAGGTTTCAGGTTTTGTCACATGCCTTCTAGCAAACTCTAGGCGTGACTTAATGTTGCCCTTTCTCAGAAGTGGCTTCCTTCTAGCCACTCTCCCAAAGATGCCAAATCTGTGAAGTGTCGAAGAGATTGTTGATGTCTGGACATTTCAGCCAAAGAGCTCTGCAACTCTGTCAGTGTTGTAGCTGGCCTCTTGGTCACTTCTCTGGCAATTCTTGTCCAGTTTCTCAATAAGGTAGGATGGCCTGATCTTCGTAGTGTCTGGGTTGTGCCAAGTTTTTTGTTACAATGGACTTCACGGTGCTCCTAGAAAGGTTCAAAGCTTTGCCAATCTTTTTATAACCTTCTCCAGCCTTTTTCCTCCTAACAACTTCTTATCAAAATTTCACAGGCAGCTCCTTGGTCTTCATGACAGCAGGACTGATCTGATCTGCTGTTTGAGTTGTGAGACCTCACAAAGTCAGTGATATTCATTGTACAATCAAGCAATTGAACACAGGTGGATTCAAAATGAACACAGGGTGTACCTTGTTAACGTATTTAGTGTGATTTCTTAAGATAATTCAATACCTCACCCAATTTAGGTTGTGAAAGCAAAGGGGGTGAATACTTATCAATTAAGTAATTTCCAGATTTTTATTTTTCATATAATTGTGAAGACAACAAAATACTTTATTTCATTTTAACATTATAGAGAATTACTTCTACAGGAGGGGAAAAAATCCCATTTAAATGTGCTTTAATTTGACTTTGCAGGACTTCCGGTTAGAATGCGGACGGGAAAGGCAGCATAATACGGATCGCCCGGCAACTTTGTAATAAAGCCCTGAAAAAGTGTTTTTTTTCTACATTACGTTTGAAAAAATAATAACTATGGCTGAAGGGGCTGTCAGGAGAAGCAGGAGAAAACTAACGACCGTGGAAAATGTTGAAATTGCAACTTCATACCATAGTTGAAGTAGCTCAACGGACTCTGAACAAGATAGCGCAGATGCCAGTCTTCAGAAAATATTATACGAACTTAGAGACTTCAGACGGGATAATAAAGAGCAGCTTATGGATATTAAACAGGAGCTGAGCAAGGTTAATAAGAGACTGGATAAAGCAGAGGGACGGATCGAAGAAGTGGAAACAAGGGTCTTAACAACAGAAACTGCGATAAAGAAACTCTTGCAACGACAAATTACTTTAGAAACTAAATTAACAGACCAGGAAGGAAGATCGCGCAGAGAAAACATTCGGATTTACGGAATCCCCGAAGAATCGGAGGGTCGCTGCATGGTCACCTTCCTTGAAAATCTGCTAAGGGGGGAACTTGATTTACCGAAGGACGTGGAACTGGGAATTGAAAGGGTGCATAGAGCGTTAGCGCCGAGACCTAAAGGCCCTGACGCCAAACCGCGCTCCATTGTCGCCAAGTTTTTAAGCTACAAGATGAAAGAGGAAGTGTTGTGTAAAGCTTGGCAAAAGAAAGAACTCTTCCACAATAACAAACGATTTTATGTGGATCATGATTACCCCCCGACAGTACTAAAAAAACGTATGGAATATTCTGAAGTAAAAAAGGTGCTGAAATCGCAGAAAATAAAATTTCAGACTCCATTTCCAGCGAGGTTGCGGGTGTTTTACGAAGACGGCACCTGCCTATACCATTCGGCAGCAGAAGCCACAAAGGACATGGCAGAGCAGGGTCTTAAAGTACAAGTTATACAAACAGCGCCTACACTGGAAGAAGAAATCGAGCGACTGTTTACTTGGCAGAAGGCTGGAAGACGGGGTGGTCCTGGGAAAGAGCAGTCCTCGAAACAGCAATATCAGGAGAAATTACAGAGTTTCAGGAGAAGACCCCCCTCGCAAGATTAAAGAAATTGGATACAGTGAGTTGTTAAAAGTTGGTCGTGATTTCATAGTTAAGGGTTTTTTTTAATAAGTTTCCTGCAATGTTTTAAGAGAATTTGTAAATGTTGGGACAGATACTTGGTGATTACGACCAGAGTGACTTTTTATTTTTCTGGTTACACTCCTTTTTTTTTCTCTTTATAATATAAGTTTGAATTTGCCACCGCGCCGCCTGCTTAAGGGCCCTCCTCCAGAGGAGAAGGAGGATTTCCCTAATGGACTTTCCCCTTTTTTTTTGTTTAAGAAAAAAAGGAGAGAGGCCCACATACGGTTCGTTTGAAAAGAACCCCACAGTTGGAAGAAAGTACTGTGAAAGAGACAGAGATGGATACAGTTTTGTTTAAGATTGTTTGGTTAATGTTTTTGTTTATTGTGTTTTTTGATTGTGGTGCATTATTAGAAAAAAATGATAGGAAGAGGATGTTTAACAATATGAAACATATGTTGTATGGGAGAGATTTTGAAAGTTTTACCATTTACATAAAATATGTCCAAGCAAGACCTTAAAATAGTTACATTTAATGTTAATGGAGTCCTTAACCCTATTAAGAGAAGTAAGATTTTGTCTAAAATAAAGAAAGAAGGGGCTCATATTGCTTTTTTACAAGAAACACATTTGAGTGTATTGGAACATGAGAAATTAAGGAGAATGGGTTTCTCAAAAATCTATTTCTCCTCATATAAATCTGGCCATAGGAGAGGAGTGGCTATACTGATATCTCAAAAGATTCAATTTGAGTTGCTTACAGAAGTTAAAGATAAGGAGGGGAGATATGTATTAGTATTGGGAAAAATTGAAGGGGAATTACTAACATTACTTAATGTATATGCTCCACCTGGTAGTGATTTTAATTTTTATAAAAAAATGGTCGATTTGATGGTTAATGCACAAGGGATACTGATTTGTGGAGGTGATTGGAATGTGCGTCTTAACCCCAGGCTTGATTCTACAAATATATCTTCTCGGAGAGATAAGTCACTGTATAAAAAGATTAATGTACTGATGGGGGAAATGGGAATAATAGATCTTTGGAGAGATTTCTATCCAAGTGGGCGGGATTACACTCACTATTCCTTCCCTCATTTGGTATATTCAAGGATTGATTATTTTTTTATACACAAGAGAGATAGACATAGGATCCAAGATTGTGATATTGGTAGAATTGATTTTTCAGACCATGCTCCTATGTCATTGTCCATACGATTAAGTAATAATCGGGGAGATACAACATGGAGGATGAACTCAAGTCTGTTGAACGATCCACAATGTAAAGAACAGATAAAATAAGAAATAAAATTATTTTTGGAGGAGAATGATAATGGGGAAGTGAGACTAGAGATGATATGGGATACATTAAAGGCAGTTATAAGGGGGAAAAGTATTGCTCTGAGCAGTCATAAGAAGAAGGTAAAACAACTACAATTATCTAATCTGAATATAAAGTTAAAAGAGGTGGAGAAAAAACATCAAGAAAAACAGGATTCAAAAATCATGCAAGAAATAAAGAAGCTTAGAAACAAAATAGATGTCTTATATAAACAGAAAAGTGAATATATATATATGTACTAGACAAAAATATTATGAATCAGGGTCAAAATCACTAAAGCTGCTGGCAAGAAAATTAAAAAAACAACAGACCGATAATACAATATATAAAATAAGGGACCAGAACTGTAATGCTGTATTATATAAATGGGAAGAAATTCAAAACACTTTTACAAATTATTACAGAAAATTATATACACAACACAATTCAGAAAGTGAAGAAAAGATGGATACTTTTCTGGAATCTCTCAGTTTACCAACTCTTACGGAAGATCAAAATAATATATTAAAAACGACTATAACACTAGAAGAATTGAATTCAGTGATTACGAGCCTCAGAGCTAATAAATCACCTGGAACTGATGGTTTTAATTCAGAATGGTATAAAACCTTCCGAGCAGAATTAATACCAAATCTTCTTTCTGCTTGTAATTCGGCATTAATTGATGGGAAAATGCCCCCATCATGGAGAGAGGCTATCATCTCAGTTATCCCTAAGGAGGGGAAAGATAGATTAGATTGTGGATCGTTCAGACCAATCTAAGTCCTTCATGTGGATTATAAAATTTATACAGCAATACTGGCTAAAAGAATTGAAAAGATTCTCCCTTATTTGATATACTATGATCAAACAGGGTTTATTCAAAATAGACAAACCCATGATAACATTCGACGCACATTGCATATCATGAACCATATTCAGCAACATAATTAAGAACCTTCTTTGATAAGCCTAGATGCTGAGAAAGCTTTTGACTCTGTAAGTTGGAAATACCTCTATAGGGTTTTAGGTAGGTTTGGGTTTTGTGAAAATATTATTAAAGGTATTCAAACTTTATATGATAGACCAACAGCACGAATTAAGATAAATGGTTATTTATCTGATAGAATAACTTTAGAACGAGGGACTAGACAAGGCTGCCCTTTATCTCCATTGCTTTTTGCTCTATATATAGAGCCACTAGCCCATTGGATAAGACAAACTAACAAAATAAAAGGTATTTCTATACAAGGTAATGAGCACAAGATAGCACTGTACGCAGATGACGTTTTATTATATCTGGAGGATCCCACTAGTTAATTTCTAGAAGTAATGAAACTCTTAGATAGCTTTGGCTTGCTGGCAGGCTATAAGTTAAATGTTCAAAAAACACAAATTCTAACTTTTAATTACAACCCTCCTGATTAAATACCACCTTAAGTGGGACCAAAGTTCAATGAGATATTTAGGAGTCTATTTACCAAAAGATATTTCGGTATTAGCAACAATTAATTATGGACCCCTTATAACTAAAATTAAAGCAGATATATCGAAATGGAGCCTAATCCCCTTTATGAGTTTCAGTTCTAGAATTGAATCTGTAAAAATGAATCTACTGCCTCAGTTACTCTTTCTATTACAAGCTCTCCCTGTAGAAGTCTCTGCAAAACAATTTTCGGAATGGGATAAGATGATTTCTAGGTTTATTTGGCAGGGGAGAAAACCAAGAATTAGATTCAAAACATTGCAACTTTCAAAAGATAAAGGGGGTATGGCTTTACCAAATTTAAAAGATTATTATTATGCATCTCAGGTTAAACCTCTCATTAATCCCTGTAATCCAGAATATCAAGCCAGATGGAAATATATTGAATTGTCCCTTGTAAATAGCCCCCCAATTCAGGCATTATTAGGTAATAGAAATTTAGACAAAATCACTGAAAAAATATTCAATCCATGGATAAAGTTTCAATTAAGGACATGGAATATGATCACAAAAGAGTATAATTTAGGTGAGGCAGTAAAGATACTCAGATGGTGCGCCTATGATACGGAGTTTAAACCAAATAAGTTGGATAATAGATTTTAATTTTGGATTACAAAAGGAATAACTGCATTTTGTAATATAATGGATAAGAATCAGCTACAAAGTTTTCAGTATTTGAAGGAGAAACATAATTTGGAGAATTCAGATTTTTATAGATATCTTCAAATGCGCCATTATTTTAATAAGGAGATTATAAGGGGAGATTTAGATATTGTTAATGATGGAGTAGTGAAAATAGTTACAGAAGCCTACAAATCAGAATTAGGTAAAGGTATTATATCTAGATTATATAAAAGTTTTATGGAAAAGAAATCATATTCTACAGAGTATATAAAAGATAAATGGGTGAAAGAAAGTGAAGTTAGAATTTCGAATGAAGAGTGGCTTAAAATTTGTGAATTTCAATGGAGATGTACTAACTCGCATTTATGGTGAGAGTTTTGCTGGAAAAACATTGTTCGATTTTTAATTACTCCGAGTCAGAAGGCGCACCATACTGAGGAACTCTAAGTGTTGGAGACAGTGCGGAAACCAAGGTAGTCATTGGCATATATTCTGGAGCTACCCTAAAATAAGGCTTTTCTGGAAGGAATTACATGAGGCCCTGGAAACTATATTTGAAAGGAATGTACCCTTTACATTTGAGGCTTTATATTTTGGTAAACTGGATTTTGATTGGAGTGGAACATATGAACATTTGTTTGGAGTCCTTATATCAGCAGGGAAGAAAGCTATAACAAGAAAGTGGCTTCTCACAGATCTACCAACAATGAATGATTGGATTGAATTAATAAAAGAAATATATATAATGGAAAAAATAACATTTTCACTAAAATTACAAATGAAAAAAAATTGTCAAATATTGGTCTAGATGGGTTCAGTACATTAAACCTTTAAGGTCAGATTTTGTTGAGATACAGAATAACTGAAATTTAATAAGATACATTTATATAGTCTACTCCCTTTTCATATTCATAAATGTATACATCTTCCTTCTTTTGAATGTATATAGTTTTGTTAAAAAGTTATATAATTGTAAAAAATTAGAGGAACAAACAGGAATTTGTGCCTGCAATGTAAGACTGAATAATGGATGTTCATATGTAAAATGGTTTTGTTTTGTTCTCTAAAAATAAAAAAATAAAAAAAAAATAATTTGACTTTGCAACACAGCAGAACAAGACATAATCAATGGGGGGTGAAAACTTTCTGAAGGCACTATATAGTTTAGACAGAGAACACCAGAGGCAGATGGAGTTTTGTACTTAAAACTGTACTAGTTGTACTATTTATTAATCGCCATATTATTTTTGCACTGTTTGCCAAATACTTTTGCACTGATTTTGTCCTGTTTGTATACTTTTCTCTGTTTGCGTATTTGCACAGTTTCTGACAATTTTGCACTGGCACCATACTGTTGTTTACACTGTTATTTTTATGGTATTACTGTCTATTGTCTTGCCTTCTGTTCTATGTATATACTGCACCTGAGAGACTAATGAGAAACACTTTTCACTATACTATGCATACTATGTTTAAGTATAATGACAAATAAAGTTGAATTGAGAAGAGAAAGCATGAATGAGGAAGAGAAAAACTGAGGAAAAGGACAATAATTTTAGTTTGAATTAATTTCAAGCCCTGATAAATACAAAACTATCAAATTTTATAAAATAATATTAAGAAGTGAATGTAGATATGACGGATAACTCTTGGCTATTATCAACATTTAAAGCTTCAGAGCAAAGGAGATCTTTGCTGGGATGTGAAAGGCCCAGATTCAGATCCAAGCAATTGTAAAGTTCACCTTGGTTTAGATACAATGGTTTGGTTTACCTTAGTTAATTAAATTAAGGGTAAATGAGTAAATTAAGTGTTAATCAGCAGTCCAGAAAGACAGCATACAAGAAAATGACAACTAGGAGAAGAACAGAAGAGACAAGAGAACATGAAAGCAGGAGTTCCTTGTTTCAGATCACCAGGAAAGAGCAGACTGGAGCTCAATATCTGAAACCCTGTTAAGAGAGTCTGTTATTCTGTAGTTTCAGATGAAGAAAGATACAAGATGTTAACTTTAAGTCCTTTCTGCATGAAGGACTTCTAGCAGACTTAGACTTAGACTTCTAAGCAACAGGAGTTTATGGCAGGAAAGGGGGTTAACTGATGCGAGCTAGGAGAGCTAGGGAACCCCCTGGGGACTTAATCCCTGACCATTTGGCCAAAAAGCTGTAAACTGGCCAAACACGTGACCTCCCCCCTTTACCATAATAACAGTGACGTCAGAAGCAGAGAGGAAAGGATATATAAACCTAAAGTTTGTACAAGCACTTGGAACAATATTTCGGTTTTGTTGTTTCTTGCGGGAAACAAGACTTCGGCTTTATTGTTCCATGCATGCAATAAACTCATCTGTTTAACTTCATCTCGGGATCCAGAACCTTATTCTTTCTGTTACAACACAGAGATACCTGATTGCCCGTGTAAAGAATCCCTTGGTTAAAAATGGCATCTCCTTATTAGTGGGGGCATTTTGAGAATGAAGAGATAGGTTCCCATTAATTTGATATAATCAGATTAACAGAGGAAGAGATATTTAACAGCAGGTAGCGTTGATTTTAGTTATGAAGTGAGCTGATCTCTTCTTTTGGCTTTTGTAGGAGCTATTTAAGAGTTGAATACTTAGCAGCAGTCATGTTTTTCTGGGTGATTTGGAGGTAGGCATCTGGGATGCCTTATTGGTAAATTGCCTAACTTGCATGTTGTAAGTTTACTGTGTGTGTGTAGTTTAGTGTGTGTACAGATGCAGCCATTCAAAACAAGCAGGCTGTAGTGTGCTCTCACGAGGCACCAGTTCTGTAGGATTTGGGCATTTACGGGGACAATTATTAATTGTAGCCGTAAATCACAAAATGATTCTCTTAATGGCTTTAGAATCCAACCATGCGATATAACTCAAACAACGCACACACACAGGTACTAATACACAAGAATACATTTATTAATACATAAAATATGCATATAAACCTAACAGATCTTATCGTGAGGGTTATCAGAATACAAAAGGTATATATTCAGTCAGTTACGAAGAGTTACACATATCAAGAGGACATACGTTCGGTATATCATTCATTTAGACCGTTTCGTAATTGAACTTGGTTACAACTTCTACCTTAGATACTCAAACAAGTACATAACTCTTAGGAATTAAATTGATATCAACTGGTTGGGATAACAATTGAATTCTCGAGCAGTAATGCAGTGAAGTTGAATACTCATCCAATCTCTGGGGATTCAGATCTCCTGCGGGCTCTCTGGCTCCGTGCCAGGCTGTGCTGTGCGGCTTGCGACGGTGCGCTGCTGATGCTCATTGACCGGCTAGTTAGTGTTGGCTTTAACTAGCAAAGTTTGTGCACAGGAGAAAAGATGACTGTGGGTCCCAGCAGGTCAGGAAGAGGACCGGTTCGTTCCTGATGAAGCGCCAGTTCTGAATACCGATTCAGCTGTCCACAGTTCCAACCTGTTCACGAGGCTTGCTGCTGATGCTAACCTCGGGTGTATCCTCTGGTTACTCTCTGGCAACCTCCGCTCTCGACTCTTAGAAAAAAGGAAAGTTCTGGCACTCGGACACACTGGCCATTCCGTGGTTGTCCGGGCTGAGTCTCAGGATGGTCAGGAAGCGCACTGTGAGAATGTCCTGCCCTTGGGAGCCTTTCTGCTCCTGGGCTGTCCTGCCCTGGAACTGTCTCGCACCCCTGGAATTCTCCTTAGAATTCCCTTTAGAATTGCCTCTAGAATAGTTCTTTTTAAATCTTGGAGCTCTGTGTTGCCTGTTTTTACCTGGAGGAACTTCAGCTCGTTCATTGGCTGAAAGTCTCATGGGCATCAGAGACCCATGTGGGTTACTTGGCCCTACCAGTTCCTGATTGGCTGATGATGAGTAACCATGCCCTCTGACCTTGGGGTTGTAAACCACTTGGATGAGGCTCTCCCTTGGAATCTTGCAGACTTTAAGGCGCCAATGGATGACCATTGATCATGATAGCCAGGCTTAGCTAAGTGCATCCCCATTTGGGAGCTGTCCCTTATCAAAAGAAAACATCTTTAAATCAGCCTGCATGAATAGTTTCTCTGTGGCTGCACCACAGAGATGAAGAGAGAGATGGGGCCTCATTTGGGAAAGCACAGCAACACTTAATTCTGTCTTATTAACAAGCATTGCCACTACAAGGCGATACCGCATTATTTTGCAGTGCGCTTCACGTGGTATACCGCAAGTTACGGTATTAATACCGTTTATTCTCGCATAGAACCGCATGATACCGCATGATAACGCAGGTAAAATAATAGTATCCGGAATTTCCACAAGGTGGAGCTAATAAAGCTCAACCTCTCATGTTTGAGCTGTCGCCATGAAAGTCTTTACCAAAGATATTACTAGCAGTATTTATAATGAATGACCTTGGACAAGCTGTAAACTCAAAGTATTGCCCTGGTCCACATTCTTTTTTTCATTGACCGTCTTTGTAAAAGTAACACCACAGCATTTTGTTGATCCAATCACGCATTTGTTTCCAATCATGCAAAGTACAGTAATTTTTGAGAATCTCCGATTCACCATGCCTTTCACATTCTCATAAAAGATATTGATTTAGGAACATAAACATATAACTGTATGCAAAACTGTACTGTATACAGTATGTATATGTATATTTAATGTCTTTACTGTGCCCGTTTAAGTATTGAATATTTATATGGAATTTTACCACTGAAGGGAAATCATAGTAGCTGAGCATAAAAAGAATAGGAGCATACTGTAACGCGTGTGAAGGCCATACACGATATTAATTTTGGAACATAAACATACAGTATTACAGTATGTAAACTGTATATCGCTGGTCTCGGTACTTTAAAGAAAAAATACACACCAGTATTCCATTTCTCCCTAAACATTTTAAGTACCGAAGTCTTTAACTAACATGTGAAATAACGTGTATAAAAAGTGGTAGTTTTAAGCTTTTCTGTGAATACGCTCGATACCGGAGTCAACAAGCATACTTTTAGAATTTGATATCTAAAGAAATTAATAACGATATAATTATATTCATGTTCTACAACACAATAGAACACGCTGTACAATGTCTGTTGATACTGTTTGTGTTTAAACTCTCTGTTAAAACTGGGGCTGTTTCATCACTCCTCATGTGACCTTGCGGGTGGTACTGTGGTCTAGGTGCCTGACTTGTAAACCACAGGTTGGGTGTTCAAATCCAGCTAGCGCCACAACTTTTCTTTTAACAAACATTTCTTTAAAAATTAAAATAGAAATGTTATGGACAATTAATTGATTTTTTATATTTCTAAATATCACAACATGTTCGAATTTAAGTCATTTTTAATAACAATGAATAGTTGTAAATTGTAAATACGACATTTACATTGGTGTTATTAATTTTTCACTTGAGTATATGGAGGACTGTCAGCTGTCACTGAGAGCAGACCCCCCCCTCTTAGGCTACGCAAACGATCTTTTAGATTTTTATAGAGAAATGGAGGCTGTACAGTATGCGTTACAATATAAACATTTACTGTCAAACTTTAAATCAGCAATTGATTTAAAGACGATCTGTCAAAGCGCAATGAAACCTATTACTTGATTCTTATGGACGCCCGGTCCCGCCAGGGATTAAAAAAAAACATGCAATCGCGTATCTAAATAAACAACAGTATAACTATGTTCATGCACAAACAGTAGCATGTTACATTATTAGTTTGGGGGTCTCCTCTTGCCACAAAGCTCTAAATTGCAGTTTGAGTGCGGTTTTTGACTTTTTTTAAATTACAACCCATAAATAAAGCCGATACTGGTTAGACTTTTAATTATTTTAAACTGTATTACAGCAGCACAATGCACAATGCAACGTAAATCCCTACCTTTGTCTTCTGCGTAATAATGTTCACCTCTCTGTCCAGCAAATTAACAATAGTAATAATAATGAACTTTATTGTACATAGCGCCTTTAAAGGTGGCTCCTCAAAGCGCTTTACAGAATAAAAACAATAACAACAATACTGTTAGGCTGGGCAAACGATTTTTAATTTAAAAAAAAAAAGAAATAAAAAATGAGATATAATGTGTTCTGGCTTAGACATTGCACGACTTTAAAACCTATAAAAACAGATTTCGAGAGTTAATAACCACTTTTTATGCGCGAAAAACGGGTGATCTTTTGCAGCTGTTTCACTGTTTTAAACGAATAAGAAATTAGATTGCTCATAAATCTAATCACTTATTCTACATAAACACAGCGTAATTGCTCTCTGAAAATGCTCTTTTTCTTGTTTGTTTTGGAGACCTTGATCGAAACTGATTTGAGATGTCAGAACGGATTTATTTTCTGTGTATTTCTGTGTGCGCATTTCCTACATTGCTTCGTTTGTCGAGATTTTAACTTTATATTTAGGCTCAGGATTTCAACTATAAATCATACACTAATTACTAGCAGTAAATACTGATGTTTTGCTCCCTCTTACCACAAACATATATATGTATTATAGCTGGAATTAACTTTTTTCCGTACGTGTCTCTACCTACTGCGACTCAAACACGGAATGCTTAAAGATGGCAACAAGTCAGGCACCCAGAGGTGGGGGGTGCGTCTTTCCGCCTCCATAACATTTAGGAAGTTAAAAAAAAATTGCGTCGAAAAGCCGGGCGTAACAATTGTTTCCTTTTTCTGATCACTCACTGTTTGGATACTCGTCTCACCTGCCCTGTTCTTTGTTTTCTTGTTATTTGCTGTGTATGCCTGCTGCGATCCACTCCTGCCCTCACACCTAAAGAAGACTATTTTACATTTCTTTGTGCGGTCCATAGTGCAATTAACCCTTGCTAATACATTTGCGGCCTTTTGAAAGTCTGTGCTGTCCTTTGAAAGCGAGATCTCTGGTTTGATCTCTGGTTCTTTGACAAAACAAGGCTCGCCAGATAATGTGAAAAAGACACAAATCGAAACCTGTTTTTATAGCTTTTAAAGTCGTGCAATGTGTAAGCAGGAACACATAATTATATCTTATATATGAAAAATACATAATATAGCTCCCAAACAAATGCAAACGTGTTTTTAATAAAATGTTTTTATTCATTCATAATCTAACTCGCATAACTCACATTCCCGAGTGCCCCCCACCCCATCTAACAATTTTAGGAAGACTAAGGAAGGACTAAGAAAGTTGTCATCTGTTGTTGAAGCTCTGTGAGCTCTGTGACTTTGAGACCACTTGTTATCCCAAGTTATTTGAATCACCACAATTCAAATAGAGAAAAAAGAGCTGACTGACAAGATTTAAGATGTGGCTGTCAATGTTAGATTAAAAAAAAACATATTGCCCTACGTTAGTTACATTGCTTGAAAAATAATTTTATTTCGAGAGACTGGATAAGTAATTCAAGTGTTTTCTAACTTCCTGAAAAACAAGTAATAATTTAACAATATGTGCAAATGTTTTATGATATGTCGCTGTTGTGAATGTCTGTAGAGTGTATCTTATTTGCCTGTCCTGACTGGTGGAGCTCATCCAGCTGTGTCTGGAGACACAGGCCAGGGTATCAGCCAAGGTATCGGCTTGTTCTCCCCTCCCGCCCCTCTCTGTGTACAGTAGAGCCTCCTGTCCTGACTGGTGGAGCTCATACAGCTGTGTCTGGAGAGAATCCAGGGTATCAGCTTATGAGCACTCTGTGATTAAATTAATTATCATTACATTATCATTCCCACTGTGCATAACAAGGAAGATTAATAAACATAAGGTTGTTTAATGACAATCTATTGTATATCTCATGGCTAAATAGTCAAGTCTAGCCAAAAGAGAAAACACCGACTTTATTTAAACCCAAGCGAAAGTATTAATGGTTTTTAATTACCATACTTTTATGGTACATGACTTTGCTAAAATGTATTTAAAAATAAAAACGATTGCACGCCTGTAGCTTTTTCACGAAACCTCCTAGGGTAACGAAATTCTTGCATTGTACAGCTTTTCAGCTAAATATACAGTATTTTTATCGCTTACACCTGAAATTGGAGCTGCTCGCCGAGCGGTGAATAGCGACTAAATAAGCAGTGAAAACATTTGTCTGTCTTTCTGTGGGGGGAAGGGAATCTGATCTGATCTGCAATCGCTGGAAGACTCGCCCCCTTCGTCACAGCCAGCACTCCCGCAGAGAGTGATGAAAACCGCACTGGGCCACTCCTATTTGGCATATTAGTTATGGAGGCGGAAAGACGCACCCCCCACCTCTGGGTGCCTGACTTGTTGCCATCTTTAAGCATTCCGTGTTTGAGTCGCAGTAGGTAGAGACACGTACGAAAAAAAGTTAATTCCAGCTATAATACATATATATGTTTGTGGTAAGAGGGAGCAAAACATCAGTATTTACTGCTAGTACTTAGTGTACGATTTATAGTTGAAATAATATAATATATAAATATAATATAAATAATGAAATATAGCCTAAATATAAAGTTAAAATCTCGACAAACGAAGCAATATAGGAAATGCGCACACAGAAATACACAGAAAATAAATCCGTTCTGACATCTCAAATCAGTTTCGATCAAGGTCTCCAAAACGAACAAGAAAAAGAGCATTTTCAGAGAGCAATATTGCTGTGTTTATGTAGAATAAGTGATTAGATTTATGAGCAATCTAATTTCTTATTCGTTTAAAACAGTGAAACAGCTGCAAAAGATCACCCGTTTTTTGCGCATAAAAAGTGGTTATTAACTCTCGAAATCTGTTTTTATAGGTTTTAAAGTCGTGCAATGTCTAAGCCAGAACACATTATATCTCATTTTTTATTTCTTTTTTTTTTTAAATTAAAAATCGTTTGCCCAGCCTAACAGTATTGTTGTTATTGTTTTTATTCTGTAAAGCGCTTTGAGGAGCCACCTTTAAAGGCGCTATGTACAATAAAGTTCATTATTATTGCTATTGTTAATTTGCTGGACAGAGAGGTGAACATTATTACGCAGAAGACAAAGGTAGGGATTTACGTTGCATTGTGCATTGTGCTGCTGTAATACAGTTTAAAATAATTAAAAGTCTAACCAGTATCAGCTTTATTTATGGGTTGTAATTTAAAAAAAGTCAAAAACCGCACTCAAAATGCAATTTAGAGCTTTGTGGCAAGAGGAGACCCCCAAACTAATAATGTAACATGCTACTGTTTGTGCATGAACATAGTTATACTGTTGTTTCTTTAGATACGCGATTGCAAGGTTTTTTTTAATCCCTGGTGGGACCAGGCGTCCATAAGAATCAAGTAATAGGTTTCATTGCACTTTGACAGATCGTCTTTAAATCAATTGCTGATTTAAAGTTGGACAGTAAATGTTTATATTGTAACGCATACTGTACAGCCTCCATTTCTCTATAAAAATCTAAAAGATCGTTTGCGCAGCCTAAGAGGGGGGGTCTGCTCTCAGTGACAGCTGACAATCCTCCATACACTCAAGTGAAAAATTAATAACGGCAATGTAAACGTCGTATTTACAATTTACAACTATTTATTGTTATTAAAAAATGACTTAAATTCGAACACGTTGTGATATTTAGAAATATAAAAAATCAATTAATTGTCCATAACATTGCTATTTTATTTTTTTAAAGAAATGTTTGTTAAAAGAAAAGTTGTGGCGCCAGCTGGATTTGAACACCCAACCTGTGGTTTACAAGTCAGGCACCTAGACCACAGTACCACCCGCAAGGTCACAAGAAGTGGTGAAAGAGCCCTACACAAACAGTATCAACAGACATCGTACAGCGTGTACTATTGTGTTGTAGAACATGAATATAATTATATCGTTATTAATTTCTTTAGATATGCGATTCCATATTATATTCCCTATTAATCAAATTCTAAAAGTATGCTTGTTGACTCTGGTATCGAGCGTATTTGCAGAAAAGCTTAAAACTACCACTTTTTATACACGTTATTTCACATGTTAGTTAAAGACTTCGATGCTTAAAATGTTTAGGGAGAAATGGAATACTGGTGTGTATTTTTTCTTTAAAGTACCGAGACCAGCCATATACTGTAATACTGTATGTTTATGTTCCAAAATTAATATCGTTTATGGCCTTCACACGCGTTATGCTCCTATTCTTTTTATGCTCAGCTACTAAGATTTCCCTTCAGTGGTAAAATTCCATATAAATATTCAATACTTAAACGGGCACAGTAAAGACATTTAAATCTTTCTACGACTGACCAACGCACCATGAGTGCCCCTGTCGGTCAACCAATCACATACCGCGGTATGACACGCAATGACGTAGCCAATTACCCGTGGTACGTGTCTGTGCCGCGCACTTTGAATGGCTGCATCTGTATTTTCATTGTTAATAAATATTTGTTTAAACCAGTGTGCCTGAATTATGACTGTTTTCTGTGTCTCAGAACAAAAAACTCAAGTTCCCCTGACTATACCAACTGCCTATGTATATGAGGGTTATGTCCTGTCCAGGCTGTATACCACACTGATCCCCTTGCAAGCTGGGATAGGCTCTGGCTCCCCCAAGAGCTGGTACAATGAAGCAGTGATTTCAACTGAGCAAAAATGACTGTCTCTCCAGAAGGCTAATACACATTGCTTGGTTCTTAATCCAAAGAGGTCAGAAAGGGAACACTGGATACTTCAGTATTTGTAGAGCAGACAACATTGGACAGAGACTGCAGCACAAATACACTAAGAGAAAGAGAGACACTCCCTCTCCTCCAGGATCAATGAATACAGCAGAATCCCCAAACCTCAAACACCCAAATATACACTTTTCTTCTACACCTCAAACCACATTGATGAAGATACAAGCCTAACATTTTACACACTATTTATTGGGCACCATGACATTATTTTCCTAGACAGACCAGTACAGAGCACTAGAGACACCCCGATATTCACTTGATCCTGCACCTCAGACAACTGAGCGCCTGAAAACATTAGAAAGCAAATATCTGTCGACGGCTTGACATTATCCTGTTTACCATTTCACGTTTATTTCAAGAATTTCTTTGCTTTTGGGTTAATCCAAAAGGGTGGTAGCACTGTGGCTCAGGATCTGCGCCTGTAGCTGGAAGGTTGCTGGTTCATATGCTGTGGCCAGCAGAGGAACCCTATTCTGTTGGGCCCCTGAGCAAGGCCCTTAACCCCAACTGCTCCAGGGGTGCTGTATAAATGGCTGACCCTGTGTTCTGACCCCAAGCTTTTCTCCCTGTGTGTGTGTCTCATGGAGAGCAAGTTGGGGTATATGACAAGACAAATTCCTAATACAAGAAATTGTATATGGCCAATAAAGTGATCTGATCTTATCTTATCCATGTGAAATCACCAGAGGCCTCCCGACTGACCATCTCAGATTTGCTTCATACTTTCAGGAAATAATGTCACAGTGCCCGATAAATAGTGTGTACGATTTTAGGCTTATATCTTCATCCCTGTGGTTTGAGGTGTAGAAGAAAAGTGTATATTTGGGTTTTTGAGGTTTGGGGATAAAGTGCAAAGTTCCATAAGTCATTACCAGTGGTTTTCAACCTGTGGGCCGCGGCCCCATGTACTGCAGGGGGGCTGTCAAACGATTGCTGTAATCAGGGCGCTACGGGGGGGTGCAATGGGTGCAACTGCACCCAGGCCCAGATCTAAGGGGGGGTCAGTTGCCAACGTCATTAAAATGACAGCTTTTTTTTGGAAAAGGCCAGGAGTAAAATAAAACGAACAAGAGTTCGTATGTCTGGGGCGGGGGCCGCGGTATTATCCCATAGCAATATTAATCCGGCATGTTTTCAAATCAAACACAATGGTCTATTGGAAAACATGGCGGTGCGGATGATTTGCAGTTGGTCATTGACGCCTTCATTCCAAAATATGTAGAACTGAATAACCCAATCTGGTCCCCTGCAAGACTGAGCACCACATAAGCTACATTTAGCTAAGCTGTGTTCGTTAGTGTGCAACATGAAAGAGATCCAGAAATGTATGTTGGGTAGTGAAAAACGCAAAGAACAGAAAAGAAAATTAGAGAGGAGAAGTTTAAAGTGAACTTTTTCAATTGCTTACTGGACACTGCCACCAGTGAGACAGAAGACCGGTTTTCTTTCTTGAGCGAATCCAGGCGTCTTTTTGGCATTTTGTTTGACATCAAAAAGACTAGAGATAATTCAACTGAAGCCTGTAACGAACTTGCCTTGTTCTGTAGTAGGCATGGCAGAGATTTGGCAACTGAATTAAAGTTTCTGTCTCATCTGCTCCCCAATGAATAATAATAATAATAATAATTGCTTACACTTATATAGCGCTTTTCTGGACACTCCACTCAAAGTGCTTTACAGGTAATGGGGACTCCCCTCCACCAATGTGCAGCATCCACCTGGATGATGCGACGGCAGCCATAGTGCGCCAGAACGCTCACCCCACATCAGCTATCAGTGGGGAGGAGAGCAGAGTAATGTAGCCAATTCATAGAGGGGGATTATTAGGAGCCCATGATTGGCAAGAGCCAATGGGAAATTTGGCCAGGACGCCGGGGTTACACCCCTACTCTTTTCGAGAAACGCCCTGGGATTTTTAATGACCACAAAGAGTCAGGACCTCGGGTTTACGTCTCATCCAAAGGACGCCGCCTGTTTACAGTATAGTGTCCCTGTCACTATTAGGACCCACGCGGACCACAGGGTGAGCCACCTGCTGGCCCCACTAACACCTCTTCCAGCAGCAACCTTAGTTTTTCCCAGGAGGTCTCCGATCCTGGGACTGACCAGGCTCACACTTGCTTAGCTTCAGTGGGTTGCCAGTTGTGAGTTGCAGGGTGATATGGCTGCTGGTAAGTCAACACTCCGTCTCAAGTTCTGCAGTACTGGGTCAACAAAAATAGGAAATCCATTTCCAAACACAGTGATAGCATGTCAAATGTTTTTAACAATTCCAAATAGCCATCGCCGGTGCTGATAACTTGTTTAGCAAGCTGAATTTGTTCAAAACGTATCTAAGGTCCACCATGTTACATGTGTCGATGAAGGTCCGTAAAGTTGGTTCGTTAGTGCTACGTTTGTGCTGTTGAAAGTAGTGTTTGTGCTGGGTCGCATCTTTAAACGGCCGTTGATTCACATATTAATTTAAAAACGACACAATGAGAAACCGATTACTTCTTCAGATTTTTTAAAAAAGGACACAGCTACGAAATATTGAGACGTGCTAAAGTCTATTTCTAAGAACATGCAGTTGTTTGCTAATGTTCGCCTTTTAAGGCTACATCCACAACTATTCTGATAAGGGTATATAGCTCAAGAACGAAAGCAGCACAAACGCTACTGAGACCGATCCGGGTCCCCTACGACGTTGTAGGGGGGCTCAGTGACATCACACCCCCCAAAATGAAGGCGCTATATCTCGGGAAAGAAAGAAGCTGGGAAGTTACTTTCAACGGTACAATCTGGCACAAATGTAGCACTAACAAAAGTGGCTTCTCTACAATGTTGATGGGGGACTGAGTGACGTCACGACCCCGAAAAAACAAGGTGCTATATCTCGGAAACAAAAGCAGCACGAGCGCTACTTTCAACGGCACAAACATAGCACTAACGAATGAGGTAGGTTTCATCGTTTGTGCTGTCTGTAGGGGGGCCAATTTCATGGAGCTTGTTGATTAGGCTACTGCTGAGGTATAGCACAAGCCCATTTCAGACGGTGAGGACGGCCTGGTCCTTCTATGGGCCATGGAAATTTTTATGGTCTGTCATGTGGGCCGCGAGCTGTAATAGGTTGGGAACCTCTGCTTTAGAACTATTGATGTTAAATGCATGAAATTTTCAGGGATTGTTCATTGGTGTAAGGTGTCTTTACTAAAACAAATGATCCACAGTTGCATGTCTGCCAATTTATGGGTTGTTGAAAATCTTTTTTTTTTTCGTGCATTGGAGCAAATTTGGCCCTCTGTATCTCCACATTGAAGCACATCGGATCTTTCAAATTTCGGTATGTATTACTCATATTTTTGGCAACTAGGTATTTGTCTAAATAAATCAAACATTCTGATTTATGACACCTTAAAAATGAAAAAAAATCATGCTGCGCCTATATTTCAATTGCCTATTGCTCATGTCTGACAAGGTCTGCCATAGAAACAATTATAGCGAGAGCATGTGGTAATTTGCAAATGTACCAAATATGAACTTGGTATCTCGAACCAAACTGTATTTTTTAAGGTATCAAACACACTATGTTTTACTACAGACAGAAATGCTGTTTTAAGGCATGTAATATACATAGATGCTCCCAATAATCCATGAAACCTGTAAATTCATAAATTATTTTTTATCACTGTCCTTTAGAAGCACATAGCTGTGTGCTTATACTTGCCAGCCAGATATGGTGGCTGATGTCAGCTGCTGCACATCCTCATGGTGCCTCTAAGACTTACAATTGGCCCAGGAGAGGAGATATCTGTTGGGTCCCTCTGGCGCATATCATGAAGATTATTGATGCCTCACTTACATCAGCTGCCAGACAGTATAAACTTCCATCTAATGTGGAAAAGCAAATCGATGAGTTGTTCAAATGTTTCAAGTAGACACTATTTCTTTAAGGTTTGGGTTGTTCTGACACTGTAGTTTGTTTAAATGGTAGAACTGGGTAAGGTAGAATTACCTAGAATAAAGATCAATGGACTATTTAGACATAAAATACATATTAGTTATCTGATAACACTGTATGATTGTATTATAATTAGTGTGCCTCTGTCTTTTACATTTCCATCTGTAGTAAAACATGGTGTATTTGATACCTAAATAATTATAGTTTGGTTCAAGATACCAACTTCATATTTGGTACATTTATTAATTGAAACATACTATTTTCTTTGGTTAATTCTTTTTATGGTAGACTTTGTCATACATAAGCATTATTTTTTTTCCAATTCAATTCAGTTTTATTTGTATAGTGCTTTTTACAATGGACATTGTCACAAAGCAGCTTTACAGAGTTCCAGGCCTGAGCCCCCAGTGAGCAAGCCTAAGGCGACAGTGGCAAGGAAAAACTCCCTTAGACTAAAGTAGGAAAAAAAAACAAGGCTCGGGTTAAATTATAATGAACACAGATGAGTCGTCTATATTTACATGGTACATGATACATGGTGGAAAAAATCACATTTATTTTCATTTTTAAGTTTGATTACTTTTAGACAAATACCTAGTTGCCAAAAGAGTACTATAAAATGAGTAATAAATACCACAATTTGAAAGATCTGATGTGCTGCAACGTGGAAATACAGAGGGCCAAAGTTGCTCCAATGCACAAAAGAAAAACTTTTTTTTATACGATTTTCAGCAAGCCATAAATTGGCAAACATGCAACTGTGGATCTTATGCTTTATATTTAAGACACATTTACACCAAAGAACAATTCCTGTACATTTCATGCATTCCGCATCAGTAGTTCAAAAGTAATGATTTATGGAACTTTGCACTTTTTTAACACAAACTGGGGCCACGCCCCCCGTTTTAAAGCCTCTATATCTCAGAAACTATTGAAGATACAAGACTAAACGTCAACACACGATTTATTGGGTACAATGACATTATTTTTTTGAAAGTATGAAGCAAATCTGCGATGGTCAGTCGAGAACATTTTCTTAAATCTGAATGTACCCTAAACCTAAAGCGCTGGAAACACGTTTGGCCGAGATGATCTTAAAAATAAGGAAGATGTTCCAACGATAAAAAAAAACATTAAACAAGCGAGATCCCAAAGTTTTCTATAGTGAGGGTGTAAACACAGTAGTTCATCGTTTTTATTCGAGTTACTGAACGATATTAAGGCAATTTAAACGACGTGTTTTCAGCCGTTACTGTGTTACAGATGTTTTCAGCACCATAACGGAAATTAGTTCAGTTTCCAGTAAAGAATCATGTTGCTACATCACACAAGTCTTTTCCACTTCACTCTATTTATGCACTACTCACCAGTAAGGAAGTTAAATACACTGTTTTTAAACACATACACACTAACTTCATACAAGTCACTGCACTGACCTGACAGCTCCAGTTTCTTGTCCATTTCTTCTATTTCTGCAGTGACTTCATAGGGAAGCGTGTGTCCAACATGATCTGTCTGCGCCTGATCTCCTCTTGCTCCCGACTCCTTCTCCCACAACTGCAATCTCCACTTCAGGCTCTCGTTTTCCTTCTTCAGCTGCGCCATTTCACTCCCGAAACTGTCCTCCACACACTGTGTGATTTTAGACACAGTCCATCTCACCAGGATCCGGGAAATGCTGTGGAGTTTTTCTTCAAACTCGATCTCAGAGTCAAACATCCTGTTTCGGAAAATTTCTGACACTTCATACACGATCGATTTAAGCAAAACCTCCATGAAAGAGTGGAGCTCGGTTTGCAGATTTAACATGCACCGCGCCATCCTTCTTCGGAGTCGGTCAGAAAAAAAGGCCGATTTGCGGAGTTTAAACACAATTGCCTTCTTTTTTATTTTATTCTGCGCAAGTCCTGTGATCTGTTCAAGCATGAGCACAGTCGACAAGACGTCATCAGGTAGTGTATTCGCGAACGGAAAAGATATTTTAAACAGAATAACTTTCTTCTTAATTATATCATCTAAACTAGCTGATTCAATCGACACCACAAGGTGAAATGTCTGCACAGCCGCGCAGCATGATGACGTCATTCAGGGGCGCTGCTGAAACTGGAGCTGAGAAAGAGAAGTTTCTGATTCAATTAGCTGATGACACAACGCTATTTTTAAGAAATCATGCAGAGATTGAGAAGGCAATTAAGTGTATAAAGGTTTTTTCCTATGTTTCTGGTCTTTCTCTAAATTTTAAAAAAATGTGAACTGATGGCTCTTGGGAACTGTGACGTTTTATCCATATGTAATATTTCTGTAAAAGATGTAGTTAAATATCTAGGTATTAAGATTTCCAAAAATCCAAAAACTAGAAATGATCTAAACTTTTCTCCAATTATGCATTCATTTGAGAAAAAAATTGACTTATGGTTGTTAAGAGACCTTTCTTTAAATGGTCGAATACTTTTGTCTAAATCTGAGGGTTTATCTAGATTAGTTTATGCTTCACTGGTTCTGGATGTACCACCTTCAATTATTAGGAAAATTGACTTTAAACTTTTCAAATTTATCTGGAGGAATAAACCCCATTATCTTAAAAAAGAGATTATTTGTCGTCCACAGGCAGAAGGGGGCTTAAATGCTTTAGATTTTAGGACATCTAATGCTATTTTTAAGATTAAATGGATACAAAACTATTTAAAAAATAAGCAAAGTATATGGCATATAATCCCCAATTTGATATTTCAAGAAGTAGGGGGTATAGAGTTTTTACTAAACTGTAACTTTGACGTTGGAAAAATCCCCTTGAAACTTGCTAGTTTTCATAAACAAGTACTTCTAACGTGGTCACTTATGTGTAAACATAACTTTTCCCCTCATAGATTTACAGACATATAAAAATTAGAAATAAAACCTTTTTTTTTTAAATTGGGTCAAGAATGGTATAATTTGGATTAAACAATTAATGCTGATGGTGAAATATATAGTTACGCCTGGTTTGTTAATATATACAATATTTCTATTAATTTTGATCAGTATTTCACTGTAATTAACGTGATTTCTGGGGAATTATTAACCCTTTTAGGGAGTTGTAATAGTAGTCCTTTAGAAACGTTGGAAGAATTTACAGCTCACATTAGACTACAAGGAAAGGATATTCTGAGTTGTGGATGTAATAACCAATTTTTTAGATCCCTGTTGAAAAATGATAATTTACTTGCGGTTACAATATATTGGAATTCCTCATTTGGAAAACGCATTGATTGAAAACATTTTTTGGATGATTCCCAATAAATATTGTATAACCAATAAGGTTAAGGAGGTTTCATACAAAATAATTAATCAAATTTACCCAGTTAAGACTCTTGTTACCCAGCGATTTAAAATTAATATAGATGATAAATGTGTCTTTTGTGACAGTAGCCCTGAAACTATTCAGCATCTGTTTTGGTCCCAGGGTAAAAATTTTCTGGACTAAGCTGCAGACTTATATTAAAAAAAAACAATATTGATATTTGCTTTGATGAAAAAGATGTTATGTTAAGTTTCAGCCCCATCGAAAACACATTTACACCAAAGAACAATTCCTGAAAATTTCATGCATTCCGCATCAGTAGTTCAAAAGTAATGATTTATGGAACTTTGCACTTTTTTAACACAAACTGGGGCCATGCCCCCCGTTTTAAAGCCTCTATATCTCAGAAACTATTGAAGATGCAAGACTAAATGTCTGCACACGATTTATTGGGTACAATGACATTATTTTTTTGAAAGTATGAAGCAAATCTGCGATGGTCAGTCGAGAACATTTTGTTAAATCTGAATTTACCCTAAACCTAAAGCGCTGGAAACACGTTTGGCCGAGATGATCTTAAAAATAAGGAAGATGTTCCAACGATAAAAAAAAACATTAAACAAGCGAGATCCCAAAGTTTTCTATAGTGAGGGTGTAAACACAGTAGTTCATCATTTTTATTCGAGTTACTGAACGATATTAAGGCAATTTAAACGACGTGTTTTCAGCCATTACTGTGTTACAGATGTTTTCAGCACCATAAACGGACATTAGTTCAGTTTCCAGTAAAGAATCCTGTTGCTACATCACACAAGTCTTTTCCACTTCACTCTATTTATGCACTACTCACCAGTAAGGAAGTTAAATACACTGTTTTTAAACACATACACACTAACTTCATACAAGTCACTGCACTGACCTGACAGCTCCAGTTTCTTGTCCATTTCTTCTATTTCAGCCCCATCGAAAACAATATTAAAATTTTGTTTGTAATAAATTTAATTTTTATAATGGCACACATTATTCATAAATTGGAGTGGTCTGGGAAGAACCCTTTGTTTGAGCATTTTAAAATGGATGTAAGGGGGTATTTGCAGAAGTGCAAAAATAGGAAAGCCATGTGGACATTATTCTTATTTAATTTCTTTTTCATAATTTATGTAGTAATATGTACCCCTGAGGATCTTTTTGTCTTGAATTGTTATATGTAGTCTTGTTTGTGCTGTAATTTTTGTTATTCTGTTAAGCATATTTTTTTTTAAAAAGATTGTACTCATCGGACATCTTGAATTGAATTGAAGTTTCTGCAGCCGGATATAAACCTCACTGACCTGATAGCGCCACCTACTCAGGAAGTGCGAATCTTTTTTTTAATTAAAAGTATAAAGAATTTACAAATACAAATACAACCAGAGGATCAGAAACAGGTACAAGAGAAAAGACACAAACAGAAAAAAACATTTAACCGCCAGAGGTAATGAAGTAAATTATGTGATCAAATTGTATTTTTTACATATATCATATGTTTTCCTTGCTTTATTATTTCTCAAATGTTTTATAGATTTTAAATAGTGTTTCAGCTCCACCTCAAAAGTACTAAAAAGGGGAGTATTATTAGACCATTTTGATTTATGAATGTGAAATTTACCCAGAATGACTAATAATTTTACTATAAATAAATGCTATTTTTCCAAATTTTCTATGAAACAGTACAATAAAATATCAAAATCCTTAAATCTAAAAAAACACCTTTAACTGCCTGCAAACTAAACTCTGCAAGTCTGTCCAAAACAACTTAAAAAAACCTACACCTAACAAATAAATGCATCAAAGCTTCCCTTTCAGCCCGACAAAAAACACACAGATCATCCTGCTCATGCTTAAATTTATAGAGCATTAATTTAACTGGATAAAACTTTTGAACAATTTTAAACGATATCTCTTTAACTTTATTTGTTATACAATATCTATCAGGAGTTGTCCAAACTAACTTCCAGTTTATATTTTCAAACATTGAATTCCAAAAAGATAAACAAGGAGGGATAAGATGGGGTTTACGAAGGTTCCTTATATGAGTATTGTTACATTTCTTATCCTTTATTTCCACGCCATCCAAGAAAAAATCAGTTGTAAGCCCAGAAAGGAAGTCCGTTCTAATAGCACCTTGATTTGCTTTTAACAAGTTCACTACACCTTCCGGAATGGCATCAAAAACTATTGCATATTCCTTAGGGGTGACAGGGAGCTGAAATCTCTCTAGGAATTCAGGATAAGTAAACAATCTACCGTCTTCATTCAACAGTTGAGCCACTAAATAAATTTTGTTGTTATACCAAGTCTGTAAAAAAAACGTATTTTTAAACTTAATGTCTTTATTATTCCAAATATAATATGTATGTGGTGAAAAATTGTGTTTGTATAATAAAGTCCAGTATAATAATTCTTGCTTATGAAAATTAGATAACTTAATTGGGATTTTTTTTATATCAAAGTTACATTTTTACAAAAAGTCAAGATCCCCAACATCCTGAAAAATTATGTTTGGAATAAAATTCCAAATATTATATTTATTATTAATATATTTCCTAATCCAATTAATTTTAAATGTTATATTTGACATATAAAAGTCTATAACATTCATGCCACCTTGATTTTTTGGTTTACTCAGAAGGTGTTTTCTAATATAATGAGGTTTATTCTTCCAAATAAAGATAGATAGATACTTTATTGATCCCGTGAGGGAAATTGCAGAAATTGGCAGAAAGAGAAATTAAGTTAAATTAAATTATATTAATAAAGTTATATAATAGTTTGTCAAACTCATCAATAAGATGTGAAGGAACATTCAGTGAAAGCGAAGCATACACAAAGCGAGAGATACCCTCTGCTTTCGACAGTAGAACCCCACCTGCCAACGATAGGTTCCTCATTAACCAAGACTGGAATCTTTTTTTAGTTTTATCTAAAATAGGTGTAAAGTTCAATTGACATCTTTCATCTTGGTCTTTACAGACTATAATACCCAGATAACGAACCACTTTCTTCACAGGTATATTCACTATTGCATCTAAATTAGAATCCTTAAGAGAAAACAGTTCACACTTGTTAATATTCAAAAACAATCCTGAGACTGATGAAAACACATTTAAAACCTCAATTGCTTTAGAGACCTCTTTACTATTCTTAAGAAAAATAGTAGTATTGTCCACTCGTTGACAAATCTTAATTTCTCTTTCCAAGATACTAATGCCTTCCATAATGCTATTTTTAATATGAAGAGCCAAAGTCTGAGCTACTAATAAAAAAAGAAAAGGAGATATTGGACATCCCTGCCTAATACCTCTGCCAATTTCAAATCTCAGAGATGTCCCATTATGCAATCTGACTGAGCTATTACACCCATTATAAAGAGTCTTAACAACATTCTGAAAATATTAACCAAAACCAAAAAATTCTGAACACTTAAAAATAAATGTATGTTCTACTGTATCAAAAGCTTTATAAAAGTCCACAAATAAAATATAATTATCATCTTCTATAAGATCACTATAATCTATTGTCAGGGGGAGTTCTTTCTGGACCCTATGCAGACGACACGATCCAGGGTTGAGTGAGAAAACATGAGGAAAAAAGCATGCAGGATACGGGGATGAAAACAGGGGGCCTGTCCATGGAGTGCTGGTGGTTGGGGGAGGTGTGGCCGAGGCAAACGGAAAATCCAAAACAGCGCAAAAAGTCCAAGGCCAGGCGATCCATCCGTGACAGACGATTAAAAAACTAGAACCGGGTCGGGACTGGCAGGGGAAACGGGAACAGAAACAGAAACTAAAACCATAACGGGGCCAGGCGCATCCAGGTCCCGTGCTCGCATGATGCGGGAACCAATGCAGAGCCCAGATTAGCGTCAGCGTCTGGCTTTGAAAAGGGGCTGGAATAGGGAACAGGTGTGGGAGATGAAACTAACAAGGAAGGGCTAGAGTGCCCTTAAGAGGAGGGGTTGCGATCGTGACATCTATCAGATCCAGAATTAATATATAATTATAATTATACAAATATGCCTGCCTTTCATAAAACCAGATTGTGTCTCATCAATAATTTGATTCAAACCTTTCTTTAATCTATTTGCAAATATCAAAGCTAATAATTTTGCATCATTATTCAACAAAGTTATAGGCCTCCAATTTTCTAATATTAACTTATCCTTGTCAGGTTTGGGAATAAGAGAGATCAATTCCTGTTTCAGAGAGGGTGGCATTTCTTTTTTTTTGTATAACTTCTTCAAAAACGCCAAATAAAAAATCAATTAATGAATCTTGAAAAAAAGTATAGAATTCACTACATAAACCGTCATTCCCAGGAGCTTAATTGTCTTTTAATTGATCAATATTTATCTTTATTTCATTCTTAGCAATTTGTTGATCACACTGTATACGGAATTCCTCATCTGTAAATCTAGCATCTCTCCTTATGGAATGCAGGAAAGCAACCATTTCCGACTTGTTCTGTCTTGCTGAATATAATGTTTTATAAAAATCAGTAACATATAAAGCTATATCTTTGAAATTATCTGTAATACTGACATTAATTTTTAACTTGTCAATCAATTTATATTCTAAACTTCTTTTTTCTAAATTATAGAAATATTTAGTATTTTTTCCCCTTCTTCCTTTCTTCTTGATCGTATAAATGCACCTTTAGCTTTTTCTTCATAAATCTGATCTAATTGCAATTGCAAAAGATTCATTTTTTCTTTTTCTTCCTGACTGTAATCAGTGGTCTGAGTTAATGCAATTATATGTAACCGGGTGGTTACGGAGTGGATATTTGAAATCTGACACTGAAATTGGTAGCTGTCGCTTTAAGACACGCACGTATGAGTGACGTCAGTGCGCTAGTAATTGTGGAAGTGGACATCGTAAAGTTGAGCGTGGTGTGTGTCTATGTGTGATGTGAATGCAGAGGTAAATGTTCAAAATTTAGTTGATGGTGTAGCTATCAAAAATGAACTTTGGAAATCCTTGAAAGAGATGTATATTGTTGATATATGAGGGGAGGGTGACATATTAGTTAGACAAAATTGGTGGAAGTTTAGGGATAAGGTGATCCTGACTCCCATGAGGTTCCAGTGCTGTGTGGGTGGGTTCGCGGGAATAATGTCCGTAACGGTAAATGGTCATACATTTTTGTTAGTTTGCATTTCTTTAACCATTGTTTGTGGAGGAAATGATTTGTTTTGTTCTTTGAGAATGACCTTATTCTGTTTAACTTGTTCAGAGTGTGTTAAAAGAAGACTGTGATATTCGGTGCGTCTTGGATTAGACGAGATTAAAGTGAGTAGTTTTGTTTTTATATTTCTGTGATGTAATGGGACCAATGAAGAATGTGGCATTCAGACTAATGTGGAGTATTTCTTTCCTTAGGGAAATTGCCACTACCGTATTTTTTTCTTTGTCTTTGTTATTTTAGTAGCACTTTGTGCATCCTGGTGTGTGTATATCTCCATGTATATCTATGTGAATCTTTCAGGTTAAAGGTTATACTGCATCCAATCTAAGTTCTGTAACAGAAAATAATACAACCACTCATTTTTTATGATTTCATGCAGATCCAGAATAAAAAGAATCCCCATTTAAGTTTATTGTAGTATGGTGTGTTCTTTCCCAGGCTACAAATCTTGGTACCAGGAGTGGGGTATTCTGAGCATTTGGATGCAGTATAAGGTCAAGTAAAAAAAAAATTTTAAAAAATACGGTAGTGGTGAAGAGCTGCACTGTGGGTGTCCGGTCTGCGCAGAGAGGTGTGGGAAGGACACCAAGGTGAGCATCCTGGACGTCCGGAGCAGGGACCCAGGAGTGGATCACCGGCAGAACCAGCATCCTGGACTGTTCTAGCGCACGTTGGCAGAGACTTTAGTGCTACTCTGCTCTCCTCCCCACTGATAGCTGGTGTGTGGTGAGCGTTCTGGCGCAGTATGGCTGCCGTTGCATCATCCAGGTGGATCATGCACATTGGTGGTGGTGTAGGGGAGTCCCCATTACCTGTAAAGTGCTTTGAGTGGAGTGTCCAGGAAAGTGCTATATAAGTGTAAGCACTTATTACTTACTTACTTATCACTTTCTGTAGCCAGTCACTGAGTTTGAGTTCTACAGGCAAATAGTGCACTATACAATGTCACGAAAAGCAGATGACTGTTCTCTCTCAGAGGAGGAAACTTTGAATGAGACAGATGTGCAAACTCAGCTTAGTTAGTTGAATAGGAAGCATGAAGAAGTGATGGCCAATATTGCTTCTTGGAGTAATGCATCCTCACGATCTTATGTCTATGTCCCTAGGGAACGTTATATTTCTATATTTAGTGGTGATTCTGAAAAAGATGGCAGGTCAGTTGATGACTTCATTGACGAAGTAGAGCGGGTATTGCGTGTTCGTAACCAGTCACCTGTTGATAAGTTTGATTTTGTTATGTCTCTTCTGAGAAGTCCAGCCTTAGAAGAGGTTCGCCTGCGTGGTGTACATGAAACGGATCAAATCAGTGATATATTTGGCTATCTCAGAGATGCATTTGGAGATAAGCGCAGTACTTCTCAGTTGCTGAATGATTTCTATGGCCGAAAGCAAAAGGAGAGTGAGAGCATTCGTGATTTTTCACATGCTCTGTCTCAAGCTTGGAGTTTGATCTTGAAACAAGCTCCGGGGGTTGTGGCCAAAGACAGAGAGATGCTTAGAGATCAATTCATAGAGGGAGTCAAAGATCCTGTACTTACAGATGCAGCCATTCAAAATGAGCGGTAAAAGCCCGCGGTGCAGTAACCAACCCGCAGGGCACCGTAGGGCACCGCGGTAAGTGATTGGCTGGCCAAAATGACCGACAGGGGCACTCGTGGTGCATTGGTTGGTGGTGAAAAGATTTAATCATTCAATGTCTTTACTGTGCACATTTCAATCCGCTTAGTTTTGAATATTTATATGGAATTTTACCACTAAAGGGAAATTTTAGTAGCTGAGCATAAAAAGAAGAGGAGCATAACGCATCTGAAGGTCATAAACGATATTAATTTTGGAACATAAACATACAGTATATAGCTGGTCTTGGTACTTTAAAGAAAAAAATACACACCAGTATTCCATTTCTCCCTAAACATTTTAAGCTTCGAAGTCTTTAACTAACGTGATACCGGAGTCAACAAGCATACTTTTAGAATTTGATTAAAAGGGAATATAATATGGAATCGCGTATCTAAAGAATTTAATAATGGTATGATTATATCCGTGTACTGCGACAGGGCTGTGTAGGGCTGTTTCGCCTGCCTGTTCATGTGAGCTGTCTTGTAGCCTACTGGTCTAGGTGTGTGACTACCAACTAGAAGGTTGTGTGTTTGAATCCAGCTGGTGCTGGACTTTTCTTTTAACAAACATTTCTTCGAAAAAATAGAATAACGATATTATGGACAATCAATTGACTTTTATATTTCAAAATATCGCAACATGATCGATATTTGCGATATTTTGAACATATCTTCCCTTCTGACAGCGGTTCCTGCTTCTAGTGTGTGTGTGTGTGCAACAGAGTAAATTTTTATAGAGAAATGGAAGCTGGACAGTATGCGTTACAATATAAACATTTATATTGATTTAAATCTTGTTCTGATTTATATCGCAAACGCGTGTTTAATTATGTGTTTTTTAATCATAATCAGGCTAATGCATTTCTACATTTTCTGTATGAACCAGCTTAGAGGTTCATACAGAAAGACAGCTTGTGTTTAAATTGAGTGTAAGGTAATTTATGCTTCTAAAGTCATGGTCAGCATTTATTATTGTACTGTGCTGTAAACTTTTTCTGTGCCTAGTCACATTATTTTATAGCGTTTTTATTGCGTTATTAAATCCGGTGGCGCTGTGTGTTAGTTTCCTGACTCCCATGTCACATGGTCTGTGATTGAATCCCATAGAACTATGACTTTATTTTTTAACAAACATTTCTTTGAAAAAATGAAACGTTTCCCTTGGTCAGAGATTAAATAAAACCTCACTCGCACCAAACAAATTTATATTTCTAAATATCACAAAATACGTTCATTGTCTTCCAATCGAGTCGAGTTGACATTGGAAGCCTGCCACACCCGGACTGTTAAACCAACGCATTAGCACGTCAAAGCCCATCGAGGGTATTGAGCCAGTATTGGCTTTAGTATTCCCCCCCTCTCCCCTCAATTCAATTCAATTCAAGGTGTTTTATTTCCATGACAGATGGGTACAAGCAGTGTTGGGTATGTATATTGTAAAGCTTACGGCAGACAGGCACTGTGTAAGAGCCGGCCCACCAGAGCAGCGCAACGAGGGAGCGTCTGCATTTCTAACTTAGTTTTTAAAATTAGTCAAGCAATATGAAACATCTCCTTTTACTTAGTGCCTGAGCATAAAAAGAATAGGAGCATACTGCAACGCGTGTGAAGTCCATAAACGATATTAATTTTGGAACTTAAACATACAGTATATGGCTGGTCTCGGTACTTTAAAGAAAACATACACACCAGTATTCCATTTCTCCCTAAACATTTTAAGCATCGAAGTCTTTAACTAACGCGATACCGGAGTCAACAAGCATACTTTTAGAATTTGATTAAAAGGGAATATAATATGGAATCGCGTATCTCAAGAAATTAATAACGATATAATTATATTCATGTTGCAAAAGAACTGCAACGGACATAAAAACTCCCTTGCTTTTAACAGAGCGTTCCATAATTTCTAACTACGAAAATGCCAGGTGAAAGGATTTGTAAACATATTTTGTTAAAGCAAGTCAGTTTTTTCCGCAACACATAAAAGACATTTTTCCAAGAAAGTTTAGCCTTTGTCACTAATGAAACCACTAAATAAAGACATAAATATAGAAATCTTAAGATTTGTTTTATTTAATGTTGGTAGCAGGATGAACTGTCAGAGTGTATATTTTGTCGCAGAGTTGCTGCAAGATGTTAACAGTGAAAAAGGTATTTAGAAATGAGTTATTTCAAGATGAAAATTTTCAGAATAATTGCAAATCTAGCGGGATAGAGAAAGCACAGAAAACTGGCAGTTAGATTGATCAGATTAGTATGAAAAGTCATTTAGCAAAGGGAATGAGAAGAGTGACAAACTAGTATACTTTAGATGTTTTTTTCTGAACCAGGGAAAATCTGATCATGTTTCCCTATAACAATAATAAAAAACTTTATTTGATATATCACCATTAAAGGTGGCATCTCAAAGCAATACAGTAGATGTAAAAACAGATAAAAGGACCACAGATTACAAAGTAAATGCATATAAGAAAGACAAGCAGTTAGAGGTGCTACCAAAATTAGAAAATGAAGCAGATACAGACACTAAGTCTTCTGAAAAGAAAGGTTCTGAGGTTAGATTTAAACTGGCCCTGGTGTGTGTGTGTTTGTGTCTGTCTGTCCTGTGATGGACTGGCGCTATGTCCAGGGTGTATTCTGCCTTGTGTCTGTCGCTTACTGGGATAGGCTCCAAATCCTCTGTACTGGATAAAGAGATTAGAAATGGATGGAAGTAAAGGCACTGTGTGGATGGAACTATACACAGTGTTAGAAACCCACTATGAAATGGCAGCATCTCACTGAGAATAAAACATTTTATAGTGCTGGCTTAAGGAAACAGCCTTTCCACCTCTCTTGCACATCAGTATCCATACCTAGTTATTTATACAAATTGCCTCTAATTATAAACATCTTAATATGCTGGCTCTGTGGATCTGCATCAGCTATGTTTGCCCATTCCTTCAATTCATGTGCATCCAACACACAGTTCAACGCTAGCAACTACACAAAATCTAAAATATGAGCTCTACTTGCCACTTACAGTACCAACAGTACCAGCTAACTTTAGTAGTGACATTTTCATGGATCTTTTTAACAATAAAATTTACAACATCAGACTTCAGACACAATTAAACAGGCCTCAAAAAAGTCTGGTACAAACATTTTCAGCATGGAATAAACCGTTACTTTAATGGTATAAACCTTAAATGGATTCATATTCTCAATAAGATTTGGTGCTCAGTAACATGACTTAGAAAATGACAGAAGACATACGTATCATGCTTATCCTTCTATTTTTCATAATCGTAAACTCCTTAAGGCAGTTACATTTTCTCTGTTCTGACCTGGAGTTACAGAGAAATTTAAATTCTAATAAGAGATATGTAATGAGGAAAGTCATACCAATCACTCATACAGTACCAGGATTTGCAATTACAATACAAATACTTTCTTTCTGTATGTGTTTATTTTGCAGTTTGAGTCTATGGCATTCCTTTGGGGGTCTATACTCCAAGGCATGACTTTTTTATGTATAAACATCAGTATTTACTGCTATTAATTACTGTACGATTTATAGTTGAAATCTGAGCCTAGATATAAAGTTAGATATAAAGTTAAAATCTCGACAAAGCAATGTAGGAAATACAGAGAAAATAAATCCTTTCTGACATCTAAAATCAGTTTCGATCAAGGTCTCTAAAACGAACAAGAAAAAGAAGATTTTCGGAGAGCAAATACGCTGTGTTTATATAGAATAAGTGATTTATGAGCAATCTAATTTCTTGTTCGTTTAAAACAGTGAAATGTCAGCTGCAAAAGATCGCACCAGAAACAGCACTCTCTCTGCCTGTCATAGACGTTCAGGAAAGGCTGAATGAAGTCATGTCAAGTACAATAATTCGGAGATCAATAATAACAGTTGTAGGACAGTATATAAGGAGGATAAGGATTTTGAAGTTGACTCGAAATCTGATAGGTAACCAGTGCAAGGACTTGAAAACAGGTGTAATGCATCCCTGATAGGATTCTTGCTGTCATATTCTGAACATATTGAAGATTGCTCAGTGTGGATTTAATTTCCCCAGTGAACAGGATGTGCATTTATTAATTCTAGAAAAAAAGCCTTTCTTGATTTCTCTAGTTCTTAGTTTCTCTAGTTCCCTTTAAAATAAACTATTATTCCACAATGCAGAGTATTACATGGCCAGTATTTACACATGATATTTGTGATTTAAAGAAATTAACACAAGCAGCTTTTGGAGATTTAAGTGTTGGCTGAGTTATTGCAGGATAAAAGACTAGAGATGTTGGCAAGAAGAAGATAATTTGGGGAAAGCTGAGGAATACACTTATAACAAGAACACTTCCTAATGGGGTTAGGCATACTTTTGATGAAGATGATGAAGTTAACAGACTATATGTTTACATAGATACTGAAATAAGGATTGTATTTTAGATTATGTGTAGTTGCTGGCATTGAACTGTGTGTTGGATGCACATGAATTGAAGGAATGGGCAAACATAGCTGATGCGGATCCACAGAGCCAGCATATTAAGATGTTTATAATTAGAGGCAATTTGTTTAAATAACTAGGTATGGATACTGATGTGCAAGAGAGGTGGAAAGGCTGTTTCCTTAAGCCAGCAGTATAAAATATTTTATTCTCAGTGAGATGCTGCCATTTCATAGTGGGTTTCTAACACTGTGTATAGTTCCATCCACACAGTGCCTTTACTTCCATTTCTAATCTCTTTATCCAGTACAGAGGATTTGGAGCCTATCCCAGTAAGCAACGGACACAAGGCAGAATACACCCTGGACATAGCGCCAGTCCATCACAGGACAGACAGACACAAACACACACACACCAGGGCCAGTTTTCCCATAAACCAATTAACTTACCAGTATGTTTTGGAGTGCGAGAGGGAGTCATATCACACATATGGAGAAAAACCATGTAACCCAGAGAGAACATGTAAACCCCACACACACAGGATGGCAGGAATTGAACCTAGGACCCCAGTGCTGCAAGATAGCAATGCTAACCACTTTGCCACCATTATAAATGGATGGATATCTTAGTTATCTTTCTAGTTCACAGGTTTGCATGCATAATTTAATTTTGAAAGCCACTGAGACATCAGGTACTACTGTTGTATTTATGAAAAAGAAACAAAACAAAAAACACTAACAACTGTGCCATCCTACTCCTTAGTTAATGCATTTTATTATTCATAAACAGTTAACATTGTTAGCAAAATATTTTTAATTATATTTAACCCTATTTTTTCTTTAGTTTTGTATTTAACTTATTATATGATAGTCAGAGGTACCTGGATACCTCTTTATTTAGAACTCACTAACACTGATTTTTAGTTTAGAAGGATTCAAGTAGGGTTTTAGATGAAAGGCAGCGACCTTAATCAAGCCCAAATCATAATTGAACCCATTCAGAGCCTACATTACATTTTAGCGTTTCATTCTGAGCAGAAGACCCTCACACCTGAAGAAGGGGGAGGTGTTTTTCGCTGGAAATCTCGCCTGCTTCTACTTTACAACCAGAGTGCTGGCTGTGACGAATTAAACCAGTATTACAGGTTTCAATCACAGACCATGTGACATGGGAGTGTAGCGGCGAGGCTTAAAAATAAGGCAGAATTAAGTGTTTCTGAGCTTCCCAAATGAGGCCCCATTTCTCTGTTCATCTCTGTGATGCAGCCACAGAGAGACCATTAGTGCAGGGTGATTTACAGATGCAGCCATTCAAAATGCGCGGGCGATACCGCATTATTTTGCGGTACGCTGTACGCAGTCTACCGCAAGCTACCGGTAAATACCGCGAGTTACCGTAAATTCTCCTATAATAAGACAAGCAAAATAATAGTATCCGGAATTTCCGCAAGGTGGAGCTAATAAAGCTCAACCTCTCATGTTTGAGCTGTGGCCATCAAAGTCTTTAACGAAGATATTACTAATAGTATTAATAATGAATGACCTTGGACAAGCTGTAAGTGTAAACTCAAAGTATTGTCCTGGTCAACATTCTTTTTTTCATTGACCGTCTTTGTAAAAGTAACACCACAGCATTTCGCAATCACGCATTTGTTTCCAATCATGCAAAGTACAGTGATTCACCATGCCTTTCACATGCTCATAAAAGAGATTGATTTAGGAACATAAACATATTACCGTATGCAAACTGTACTGTATACAGTATGTATATGTATATTTAATGTCTTAAGTGTGCCCGTTTAAGTATTGAATATTCATATCTAATTTTACCACTGAAGGGAAATCTTAGTAGCTGAGCATAAAAAGAAAAGGAGCATACTGCAACGCGTGTGAAGGCCATAAACGATATCAATTTTGGAACATAAACATACAGTATATGGCTGGTCTCGGTACTTTAAAGAAAACATACACGAAACATGGTTTCATTATGACCAGAATCGGTCTTGAGATATTTTTAACTTGATTTACAGTATTTGAGAGGTATGTCTTAACACCGATACTACAGTGCTTAAGTACTGCTCACGTATATGTTTCTAGGTTTATATTATGCATTTCATACGGTCAAATTACTTTTGAGCAACTAATAAGAAGCGCGAAACGGTATGCGTTTTACTTTCGTTTTGTGCTGGGACCCGTGGATTGATTAGAGATATCAAGTACATACAAGTCATTTTTTAAAGGTTGTAGTTCGTCTTGAAAAAATGTTACGAGTACATCATCTATCAACAATTACACAGGTTCTGTTTCCATATTGCGGATTTTGGTTACGTAATATTATTTTCTAGATTTCACGTTGTGAATATATGATTTGGGCAAACAGAGCCGCAAAGAAGTACATTATGGGTTGTTGTTTTTTTTTTTGCAGTTTTATCTAGAACAAGCGATGCTTAAACCTTTGTCTGATTCTTGTAAAACTATCCACACGACAGTTACAGTACCTAGGAGTTGACTTCAGTGATGTCACTGATGGGATGTTTCTAAAAATCCATCCTCTGTAAAACGTCTTCTCTAGTTGTCCTGCATATGTATTCGCTAATGAAGCTGTGTGTTCTGAGCCTGGATCTCTACATTTCTGTATGAACCAGCTTAGAGGGCTAAAGACAGCTTGTGTTTAAATTGAGTGTAAGGCAATTTATGCTTCTAAAGTCATGGTCAGCATTTATTATTGTACTGTGCTGTAAACTTGTTCTGTGCCAAGTCACATTATTTTATAGCGTTTTTATAGCGTTATCAAATCCGGTGGAGTTTCCTGACTCCCATGTCACATGGTCTGTGATTGAAACTTGTAAAACCGGTTTAACTCGTCACAGCCAGCACTCCGGTTGTAAAGTAGAAGCAGGCGAGATTTCCAGCGAAAAACACCTCCCCCTTCTTCAGGTGTGAGGGTCTTCTGCTCAGAATGAAACGCTAAAATGTAATGTAGGCTCTGAATGGGTTCAATTGTGATTTGGGCTTGATTAAGGTCGCTGCCTTTCATCTAAAACCCTACTTGAATCCCTCTAAACTAAAAATCAGTGTTTGTGAGTTCTAAATAAAGAGGTATCCAGGTAACAGTGAAACGGGCGGACAGTCTGGGGAGATCGCCCGTTTTCCATGTAAATAGTTCCCTGGTTCCGCACCCCTTGGTGTTTCTCTCGCTCTCTCTCGGGTCACCTGATCATTAGCTCGAAAGATTTGAGTGCTTTGTGTATATTCTAATGGTAGTGGGGGCAGGGTGTGTGGGAACAGGTTTGGTTGAAATTGCATTGGAGATCTATGTTCTTCACACCTGAAACATTTTCTCTGAAAGCATTTTCTTCGCAGTTTAACCGATCTTGTTACAGCATGTTACAGTTTACTATTATTAACCATATTAATTTTAAGTGCTTAATGTAAAATCTTGTAAAAATATATTTTCATTGTTCAAATATACATTAAGTCTGACTATCATATAATAAGTTAAATACAAAACTAAAGAAAAAATAGGGTTAAATATAATTCAAAATATTTTGCTAACAATGTTAACTGTTTATGAATAATAAAATGTATTAGCTAAGGAGTAGGATGGCACAGTTGTTAGTATGTTTTTTGTTTTGTTTCTTTTTCATAAATACAACAGTAGTACCTGATGTCTCAGTGGCTTTCAAAATTAAATTATGCATGCAAACCTGTGAACTAGAAAGATAACTAAGCTATCCATCCATTTATAATGGTGGCAAAGTGGTTAGCATTGCTATCTTGCAGCACTGGGGTCCTAGGTTCAATTCCTGCCATCCTGTGTGTGTGGGGTTTACATGTTCTCTCTGGGTTACATGGTTTTTCTGCATATGTGTGATATGACTCCCTCTCGCACTCCAAAACATACTGGTAAGTTAATTGGTTTATGGGAAAACTGGCCCTGGTGTGTGTGTGTTTGTGTCTGTCTGTCCTGTGATGGACTGGCGCTATGTCCAGGGTGTATTCTGCCTTGTGTCCGTTGCTTACTGGGATAGGCTCCAAATCCTCTGTACTGGATAAAGAGATTAGAAATGGAAGTAAAGGCACTGTGTGGATGGAACTATACACAGTGTTAGAAACCCACTATGAAATGGCAGCATCTCACTGAGAATAAAATATTTTATACTGCTGGCTTAAGGAAACAGCCTTTCCACCTCTCTTGCACATCAGTATCCATACCTAGTTATTTAAACAACTTGCCTCTAATTATAAACATCTTAATATGCTGGCTCTGTGGATCCGCATCAGCTATGTTTGCCCATTCCTTCAATTCATGTGCATCCAACACACAGTTCAATGCCAGCAACTACACATAATCTAAAATACAATCCTTATTTCAGTATCTATGTAAACATATAGTCTGTTAACTTCATCATCTTCATCAAAAGTATGCCTAACCCCATTAGGAAGTGTTCTTGTTATAAGTGTATTCCTCAGCTTTCCCCAAACTATCTTCTTCTTGCCAACATCTCTAGTCTTTTATCCTGCAATAACTCAGCCAACACTTAAATCTCCAAAAGCTGCTTGTGTTAATTTCTTTAAATCACAAATATCATGTGTAAATACTGGCCATGTAATACTCTGCATTGTGGAATAATAGTTTATTTTAAAGGGAACTAGAGAAACTAAGAACTAGAGAAATCTAGTTTTTTTCTAGAATTAATAAATGCACATCCTGTTCACTGAGGAAATTAAATCCACACTGAGCAATCTTCAATATGTTCAGAATATGACAGCAAGAATCCTATCAGGGATGCATTACACCTGTTTTCAAGTCCTTGCACTGGTTACCTATCAGATTTCGAGTCAACTTCAAAATCCTTATCCTCCTTATATACTGTCCTACAACTGTTATTATTGATCTCCGAATTATTGTACTTGACATGACTTCATTCAGCCTTTCCTGAACGTCTATGACAGGCAGAGAGAGTGCTGTTTCTGGTGCGATCTTTTACAGCTGACATTTCACTGTTTTAAACGAACAAGAAATTAGATTGCTCATAAATCACTTATTCTATATAAACACAGCGTAATTGCCCTCCGAAAATCTTCTTTTTCTTGTTCGTTTTAGAGACCTTGATCGAAACTGATTTTAGACGTCAGAAAGGATTTATTTTCTCTGTATTTCCTACATTGCTTTGTCGAGATTTTAACTTTATATCTAACTTTATATCTAGGCTCAGATTTCAACTATAAATCGTACAGTAATTAATAGCAGTAAATACTGATGTTTATACATAAAAAAGTCATGCCTTGGAGTATAGACCCCCAAAGGAATGCCATAGACTCAAACTGCAAAATAAACACATACAGAAAGAAAGTATTTGTATTGTAATTGCAAATCCTGGTACTGTATGAGTGATTAGTATGACTTTCCTCATTACATATCTCTTATTAGAATTTAAATTTCTCTGTAACTCCAGGTCAGAACAGAGAAAATGTAACTCCCTGGACATAGCGCCAGTCCATCACAGGACAGACAGACACAAACACACACACACCAAGGCCAGTTTAAATCTAACCTCAGAACCTTTCTTTTCAGAAGACTTAGTGTCTGTATCTGCTTCATTTTCTAATTTTGGTAGCACCTCTAACTGCTTGTCTTTCTTATATGCATTTACTTTGTAATCTGTGGTCCTTTTATCTGTTTTTACATCTACTGTATTGCTTTGAGATGCCACCTTTAATGGTGATATATCAAATAAAGTTTTTTATTATTGTTATAGGGAAACATGATCAGATTGTTCCTGGTTTAGAAAAAAAGATCTAAAGTATACTAGTTTGTCACTCTTCTCATTCCCTTTGCTAAATGACTTTTCATACTAATCTGATCAATCTAACTGCCAGTTTTCTGTGCTTTCTCTATCCTGCTAGATTTGCAATTATTCTGAAAATTTTCATCTTGAAATAACTCATTTCTAAATACCTTTTTCACTGTTAACATCTTGCAGCAACTCTGCGACAAAATATACACTCTGACAGTTCATCCTGCTACCAACATTAAATAGAACAAATCTTAAGATTTCTATATTTATGTCTTTATTTAGTGGTTTCATTAGTGACAAAGGCTAAACTTTCTTGGAAAAATGTCTTTTATGTGTTGTGGAAAAAACTGACTTGCTTTAACAAAATATGTTTACAAATCCTTTCACCTGGCATTTTCGTAGTTAGAAATTATGGAACGCTCTGTTAAAAGCAAGGGAGTTTTTATGTCCGTTGCAGTTCTTTTGCAACATGAATATAATTATATCGTTATTAATTTCTTGAGATACGCGATTCCATATTATATTCCCTTTTAATCAAATTCTAAAAGTATGCTTGTTGACTCCGGTATCGTGTTAGTTAAAGACTTCGATGCTTAAAATGTTTAGGGAGAAATGGAATACTGGTGTGTATTTTTTTCTTTAAAGTACCAAGACCAGCCATATACTGTATGTTTATGTTCCAAAATTAATATCGTTTATGGCCTTCACACGCGTTGCAGTATGCTCCTATTCTTTTTATGCTCAGGCACTAAGTAAAAGGAGATGCTTCATATTGCTTGACTAATTTTAAAAACTAAGTTAGAAATGCAGACGCTCCCTCGGTGCGCTGCTCTGGTGCGCCGGCTCTTACACAGTGCCTGTCTGCCGTAAGCGTTACAATATACATACCCAACACTGCTTGTACCCATCTGTCATGCAAATAAAACACCTTGAATTGAATTGAATTGAGGGGAGAAGGGGGGGATACTAAAGCCAATACTGGCTCAATGGGCTTTGACGTGCTAATGCGTTGGTTTAACAGTCCGGGTGTGGCAGGCTTCCAATGTCGACTCGATTGGAAGACAATGAACGTATTTTAGCCCTAAATGAATTAATAGCAAACATGGTTTACATAAAATACATTTTTCCAAGAAAGTTTATAATAATACGATCTATAGTTGAAATCTGAGCCTACTTTAAAAATAAAGGAAAAGCATTTTCAGAGAGCAATCTGAAAGCAATTTATGTAGAAAAAGCGATTAGGTTTATGAGCAATCTAATTACCTAATCGCTTAAAACGCTATATAAAATAAAGTTTATTTAGAGATGAATGATCAATGTGGTAGTTTAAATAATGTGAGTCAGGAAACTAACACAGCGCCACCGGATTTAATAACGCAATAAAAACGCTATAAAATAATGTGACACAGTACAGCACAGTACAATAATACTGACCATGACTTTAGAAGCATAAATTACCTTACACTCAATTTAAACACAAGCTCTCTTTCTGTATGAACCTCTAAGCTGGTTCATACAGAAAATGTAGAAATGCATTAGCCTGATTATGATTAAAAACACATAATTAAACACGCGTTTGCGATTTAAATCAGAACACGATTTAAATCAATATAAATGTTTATATTGTAACGCATACTGTCCAGCCTCCATTTCTCTATAAAAATTTACTGTTGCACACACACACACAATAGAAGCTGGAACCGCTGTCAGAAGGGAAGATATGTTCAAAATATCGCAAATATCGATCATGTTGCGATATTTTGAAATATAAAAGTCAACTGATTGTCCATAATATCGCTTACCTATTTTTTCGAAGAAATGTTTGTTATAAGAAAAGTCTAGCACCAGCTGGATTCAAACACACAACCTGCCAGTTGGTAGTCACGCACCTAGACCAATAGGCTACAAGAGAGCTCACATGATCAGGCAGGCGAAACAGCCCTACACAGCCCTGCCGCAGTACACGGATATAATCATACCGTTATTAAATTCTTTAGATACGCGATTCCATATTATATTCCCTTTTAATCAAATTCTAAAAGTATGCTTGTTGACTCCGGTATCACGTTAGTTAAAGACTTCGAAGCTTACAATGTTTAGGGAGAAATGGAATACCGGTGTGTATTTTTTTCTTTAAAGTACCAAGACCAGCTATATACTGTATGTTTACGTTCCAAAATTAATATCGTTTATGGCCTTCACACGCGTTACAGTATGCTCCTATTCTTTTTATGCTCAGCTACTCAGATTTCCCTTCAGTGGTAAAATTCAATATCTACAACGGGTACAGTAAAGACGTTTACAGTAAGTCTTTCTACGACAGACCAACGGACCACGAGTGCCCCGGTCGGTCAACCAATCACGCACCGCGGTATCCCGTGTCATCATACCTGCGGTATCTGTACCGCGGTGTCTGTGCCGCGCACTTTGAATGGCTGCATCTGTAAGGTCCTAGGACAGCTCCCAAAGGGGGATGCACTTAGCTAAGTCTGGCTATCATGATCAATGGTCATCCATTGGCGCCTATCTGTCTAGGGAGTGCCAGTTGGACATCTGGACTGCATTCCTAAGTGTCAGGAGTAAGTGACTCATATCTCACCGTGGTCAACCAATCAGGGACTGGTAGGGCCGAGTAACCCACGTGGGACTCTGATGCCCATGGAACTTTCAGCCAATGAATGAGCTGAAGTTCCTCCAGGTAAAAACAGGCAACACAGAGAGCCTGAGAGATTCAGTAAGATTCTGGAGAGGATTCTGTGGACTGTTCTAAAGGGAATTCAAAGGAGAATTCCAGGGCAGGACGGCCCAGGAGCAGAAGGCTCCCAAGGGCAGGACATTCTCGCAGCGCGCCTCCTGACCATCCCAAGACTCAGCCCGGACAACCACGGAACAGCCAGTGTGTCCGAGTGCCAGAACTTTCCTTTGTTCTAAGAGTCTAGAGTGGAGGTTGCCAGAGAGTAACCAGCAGCAGGCCTCGTGAACAGGTCAGAACTGTGGACAGCTGAATCACTATTCAGAACTAGCTCTTCATCAGGAACGAACCGGTCCTCTTCCTGACTTGCTGGGATCCACAGTCATCTTTTCTCCTGTGCACAAACTTTGCTAGTTAAAGCCAACACTAACTAGCCGGACAGTGAGCATCAGCAGCGCACCGTCGCAAGCCGCACAGCACAGCCTGGCACACAGCCAGAGAGCGCGGATTGGACAGCAACAGCCTGCAACTGTTTCTTTGTGCCCGCAGGAGATCTGAATCCCCAGAAATTGGATGAGTATTCAACTTGCATTACAGCTCGAGAATTCAATTGTTATCCCAACCAGTTGATATCAATTTAATTCCTAAGAGTTATGTACTTGTTTTGAGTATCTAATGTAGAAGTTATAACCAAGTTCATTTATGAAACGGTCTTAATGAATGATATACTGAACGTATGTCCTCTTGATATATGTAACTCTTTGTAACTGATTGAATATATACCTTTGTATTCTGATAACCCTCTCGATAAGATCTGTTAGGTTTACATGCATATTCTATGTATTAATAAATGTATCCTCGTGTATTAGTACCTGTGTGTGTGCGTTGTTTGAGTTATGTCGCATGGTTGGATTCTAAAGCCATCAAAAGAATCAACTTTGTGATTTACTGCTACAATTGATAATTGTCTCAGTAAATGCCCAAACCCTACAGAACTGGTGCCTTCAGAGAGCCACTATGATTACATATTTGGCGTCCCTGAACGGCTATGAAACACTACATTTATGGCGTCCCTGGACCGGCGTGGCAAGACTGAAATGAATCAACCAAGCGGAATAATTCATATAAAACGCCGCGGGTTTCATACACGATAATACAGTGTGCTGAAAGCCGAAAGAAAAAAAAAGTTCCCCTTGCTCTTTAAGCAGTGCTTGAGTGTTTTGTGATCTTTTGCGATCTACAGGGTTGATTGCATACTTGATCTTGTGGTTTTCTGTGGTAAAACTGTGATTTCGTGCTTAAAAGTAATACTCTTTAAGTTTAACGATGGTTGCTAAAAGGTCTGAATTCGAGTCGCTATTAAGCACTCTCTCTAGCAGCGACAAGTCTGACCACGATCTCTTCCATATCTCCGTCAGCGGAGAAGCTAGAAGAATAAATCTCCATTCTCTGAGAGAGCTAGCGAAGGACATAGAGAGATTTGACCCCGCAGTGTCAGAGAATAATATCGAGAGTTATATTCAAGACCTCAGGTATAACCTGCAGTACCTGCCAAACGCCACAGAACAGGAGAAAGTGTTTCTGGTTAGGAAAACTACCAGCAGAGCTGTACATGAGTGGATGGCTAGGCAGATGAAAGAAGTCTGTAATGATTTTGAGGAGCTGTGTCAAGCACTTATCGAAGAATACAGTGCGTTTATTGACCCGACTGCCGCGATAGCCGCCGCCCTTAACATTAAGCACGAGAGAGCAGAGTCCCCTCGCGAATATTACGAGAGACTTAGACGAACTTATTTTGCAGGGCGAAATGATGAGGGTTGCGAAGAGAACATACATTTCAAGGGTTTATTCATTGCGAATCTCCACCCATCAGTCAGAAAGATGATCTTAATGCATACAGATGCACAGACCATGAAAATGAGTGATATTAAGAGATTCGTGCAGAAAGCCTGGGAGTATGATGTCCAAAGTCGCTCTGAGCAAAAAGCTGTTAAAGCGACTGTGTTCGCCGTCAGAGCCAGCAGGGTTAACTCCCTCCTGCTCGAAGGAGCACAGGCTCCTGAGCTGGCTAAGCCCCGTTCCAAAGCAGGCACACAGGACCGCACCCAGCGTCCTAAGTGCCATGAGAACACCGGGGGAGGGAAAGGGCTAGATAAAGCTGAACAAAAGGATTCAGTAGCCGCCCGCCTGGCCAGGCTTGAACAAGTTTTATTAGGACAGGGACAACCGCTCCCCAAGGCTGCCGGAAGCGTGAATGAGCTGATACTCTCCACTGGAGGAGGCGGAGACCCGCCCCCTCTCCCTCCCTCAGTCTATCTGATTGAGCGGAAGGGTTCCTGCCTGGATGAGGTCAGCCACTCCCAAGCGAGTGCTGACTCCACCCCTGAAGTCACAGAGCAGGCAGTAAAACACAGAGGAAAAGCAGGAAGCTTTTACCTCAAGGCTGCCATGGGAGATGTCTTACCCAGTGAGACACTGATTGACACTGAGGTTGAAAGGTGTTTGATGTCACACGGCAAGCTCAAACGGGTAGAAAAAGAAAAGGGTATGCGACTCAGAGTGGAACCTTTGGTGGATCACCAGAAAGGCAAAGTGTGGAAACAGGTCAAGGCTCCTAAGCCTTCTGTACAGAAGGAAAGGGGGGCCAAGAGGCAGACTGTGCTCACACAGTGCCCACCGAACACAGAAGCCTATGTGGAGATTCCTTCTGTTCCCTCTGGACAAGAAATAAAAATATTTTCTTGTTCCCCGGATATACAGGGAAGTCGTGTCCCGGCTGAGGTCACAACAGCCTCCATGCCACAGGAGCGGTGCTCCAAGCAGCCGCCTGATCCACCAGGTAAAGCACACCCCTTTTACATCCCTAAAGAGGAGCAGATCTCCCCACCTGGCGATGAAAAAGAGCTTTCCCTGTGCACCCTGGCACCCAAGAGGGGTCAGGACCACCACCCCGCAGTGGTGGAAGGGATCCAGAAGGCAGGAGAGCAGGTTGGTGATGTAGCCCTCGCCCTTAGCCCTGAGAGGTCCTCTATCAGTGAGGATCTGCTTGAGCAGCTGTCGCAGGGCCACCGCCAGGTGCCCCTGGTGCAACATTCACAGGTTAGACAGGAGGTCCAGCTGGACGCTGAGACTACTGCGCTGTGGACACACCTGATCCCAGATGCCGATTCCCTCTGCTGTGACCCAGGGAACCTGCAGTCAGGTAACATTATTTCTCACAACTACCAGGTAGTGAGTGAGACTGACCTGATTGTTCCTGCCTCAGCGGCAGGGTTGCCAACACACCCAGTCCCCCAGAAGGGACAGGGAATGAAAGCCGAGCCGGTTTTCTTACAGCCACCAGCTCAGTCTGTCAGTCTCTGACCAACAGTGGTTCAGCCAGACTGGAGCTGGATGGTCAAGTCACCCGCCTGCCAGTGCAGGACATCGCAAAGAGTTATGTACTTGTTTTGAGTATCTAATGTAGAAGTTATAACCAAGTTCATTTATGAAACGGTCTTAATGAATGATATACTGAACGTATGTCCTCTTGATATATGTAACTCTTTGTAACTGATTGAATATATACCTTTGTATTCTGATAACCCTCTCGATAAGATCTGTTAGGTTTACATGCATATTCTATGTATTAATAAATGTATCCTCGTGTATTAGTACCTGTGTGTGTGCGTTGTTTGAGTTATGTCGCATGGTTGGATTCTAAAGCCATCAAAAGAATCAACTTTGTGATTTACTGCTACAATTGATAATTGTCTCAGTAAATGCCCAAACCCTACAGAACTGGTGCCTTCAGAGAGCCACTATGATTACATATTTGGCATCCCTGAACGGCTATGAAACACTACAGGAGTCAGGAAACTAACACACAGCGCCACCGGATTTGATAACGCTATAAAAACGCTATAAAATAATGTGACTTGGCACAGAACAAGTTTACAGCACAGTATAATAATAAATGCTGACCATGACTTTAGAAGCATAAATTGCCTTACACTCAATTTAAACACAAGCTGTCTTTAGCCCTCTAAGCTGGTTCATACAGAAATGTAGAGATCCAGGCTCAGAACACACAGCTTCATTAGCGAATACATATGCAGGACAACTAGAGAAGACGTTTTACAGAGGATGGATTTTTAGAAACATCCCATCAGTAACATCACTGAAGTCAACTCCTAGGTACTGTAACTGTCGTGTGGATAGTTTCACAAGAATCAGACAAAGGTTTAAGCATCGCTTGTTCTAGATAAAACTGCAAAAAAAACAACAACAACCCATAATGTACTTCTTTGCGGCTCTGTTTGCCCAAATCATATATTCACAACGTGAAATCTAGAAAATAATATTACGTAACCAAAATCCGCAATATGGAAACAGAACCTGTGTAATTGTTGATAGATGATGTACTCGTAACATTTTTTCAAGACGAACTACAACATTTAAAAAATGACTTGTATGTACTTGATATCTCTAATCAATCCACGGGTCCCAGCACAAAACGAAACTAAAACACATACCGTTTCGCGCTTCTTATTAGTTGCTCAAAAGTAATTTGACCGTATGAAATGCATAATATTGTAACGCAACGGGGGCTCAGGGGGGCGCCCTTGCCGCATCAGGTCGGCCCCACACTGTCCGCGTCTCTCTGCAGCGACCTAGCCCCGTGAGCTAAAGAGAGATCTCTCTACAGCCCAGTAGCTGTGGTCTTGCGATCACAGGGAAGGGCGGTGACATCACCTGCTCTGGTACGCCAGCTCTAACACAGTGCCTGTCGGCCGTAAGCGTTACACTCTCCCCCGCTTAAATCGCCATCCCCGGCGAAGGGCTATCCCACCCAGCTTCTGACACCAATGTAACGCAACGGGGGCTCAGGCGGGCGCCCTTGCCGCATCAGGTCGGCCCCACACTGTCCCGGGCTCGAACCCGGGACTTCCGCGTCTTTCTGCAGCGACCTAGCCCCGTGAGCTAAAGAGAAATCTCTCTACAGCCCAGTAGCTGTGGTCCTGCTATCACAGGGAAGGGCGGTGACGTCACCTGCTCTGGTACGCCGGCTCTTACACAGTGCCTGTCGGCCGTAAGCGTTACAATATAAACCTAGAAACATATACGTGAGCAGTACTTAAGCACTGTAGTATCGGTGTTAAGACATACCTCTCAAATACTGTAAATCAAGTTAAAAATATCTCAAGACCGATTCTGGTCATAATGAAACCATGTTTCGTGTATGTTTTCTTTAAAGTACCGAGACCAGCCATATACTCTATGTTTATGTTCCAAAATTAATATCGTTTATGGCCTTCACACGCGTTGCAGTATGCTCCTATTCTTTTTATGCTCAGCTACTAAGATTTCCCTTCAGTGGTAAAATTAGATATGAATATTCAATACTTAAACGGGCACAGTTAAGACATTAAATATACATATACATACTGTATACAGTACAGTTTTCATACGGTAATATGTTTATGTTCCTAAATCAATCTCTTTTATGAGCATGTGAAAGGCATGGTGAATCGATTCTCAAAAATGACTGTACTTTGCATGATTGGAAACAAATGCGTGATTGCGAAATGCTGTGGTGTTACTTTTACAAAGACGGTCAATGAAAAAAAGAATGTTGACCAGGGCAATACTTTGAGTTTACACTTACAGCTTGTCCAAGGTCATTCATTATTAATACTATTAGTAATATCTTCGTTAAAGACTTTGATGGCCACAGCTCAAACATGAGAGGTTGAGCTTTATTAGCTCCACCTTGCGGAAATTCCGGATACTATTATTTTGCTTGTCGTATTATAGGAGAATTTACAGTAACTCGCGGTATTTACCGGTAGCTTGCGGTAGACTGCGTACAGCGTACCGCAAAATAATGCGGTATCGCCCGCGCATTTTGAATGGCTGCATCTGTAGGAGGGAGCTCCGGAAATATGTGAGGGACAAACCAGAATGTACCCTGATAGAAGTGCGTGAGGAAGCATATATGTGGAGTATGGAGGAGAGCTCGGTGAATGTAAAGGCCTCTAAAACTACAAGCAAGCGGCTTGATAAGTTTGCAGAGGGGGCACAATGTACTTTGGTTAACGCTGAGGAAACAAAGTCAGTCATGCTGGAGGATGTCCTGAAAATGGTAGCAGAGCAAGGGAAAGCCATTAGAGAGCTATCCCAAGCGGTAAAAGATCTTGACATTAAAATTTCGCACCTGGAAGCAGATAATGACTCTACGCGTTCGCATCTCTTGTGCCCTACTCCCAGCCTTTGAAAACCCAATTCATAAAGCTGAAAGAACCGACTCCATAGGTCTTCCTAGTGCACGAGGAGGAGCAGAGGAGGAGTGAGGATGGCACAGATAAACACTCATTTTTACGCGCTCCTCTGGAAGGAATGCAAATAAAAGCCGAAACCCGAAAACAGTAGTGGCCGTAAGAGGAAATACATCCACGCGGCACACCAGTGCTCCATGTTAGTATAGTGGTGAGTATCCCCGCCTGTCACGCGGGAGACGACGTAGCTTTTGTCCAATCAGATTCCAATGTGTGGGATCTTACGGAATTTCCCTTCTCCGTCATTTTCTGAGCCCTATTCCAAAGGGGCATCCTGTCCACTCCTCGATGCTTGTCGAAAACCTGCCAGTCTGTTTGATTAGTGTTGATTTGTTTCGAAAAAGCTCAAAGAAAGGAAGACCAATTGAGCCCTTTGTCAGGAGTGGGATTTGAACCCACGCCTCTAGGGGAGACTGCGACCTAAATGCAGTGCCTTAGACCACTCGGCCATGCTGACGTGTGCTGCCAGCCCCAACCGGTCCCCTGAGCCACCGCGATACCACTGCATTCCTTGATCATCGCACTGTCATTAAAGTTACATGGAGTGACATCAGTACTGAAATCTTTGAAAAATCTGTCGGCTTTCATGACCCGTTTTCTTTGTGGAGTGAATGTTGCAAGCTTGCGAGAAAAAGTTTGTGAACCCTTTGGAATGATCTGGATTTCTACATGAATGGCTCTTAAAATATGATCTGGTCTTCATCTGAGGCATAATGATAAATAAAGACAGTCTTATTTAACAAACAACACACACAACATTTTACATTGTCAATTCAATTCAATGTATTTCTATATAGCGCCTTTCACAACAAGGTTGTCTAAAGGCACTTAACAATGCAAGTTGTTAAGAGCCTTGTGTCTAATATGACGCCTAGGTTACGTGCTGACTCTTTGAGGCAAATGTTTAAATCCTCTGAGTTAAGTGCTGAAGTTATAGTAGTCCTATCAGTATTGTTGCCTCCAATCAACAGCTCCTCAGTTTTATCGGAGTTGAGTAACAAAAAGTTTTCACACATCCAAGTCTTTCCTTCATTAATGCATTTAACTAAAGTGATAATAGAAGAGTTGTCGTTTGGTGTAAATGAAATGTATATTTGAGTGTCATCAGCATATGAATGAAAGTTCAAATTATGTTTTCGTGTTATCCTACCTAGCAGCAGCATGTAGAGAGAGAGAGCAATATTGGTCCCGGCACTGATCACCAAATTGAACTGGTGACGTTGATGAAGCAGTACAATTATTAGATATTTGAACAGAACGAAAACGATGAGTTAAATATGAAGTAAACCACTTAAGGACGGTTCCAGATAAGCCAACCTCAAACTCAAGCCTGTGTGACAAAACAGAGAGGTCAACCGTGTCAAAGGCAGCACTAAGATCTAGAAGCACAAGCACTGTTGCATTCCCCGCATCAGTAGCTAAGAGAATTTCATTTACGACTCTTGTTAATGCAGTTTCAGTGCTGTGGCCTGGGCGGAAACCAGACTGAAATTTCTCAAGTATATTATTTGAATCCAGAGACGATTGAAGTTGGGCCACAACTATTCTCTCAAGACTTTTAGATTGAAATGGGACCTTTGAGACAGGCCTGTAGTTGTTAAGAACTTGGGGATCCAAATTTGACTTCTTAAGGAGCGGTCTAACAACCGCTACCTTAAATTGATGAGGTACAACGCCTGACGCAAGGGATGCATTCATCATACTAAATATAGGTCCTGCCAGTCCTTCGAGGGAATCTTTGACTAGCTGAGTGGGGATGGGATCTAGCGAACAGGTGGTTGACTTTGTCTTACGTCTGTGTTCATGAGTCCACCATAAGAAGAAATCTGAACAGGAGTGGTGATCATGGGAGGTCACCACGGAGGAAACCACTGCTCTCCCCCCCAAAAAAAACCACCACTGCCCCTCTCAAGTTTGCTAAAGACCACATGGATGTTCCACAGCAACTCCTGGAACAATGTTCTGTGGACAGATGTGACAAAAGTTGAACATGTTGGTAAATGTGCACAGCGTTATGTTTGGAGATAACAAAACACTGCATACCAACTCCAAAACCTCATCCCAACTGGGAAGCATGGCGGAGGCTGTACGGCTTGCAATCATCGAGGGACCGATGAATTCCAAGTGGTATCAGGAAATTCTACAGCAGAATGTCAGGGTGTCTGCCTGTGATCTAAAACCCAAAAGACGCCGGTTCATGCAACATGACAAAAACAAAGGAGTACATCAACAACAGAGTGGCTGAAACAGAAGAAATTCCGTATTTTGGGATGGCCAAGTAAGAGTCCTGACCCCAGTCCCATAGAAGTGCTGTGGCGTGATCTGAAGCAGGCCGTTCAGCGCAAGACATCCCAAAAATATCCATGAACTGAAACAGTTATGCATAGAGGAATCAGCCAAAATACCTCCTAAAAGCTGCTCAGGTCTGATCGGCCGCTACAGAAAGTTGGGGTTGAGGTTTTTGTCGATAAAGGAGGTTCCACTAGTTCCTTAATATAAGGGTTCACGTACTTTTTCCATCAATGACCTTGATTGTTTAAACCATTTGTTCAATAAAGAAACAGCAATGTCAAATGTTGGGCGTGTGTTGTTTGTTAAATCAGACTATCTTTATTCATTATTATTACTCAGATAAAGATTAGATCACATGTTAGGAGCCATTCATGCAGAAATCCACATCATTCCGAAGAGCTGTTTACAAAAGTTTTTTTCACAACTGTATGTGAGAGAAGAGCAGGGACGCTCACTGAGTAAGGTGGGGTTGCAGCTTTGCAAATCACAAGGACATTCGTACACTCAAAGGAGAACAGGAGCACCCCAGATGGGACTCGAACCCACAATCCTTGGCTTAGGAGGCCAGTGCCTTATCCATTAGGCCACTGGGGCACACCGGGTGGGGTCGATCACGCTGATGAAAAGCCAGTTTATTTTTCCTTTGCTTTTTCAAAGGGATCCCCGAAATAAGGGAAGTTAGGCAGCAGAAGGTTTACTGTGACCTGAGAAGGTCTGGCATCCAATCACGGTGGTACACACACACACGCTCTCACTGATCTGAGCTACACGGTAACCAAGATGATCTCAGGTGCGCCGAGCTGGTACGGAACACATTGAACTGATCGACGGTGAATTGTCTTTTAGACAGGCTTTTCACCTCTGAGCTCCCTGACTGAAAGTGATCAGATAGGTGGTGAAACAGTCAGCTGCTTCTAAGCCTTTAACAGCTGCATCTGAGCGCGTCCACAGAGAGATGATTTGAAAGCCGAACATCGCCCATTGGGAACACCTTACCATCACTAGTTTAAGAGACTCTTAAGGTCTTGCAGAGGTGCCTGTCTAATAGCATGCGCTTTGCAAGCTATAGGTGTTTAGGCTGAGGCGACATGCCTGTTAACAAAATGTTTTTCTAAAAGGGCCTCGCACTCTTTTCCAAGCAGAGGTCCCCATCCCCACTGAGCGACACAATGTAGTCATGTCCTAGGACGTCACCTGTTAGTCTCCATTTGTCTGCCACCAACACTGAAGGTTACGGGGTCACAACCACACCCCGGAGAGCAGAGGAGCCGTTGGCGTTCTCGTGGCGCAGACTGCTCTGAAGGTGGGGCGCTTCGTTTCTATATACGCCCCGTGTTGCAATGGTAGGATGCAGTCAAATACTGCTTGGACGCGTATCGGCATTCTATGCAACTGCAGGACTTGAGGGTTTTTTGTGCTTTGTTCTGTTTTCGTTGACATCGCATTTGGAAGAGCATAAAAAAAAGGCAATTCCAGCATCTGACACGAATAAAAGGGCTATTGAAACTGCAAGGCTGCGCAGCTTCTAAAATCCTTGCACACAATTCTCCGTTATTATTACTTCCTTCTTTCTGTCTAACAAAGTTCCCTTTTCCTGACCGGACGGGGAGACTTTATCATTCCAACTGGAAGCCACCGTTAAGTCCTCCGAAGTGCGTTTGTCCGCTAGCATGCATTTTGTGAAAGTTTTTTTTTTGTTGTTAAACGGAAAGCGACTTTGAAAAAGGTTTCTGCCGCCGCCCGGCACTCTATGTTAGACTATATCAAGAAGGCAGTGGCGGCAGCAGTGGCGTACGCTGCAGCCGTGGCCGAGTGGTTACGGCGATGGACTAGAAAGCCGTCGAGATCACCCCGCGAAGCTTCGAGTCCTGGCGCCTACGGTGTCGTCGTGTGCCTGCGCAACAAAGGAAAAGCGCCCGTTTTGCTTTTCCCGCGACTTTTAAAATGCTAAATCACTTGGACCTGCTGCCTTGGACATATACTATTCTGTGTCCACAAACGACATTTCGCACCTGGAAGCAGATAATGACTCTATGCGTTCGCATGTCTTGTGCCCTACTCCCAGCCTTTGAAAACCCAATTCATAAAGCTTAAAAAACCGACTCCATATGTCTTCCTAGTGTAGTGTGCTCTCTGAAGGCACCAGTTCTGTAGGGTTTGGGCATTTACGGGGACAATTATTAATTGTAGCAGTAAATCCCAAAATGATTCTTTTAATGGCTTTAGAATCCAACCTTGCGATATAACTCAAACAACGCACACACACAGGTACTAATACACGAGGATACATTTATTAATACATAGAATATGCATATAAACCTAACAGATCTTATCGAGAGGGTTATCAGAATACAAAAGGTATATATTCAGTCAGTTACGAAGAGTTACATATATCAAGAGGACATACGTTCAGTATATCATTCATTTAGACCGTTTCATAAAGTGAACTTGGTTACAACTTCTACATTAGATACTGAAAACAAGTACATAACTCTTAGGAATTAAATTGATATCAACTGGTTGGGATAACAATTGAATTCTCGAGCTGTAATGCATTGAAGTTGAATACTCATCCAATCTCTGGGGATTCAGATCTCCTGCAGGCACAAAGAAACAGTTGCAGGCTGTTGCTGTCCAATCCGCGCTCTCTGGCTCCGTGCCAGGCTGTGCTGTGCGGCTTGCGACGGTGCGCTGCTGATGCTCTCTGAAGACCGGCTAGTTAGTGTTGGCTTTAACTAGCGAAGTTGTGCTCAGGAGAAAAGTTACTGTGGGTCCCAGCAGGTCAGGAAGAGGACCGGTTCGTTCCTGATGAAGCGCCAGTTCTGAATACCGATTCAGCTGTCCACAGTTCCGATCTGTTCACGAGGCTTGCTGCTGATGCTAACCTCGGGTGGATCCTCTGGTTACTCTCTGGCAACCTCCGCTCTAGACTCTTAGAACAGAGGAAAGTTCTGGCACTCGGACACACTGGCCGTTCCGTGGTTGTCCGGGCTGAGTCTCAGGATGGTCAGGAGGTGCGCTGCGAGAATGTCCTGCCCTTGGGAGCCTTCTGCTCCTGGGCTGTCCTGCCCTGGAATTCTCCTTTGAATTCCCTTTAGAATTGTCCGAAAAAGTTCACAGAATTCTCCTGGAGCTCTGTGTTGCCTGTTTTTACCTGGAGGAACTTCAGCTCATTCATTGGCTGAAAGTTCCATGGGCATCAGAGTCCCACGTGGGTTACTCTGCCCTACCAGTCCCTGATTGGTTGATCAAGGTGAGATATGAGTCACTTACTCCTGACACTTAGGAATGCAGTCCAGATGTCCATCTGGCACTCCCTAGACAGATAGGCGCTAATGGATGACCATTGATCATGATAGCCAGGCTTAGCTAAGTGCATCCCCCTTTGGGAGCTGTCCCTTATCAAAAGAAAACATCTTTAAATCAGCCTGCATGAAAAGCTTCTCTGTGGTGCAGCCACTAAAGAGAGAGATGGGGCCTCATTTGGGAAAGCACCGCAACACTTAATTCTGTCTTATTAACAAGCATTGCCGCTACACATCCCCCCTTTTTGAAGGTCACGAGGTCCTGAGGCGTTGTTGCCTTCAAAACAAAACAGAGTTAAGTGATGTCCCTTGTCATTAGAACATTAAACTTAAATGTCCACATTACTCCTCGAGAATTCATACCGGAACCAGCATTGGGAACAAACATGATGAATAACATCTGGAGTATGTATAAACACGGTAGGAGACATCACCTCAGTCTAGGCATTACACATCAGGAAGTTCACTGTCAGTATCTGATACCTCTGTAGGCAGATATTTGGGGAGAAGTCAATTCCTTTCTTTTGACATGCTACCTTTGACTCATTCATGCTACCCAGAGTACATCTTGATGTGAGAGTACAGCATTCAGAGTACACTGTCAGTCATGATCCAGCTACCCAGCAGCAGTGTTACAATAACAACAGTTCCTGTTCCCAGCCCCCCTGATGAACCACAACACCTGTGTTGGGCACCTGCCAGGGTGGTTTGGAGGTTTGTTCCATTAAAGCAAACTCAACTACCTGTACCTCTTCAGGGCTTACTGTTTCTTGGATTTCTATCCAATTCAATAGTGTGGCACCTGAAGGCATCCATGACCTCAAGTTTGGTCTTATATTGTCTGGTTCCAGACCGTACAGTGTTAAGTCACCATGCTGTACTATGGCCTCCTCTGGAACTTACAAGAAACTGTTTTGATTAGGTAGCTGCATTGTGGTAGCTGTATCATGCCTGTCACAAGCCATAGTGACAGTTAAATGTGGTGTGCTGACCAGCCATTTACTTCCCACCTGCTCTTCATGGGGTTCATTGACCTCCCTCTACTCGATAGTAGCTTTACACCCTTCATTGGTGAATCATTTAGACACAGCCAATGGATAGCTTTGGTAGCCATACCCATCTCAAGATTTGGAACCAAATTCAATCTTGGATCGCCTTCTGGGTGAGCTACGAGCAATGGGGTGGTTAATGTCACATACTCCTCTACTGAGAAGAGTGGAATCAAGTGGGTTGGGATTTGTGCCATGGCTAAACTGGCTACAGTGGCACTGAACTCCCTTAACAGGTCTTGCGTCAACATTCTGGCCTGTTGCACACAAGCATAAACCCACTGTATAACACCGGCAATCATGTCCACTGGTTGGGGGATAAGGTTTAACCCTGTTGCATAGGAAGTTGCCTGTAGGGTTTTCCCTAAGCTTTCCAACTTTTGCTGCTGTTGATACAGTCTGTCACTACCCTCTGGCATCTCTGACACCTGCCTTCTTGGGGCAGTCAGGGTGAGAGTGCCAGCAGCAAACAAACCTACCAGAAATAGCAAATGCACAACAGTGGCGGCAGCAACCAGTCCTCCCAAAAGTCTTTTGGGGTGGCTGATCCCAGTCATCTCCTTCTGAGTGACTGTTGCCTTTCTAAGCTGGCGCAGCATGTACATGGTGTCTTTCTCAGTATGCCATGTGGCATCTTGGGCACCAACATCCTGGAAATCTGGGGAGATCTGACACAGCGGCTGATGCTGCTCCTCCATTTCCAGGGCATCTGCTTTTTCGATTTGTTCATGCCTGTGCTCTAGAAACCCTGCAGGGGGCGGTGCAGCGGTGGACCATGCCTGACCCTTGGCTGAGTGGTCATCTGGAGCACCTGAGTGATCTGGGATTGTTACCCCATTCTCACTGTTCAGGTCCACCCTGCACACTTCCTGATTGAGGAATCCCTCTATCGGCATGTTTACAATCGTTTGCTGGGCGTGGGTGTAGGACACCTGCTCGCTCCCCCCTTTCCTTGCTAGGGGTTCAGGGAGCTGCCCCAGCACTGGGATAGCTAGTTCACTGTCTTCGAACTCGCTATCACCCACCAGGCCCATGTCAGTGCGGGCAGGGATTCTGACACCCCCCTTTTCCATGTTCTGCACTAACAGGCGGGTGGCTTGACCATCCAGCTCCAGTCTGGGTGAACCACTGTTGGTCAGACTCAGACTGACAGACTGAGCTGGTGGCTGTAAGAAAACCAGCTCGGCTTTCATTCCCTGTCCCTTCCTGGGGATTGGGTGTGTTGGAAACCCTGCTGTCGAGGCAGGAACAATCAGGTCAGTCTCACTCACTACCTGGTAGTTGTGAGAAATAATGTTACCTGACTGCAGGTTCCCTAGGTCACAGCAGAGGGAATCGGCATCTGGGATCAGGTGTGTCCACAGCGCAGTAGTCCCAGTGTCCAGCTGGGCTCTCTGTCTAACCTGTGAATGTTGCACCAGGGGCACCTGGCGGTGGCCCTGTGACCGCTGCTCAAGCAGATCCTTACTAATAGAGGACCTCTCAGGGCTAAGGGTGAGGGCTACATCACCAACCAACCTGCTCTCCTGCCATCTGGATCCCTTCCACCACTGCAGGGTGGTGGTCCTGACCCCTCTTGGGTGCCAGGGTGCACAGGGAAAGCACCTTTTCATCGCCAGGTGGAGAGATCTGCTCCTCTTTAGGGATGTAAAAGGGGTATTCTTTACCTGGTGGATCAGGCGGCCGCTTGGAGCACCGCTCCTGTGGCAGGGAGGCTGTTGGGACCTCAGCCGGGACACGACTTCCCTGTATATCCGGGGAACAAGAAAATATTTTTATTTCTTGTCCAGAGGGAACAGAAGGAATCTCCACATAGGCTTCTGTGTTCGGTGGGCACTGTGTGAGCACAGTCTGCCTCTTGACCCCCCTTTCCTTCTGTACAGAAGGCTTAGGAGCCTTGACCTGTTTCCACACTTTGCCTTTCTGGTGATCCACCAAAGGTTCCACTCTGAGTCGCATGCCCTTTTCTTTTTCTACCCGTTTGAGTTTGCCGTGTGACATCAAACACCTTTCAACCTCAGTGTCAATCAGTGTCTCACTGTGTAAGACATCTCCCATGGCAGCCTTGAGGTAAAAGCTTCCTGCTTTTCCTCTGTGTTTCACTGCCTGCTCTGTGACTTCAGGGGTGGAGTCAGCACTCGCTTGGGAGTGGCTGACCTCATCCAGGCAGGAACCCTTCCGCTCAATCAGATAGACTGAGGGAGGGAGAGGGGGCGGGTCTCCGCCTCCTCCAGTGGAGAGTATCAGCTCATTCACGCTTCCGGCAGCCTTGGGGAGCGGTTGTCCCTGTCCTAATAAAACTTGTTCAAGCCTGGCCAGGCGGGCAGCTACTGACTCTTTTTGTTCAGCTTTATCTAGTCTTTCCCTCCCCCAGTGTTCTCATGGCTCTTAGGACGCTGGGTGCGGTCCTGTGTGCCTGCTTTGGAACGGGGCTTAGCCAGCTCAGGAGCCTGTGCTCCTTCGAGCAGGAGGGAGTTAACCCTGCTGGCTCTGACGGCGAACACAGTCGCTTTAACAGCTTTTTGCTCAGAGCGACTTTGGACATCATACTCCCAGGCTTTCTGCACGAATCTCTTAATATCACTCATTTTCATGGTCTTTGCATCTGTATGCATTAAGATCATCTTTCTGACTGACGGGTGGAGATTCGCAATGAATAAACCCTTGAAATGTGTGTTCTCTTCGCAACCCTCATCATTTCGCCCTGCAAAATAAGTTCGTCTAAGTCTCTCGTAATATTCGCGAGGGGACTCTGCTCTCTCGTGCTTAATGTTAAGGGCGGCGGCTATCGCGGCAGTCGGGTCAATAAACGCACTGTATTCTTGGATAAGTGCTTGACAAAGCTGCTCAAAATCATTACAGACTTTCTTCATCTGTCTAGCCATCCACTCATGTACAGCTCTGCTGGTAGTTTTCCTGACCAGAAACACTTTCTCCTGTTCTGTGGCATTTGGCAGGTACTGCAGGGTATACCTGAGGTCCTGAATATAACTCTCGATATTATTCTCTGACACCGCGGGGTCAAATCTCTCCATGTCCTTCGCTAGCTCTCTCAGAGAATGGAGGTTTATTCTTCTAGCTTCTCCGCTGACGGAGATATGGTGGAGATCGTGGTCAGACCTGTCGCTGCTAGAGAGAGTGCTTAATAGCGACTCGAATTCAGATCTTATAGCCCCATCGTTAAACTTAAAGAGTATTACTTTTAAGTACGAAATCACAGTTCTACCACAGAAAACCACAAGATCAAGTATGCAATCAACCCTGTAGATCGCAAAAGATCACAAAACAATCAAGCACTGCTTAAAGAGCAAGGGGAACTTTTTTCCTTTCGGCTTTCAGCACACTGTATTGTCGTTTATGAAACCCGCGGCGTTTTATATTGAATTATTCCGCTTGGTTGACTCATTTCAGTCTTGCCATAGCCGGTCCAGGGACGCCAATAAAATGTAGTGTGCTCTCTGAAGGCACCAGTTCTGTAGGGTTTGGGCATTTACGGGGACAATTATTAATTGTAGCCGTAAATCACAAAATGATTCTTTTAATGGCTTTAGAATCCAACCATGCGATATAACTCAAACAACGCACACACAAAGGTACTAATACACGAGGATACATTTATCAATACATAGAATATGCATATAAACCTATCAGATCTTATCGAGAGGGTTATCAGAGTACAAAAGGTATATATTCAGTCAGTTACGAAGAGTTACATATATCAAGAGGACATACGTTCAGTATATCATTCATTTAGACCGTTTCATAAAGTGAACTTGGTTACAACTTCTACATTAAATACTGAAAACAAGTACATAACTCTTAGGAATTAAATTGATATTAACTGGTTGGGATAACAATTGAATTCTCGAGCTGTAATGCATTGAAGTTGAATACTCATCCAATCTCTGGGGATTCAGATCTCCTGCAGGCACAAAGAAACAGTTGCAGGCTGTTGCTGTCCAATCCGCGCTCTCTGGCTCCGTGCCAGGCTGTGCTGTGCGGCTTGCGACGGTGCGCTGCTGATGCTCTCTGAAGACCGGCTAGTTAGAGTTGGCTTTAACTAGCGAAGTTGTACTCAGGAGAAATGTTACTGTGGGTCCCAGCAGGTCAGGAAGAGGACCGGTTCGTTCCTGATGAAGCGCCAGTTCTGAATACTGATTCAGCTGTCCACAGTTCCGACCTGTTCACGAGGCTTGCTGCTGATGCTAACCTCGGGTGGATCCTCTGGTTACTCTCTGGCAACCTCCGCTCTAGACTCTTAGAACAGAGGAAAGTTCTGGCACTCGGACACACTGGCCGTTCCGTGGTTGTCCGGGCTGAGTCTCAGGATGGTCAGGAGGCGCGCTGCGAGAATGTCCTGCCTTTGGGAGCCTTCTGCTCCTGGGCTGTCCTGCCCTGGAATTCTCCTTTGAATTCCCTTTAGAATTGTCCGAAAAAGTTCACAGAATTCTCCTGGAGCTCTGTGTTGCCTGTTTTTACCTGGAGGAACTTCAGCTCATTCATTGGCTGAAAGTTCCATGGGCATCAGAGTCCCACGTGGGTTACTCTGCCCTACCAGTCCCTGATTGGTTGATCAAGGTGAGATATGAGTCACTTACTCCTGACACTTAGGAATGCAGTCCAGATGTCCATCTGGCACTCCCTAGACAGATAGGCGCCAATGGATGACCATTGATCATGAAAGTGTTAGGAATCCCTGGTGGGAAGATACAAGGATCCTGTGCAGACGCAGGCACGGGTAATAGATGAGGCAGGCAAACAATCCAAAAACGAGAGGCAAGGTCGTGGTTAAAAGGCGAAAGGCAAATCGTAATCCAAGGAGATCTCCGGTAGCAAACAGTCCGAGGCGAGAGGCGAGGTGCAAAGTCGAAAAGGCAGAAGGGGAGTCCAATAACCAGAAAAAACGAGGTACGGGAAAAAACGCCAGGTAGATCTCTCAAGGAGTAGACTCAATACCGAGCAGCGGGAAGCAGGTGAAGATAGTATAAGTAGCACTGCGCACCGCACGGTGGAATGTGAGCAGGTGGTTTAACTCGTGCGGCGGCGTTTGTTAATAATAACCCGCTGCTGGCACTGATTAGTTCGCTTACGAGTAGGTCTTGACAGCCTGGTGGTCGTGACAGATAGCCAGGCTTACCTAAGTGCATCCCCCTTTGGGAGCTGTCCCTTATCAAAAGAAAACACCTTTAAATCAGCCTGCATGAAAAGCTTCTCTGTGGCTGCACCACAGAGATGAAGAGAGAGATGGGGCCTCATTTGGGAAAGCACCGCAACACATAATTCTGTCTTATTAACAAGCATTGCCGCTACAATAGTGCACGAGGAGGAGCAGAGGAGGAGTGAGGATGGCGCAGATGAACACTCATTTTTACGCGCTCCTCTGGAAGGAATGCAAATAAAAACCGAACCCAAAAACAGTAGTGGCCATAAGAGGAAATACATCCGCGCGGCACGCCAGTGCTCCTTGTTAGTATAGTGGTGAGTATCAACGCCTGTCACGCGGGAGACGACGTAGCTTTTGTCCAGTTAGATTCCAATGTGTGGGATCTTACGGAATTTCCCTTCTCCGTCATTTTCTGAGCCCTTTTCCAAAGGGGCATCCTGTCCACTCCTCGATGCTTTTCGAAAACCTGCCAGTGTGTTTGATTAGTGTTGATTTGTTTCGAAAAAGCTCAGATTAAGGAAGACTGATTGAGCTCTTTGTCAGGAGTGGGATTTGAACCCACATAATAATAAATAAAGACAGTCTTATTTAACAAACAACACACACGACAGTTTACATTGTCAATTCAATTCAATTCAATGTATTTCTAAATAGCGCCTTTCACAACAAGGTTGTCCCAAGGCACTCAACAATGGAAGTTGTTAAGAGCCTTGTGTCTAATATGACGCCTAGGTTACGTGCTGACTCTTTGAGGCAAATGTTTAAATCCTCTGAGTTAAGTGCAGAAGTTATAGTAGTCCTATCAGTATTGTTGCCTCCAATAAACAGCTCCCTAGTTTTATCGGAGTTGAGTAACAAAAAGTTTTCACACATCCAAGTCTTTCCTTCATTAATGCATTTAACTAAAGTGAGAATAGAAGAGTTGTCGTTTGGTGTAAACGAAATGTATATTTGAGTGTCATCAGCATATGAATGAAAGTTCAAATTATGTTTTCGTGTTATCCTACCTAGCAGCAGCATGTAGAGAGAGAGAGCAATATTGGTCCCGGCACTGATCACCAAATTGAACTGGTGACGTTGATGAAGCAGTACAATTATTAGATATTTGAACAGAACGAAAACGATGAGTTAAATATGAAGTAAACCACTTAAGGACGGTTCCAGATAAGCCAACCTCAAACTCAAGCCTGTGTGACAAAACAGAGAGGTCAACCGTGTCAAAGGCAGCACTAAGATCTAGAAGCACAAGCACTGTTGCATTCCCCGCATCAGTAGCTAAGAGAATTTCATTTACGACTCTTGTTAATGCAGTTTCAGTGCTGTGGCCTGGGCGGAAACCAGACTGAAATTTCTCAAGTATATTATTTGAATCCAGAGACGATTGAAGTTGGGCCACAACTATTCTCTCAAGACTTTTAGATTGAAATGGGACCTTTGAGACAGGCCTGTAGTTGTTAAGAACTTGGGGATCCAAATTTGACTTCTTAAGGAGCGGTCTAACAACCGCTACCTTAAATTGATGAGGTACAACGCCTGACGCAAGGGATGCATTCATCATACTAAATATAGGTCCTGCCAGTCCTTCGAGGGAATCTTTGACTAGCTGAGTGGGGATGGGATCTAGCGAACAGGTGGTTGACTTTGTCTTACGTCTGTGTTCATGAGTCCACCATAAGAAGAAATCTGAACAGGAGTGGTGATCATGGGAGGTCACCACGGAGGAAACCACTGCTCTCCCCCCCAAAAAAAACCACCACTGCCCCTCTCAAGTTTGCTAAAGACCACATGGATGTTCCACAGCAACTCCTGGAACAATGTTCTGTGGACAGATGTGACAAAAGTTGAACTTGTTGGTAAATGTGCACAGCGTTATGTTTGGAGATAACAAAACACTGCATACCAACTCCAAAACCTCATCCCAACTGGGAAGCATGGCGGAGGCTGTACGGCTTGCAATCATCGAGGGACCGATGAATTCCAAGTGGTATCAGGAAATTCTACAGCAGAATGTCAGGGTGTCTGCCTGTGATCTAAAACCCGAAAGACGCCGGGTCATGCAACATGACAAAAACAAAGGAGTACATCAACAACAGAGTGGCTGAAACAGAAGAAATTCCATATTTTGGGATGGCCAAGTAAGAGTCCTGACCCCAATCCCATTGAAGTGCTGTGGCGTGATCTGAAGCAGGCCGTTCAGCGCAAGACATCCCAAAAATATCCATGAACTGAAACAGTTTTGCATAGAAGAATAGGCCAAAATACCTCCTAACCGCTGCTCAGGTCTGATCGGCCGCTACAGAAAGTGGGGGTTGAGGTTTTTGTCAATAAAGGAGGTTCCACTAGCTCCTTAATATAAGGGTTCACGTACTTTTTCCATCAATGACCTCGATTGTTTAAACCATTTGTTCAATAAAGAAACAGCAATGTCAAATGTTGGGCGTGTGTTGTTTGTTAAATCAGACTATCTCTATTAATTATTATGACTTAGATAAAGATTAGATCACATGTTAGGAGCCATTCATGCAGAAATCCATATCATTCCGAAGAGCAGTTTACAAAAGTTTTTCTCACAACTGTATGTGAGAGAAAAGCAGGGACGCTCACTGAGTAAGGTGGGGTTGCAGCTTCGCAAATCGCAAGGACATTCGTACGCTCAAAAGGAGACAGGAGCACCCCAGATGGGACTCGAACCCACAATCCCTGGCTTAGGAGGCCAGTGCCTTATCCATTAGGCCACTGGGGCACACTGGGTTGCGTCGATCACGCTGATGAAAAGCCAGTTTATTTTTCCTTTGCTTTTTCAAAGGGATCCCCGGAATTAGGGAAGTTAGGCAGCAGAAGGTTTACTGTGACCTGAGAAGGACCGGCATCCAATCACAGTGGTACACACACACACGCGCTCTCACTGATCTGAGCTACATGGTAACCAAGATGATCTCAGGTGCGCCGAGCTGGTACGGAACACATTGAACTGATCGACGGCGAATTGTCTCTCAGACAGGCTTTTCACCTCTGAGCTCCCTGACTGACAGTGATCAGCTAGGTGGTGAAACAGTCAGCTGCTTCTAAGCCTTAAACAGCTGCATCTGAGCGCTTCCACAGAGAGATGATTTGAAAGCCGAACATCGCCCATTGGGAACACCTTACCATCACTAGTTTAAGAGACTCTTAAGGTCTTGCAGAGGTGCCTGTCTAATAGCATGCGGTTTGCAAGCTATAGGTGTTTAGGCTGAGGCGGAATGCCTGTTAACAAAATGTTTTTCTAAAGGGGCCTCGCACTCTTTTCCAAGCAGAGGTCCCCAACCCCACTGAGCGTCACAATGTAGTCATGTCCTAAGACGTCACCTGTTAGTCTCCATTTGTCTGCCACCAACACTGTAGGTTACGGGGTCACAACCGCACCCCGGAGAGCAGAGGAGCCGTTGGCGTTCTCGGGGCGCAGAGTGCTCTGAAGGTGGGGCGCTTGAATCTCGCTGTTGGAGGCCGTCTGAAACTGACCCAAGCCTTTCCCTTGAATTAAATGTAAATAAGAAATGAACCCCAGATGCACATGGAATCAATCATGTGTTTCCTTTGAGCCGTTTCAAAAACTGCTCAAGAGCTTACCTTGCACAGATGCGCAAAGATTAATGATGGGGGTGCACGCTTCAAGGCGCCTTACAACTGTAGGGACTGATTAGAGACAATTCGTAGCGCGTGTTCGTTTCCATATACGCCCCGTGTTGCAATGGTAGGATGCAGTCAAATACTGCTTGGACGCGTATCGGCATTCTATGCAACTGGAGGACTTGAGGGTTTTTTGTGCTTGGTTCTGTTTTCGTTGACATCGCATTCGTAAGAGCGTAAAAAAAAGGCAATTCCAGCATCTGACACGAATAAAAGGGCTATTGAAACTGCAGGGCTGCGCAGCTTCTAAGATCCTTGCACACAATTCTCCGTTATTATTACTTCCTTCTTTCTGTCTAACAAAGTTCCCTTTTCCTGACCGGACGGGGAGACTTTATCATTCCAACTTGAAGCCACCCTTAAGTCCTCTGAGGTGCGTTTGTCCGCTAGCATGCATTTTGTGAAAGTTTTTTTTTTGTTGTTAAACGGAAAGCGACTTTGAAAAAGGTTTCCGCCGCCGCCCGGCACTCTATGTTAGACTGTATCAAGAAGGCAGTGGCGGCGGTAGCAGTGACGCACGCTGCAGCCGTGGCCGAGTGGTTACGGCGATGGACTAGAAAGCTGTTGAGGTCTCCCCGCGAAGCTTCGAGTCCTGCCGCCTGCGGTGTGGTCGTGTGCCTGTGCGACAAAGGAAAAGCACCCGTTTTGCTTTTCCCGCGACTTTTAAAACGCTAAATCACTTGGACCTGCTGCCTTGGACATATACTATTCTGCGTCCACAAACGACATTTCGCACCTGGAAGCAGATAATGACTCTACGCGTTCGCATGTCTTGTGCCCTACTCCCAGCCTTTGAAAACCCAATTCATAAAGCTGAAAGAACCGACTCCATAGGTCTTCCTAGTGCACGAGGAGGAGCAGAGGAGGAGTGAGGATGGCGCAGATGAACACTCATTTTTACGCGCTCCTCTGGAAGGAATGCAAATAAAAGCCGAAACCCGAAAACAGTAGTGGCCATAAGAGGAAATACATCCGCGCGGCACGCCAGTGCTCCTTGTTAGTATAGTGGTGAGTATCCCCGCCTGTCACGCGGGAGACGACGTAGCTTTTGTCCAATCAGATTCCAATGTGTGGGATCTTACGGAATTTCCCTTCTCCGTCATTTTCTGAGCCCTATTCCAAAGGGGCATCCTGTCCACTCCTCGATGCTTTTCGAAAACCCGCCAGTGTGTTTGATTAGTGTTGATTTGTTTCGAAAAAGCTCAAAGAAAAGAAGACCAATCAAGCTCTTTGTCAGGAGTGGGATTTGAACCCACGCCTCCAGGGAAGACTGCGACCTAAATGCAGCGCCTTAGAACGCTCGGCCATCCTGACATGTACCAGCAGCCCCAACCCGTCCCATGAGCAACCGCGATCCCACTGCGTTCCTTGATCATCGCACTGTCATTAAAGTTACATGGAGTGACATCAGTACTGAAACCTTTGAAAAATCTGTCGGCTTTCATGACCCGTTTTCTTTGTGGAGTGAATGTTGCACACTTGCGATAAAAAGTTTGTGAACCCTTTGGAATGATCTGGATTTCTACATGAATGGCTCTTAAAATGTGATCTGGTCTTCATCTGAGGCATAATAATAAATAAAGACAGTCTTATTTAACAAACAACACACACGACAGTTTACATTGTCAATTCAATTCAATTCAATGTATTTCTAAATAGCGCCTTTCACAACAAGGTTGTCCCAAGGCACTCAACAATGGAAGTTGTTAAGAGCCTTGTGTCTAATATGACGCCTAGGTTACGTGCTGACTCTTTGAGGCAAATGTTTAAATCCTCTGAGTTAAGTGCAGAAGTTATAGTAGTCCTATCAGTATTGTTGCCTCCAATAAACAGCTCCCTAGTTTTATCGGAGTTGAGTAACAAAAAGTTTTCACACATCCAAGTCTTTCCTTCATTAATGCATTTAACTAAAGTGATAATAGAAGAGTTGTCGTTTGGTGTAAACGAAATGTATATTTGAGTGTCATCAGCATATGAATGAAAGTTCAAATTATGTTTTCGTGTTATCCTACCTAGCAGCAGCATGTAGAGAGAGAGAGCAATATTGGTCCCGGCACTGATCACCAAATTGAACTGGTGACGTTGATGAAGCAGTACAATTATTAGATATTTGAACAGAACGAAAACGATGAGTTAAATATGAAGTAAACCACTTAAGGACGGTTCCAGATAAGCCAACCTCAAACTCAAGCCTGTGTGACAAAACAGAGAGGTCAACCGTGTCAAAGGCAGCACTAAGATCTAGAAGCACAAGCACTGTTGCATTCCCCGCATCAGTAGCTAAGAGAATTTCATTTACGACTCTTGTTAATGCAGTTTCAGTGCTGTGGCCTGGGCGGAAACCAGACTGAAATTTCTCAAGTATATTATTTGAATCCAGAGACGATTGAAGTTGGGCCACAACTATTCTCTCAAGACTTTTAGATTGAAATGGGACCTTTGAGACAGGCCTGTAGTTGTTAAGAACTTGGGGATCCAAATTTGACTTCTTAAGGAGCGGTCTAACAACCGCTACCTTAAATTGATGAGGTACAACGCCTGACGCAAGGGATGCATTCATCATACTAAATATAGGTCCTGCCAGTCCTTCGAGGGAATCTTTGACTAGCTGAGTGGGGATGGGATCTAGCGAACAGGTGGTTGACTTTGTCTTACGTCTGTGTTCATGAGTCCACCATAAGAAGAAATCTGAACAGGAGTGGTGATCATGGGAGGTCACCACGGAGGAAACCACTGCTCTCCCCCCCAAAAAAAACCACCACTGCCCCTCTCAAGTTTGCTAAAGACCACATGGATGTTCCACAGCAACTCCTGGAACAATGTTCTGTGGACAGATGTGACAAAAGTTGAACTTGTTGGTAAATGTGCACAGCGTTATGTTTGGAGATAACAAAACACTGCATACCAACTCCAAAACCTCATCCCAACTGGGAAGCATGGCGGAGGCTGTACGGCTTGCAATCATCGAGGGACCGATGAATTCCAAGTGGTATCAGGAAATTCTACAGCAGAATGTCAGGGTGTCTGCCTGTGATCTAAAACCCGAAAGACGCCGGGTCATGCAACATGACAAAAACAAAGGAGTACATCAACAACAGAGTGGCTGAAACAGAAGAAATTCCATATTTTGGGATGGCCAAGTAAGAGTCCTGACCCCAATCCCATTGAAGTGCTGTGGCGTGATCTGAAGCAGGCCGTTCAGCGCAAGACATCCCAAAAATATCCATGAACTGAAACAGTTTTGCATAGAAGAATAGGCCAAAATACCTCCTAACCGCTGCTCAGGTCTGATCGGCCGCTACAGAAAGTGGGGGTTGAGGTTTTTGTCAATAAAGGAGGTTCCACTAGCTCCTTAATATAAGGGTTCACGTACTTTTTCCATCAATGACCTCGATTGTTTAAACCATTTGTTCAATAAAGAAACAGCAATGTCAAATGTTGGGCGTGTGTTGTTTGTTAAATCAGACTATCTCTATTAATTATTATGACTTAGATAAAGATTAGATCACATGTTAAGAGCCATTCATGCAGAAATCCATATCATTCCGAAGAGCAGTTTACAAAAGTTTTTCTCACAACTGTATGTGAGAGAAAAGCAGGGACGCTCACTGAGTAAGGTGGGGTTGCAGCTTCGCAAATCGCAAGGACATTCGTACGCTCAAAAGGAGACAGGAGCACCCCAGATGGGACTCGAACCCACAATCCCTGGCTTAGAAGGCCAGTGCCTTATCCATTAGGCCACTGAAGCACACTGGCTGGGGTCGATCACGCTGATGAAAAGACAGTTTATTTTTTTTCTTTGCTATTTTACAGTGATCTGCGAAATTAGGGAAGCTAGGCAGCAGAAGGATCGGCATCCAATCACGGTGGTACACACACACGCGCTCTCACTCATCTGAGCTACAGGGTAACCAAGATGATCTCAGATGCGCCGAGCTGCTACGGAGCATATTGAACTGATCGATGGTGAATTGTCTCTCAGACAGGCTTTTCACCTCTGAGCTCCCTGACTGACAGTGATCAGCTAGGTAGTGAAACAGTCAGCTGCTTCTAAGCCTTAAACAGCTGCATCTGAGCGCTTCCACAGAGAGATGATTTGAAAGCCGAACATCGTCCATTGGGGACACCTTACCATCACTAGTTTAAGAGACTCTTAAGGTCTTGCAGAGGTGCCTGTCTAATAGCATGCGCTTTGCAAGCTATAGGTGTTTAGGCTGAGGCGGAATGCCTGTTAACAAAATGTTTTTCTAAAGGGGCCTCACACTCTTTTCCAAGCGGAGGACCCCATCCCCACTGAGCGTCACGATGTAGTCATGTCCTAGGACATCACCTGTTAGTCTCCATTTGTCTGCCACCAACACTTCAGGTTGTGGGGTCACAACCGCACCCCGGAACAGAGGAGCCATTGGCGTTCTCGCTGTACAGACTGCTCTGAAGGTGGTGCGCTTGAATCTTGCTGTTTGAGACCGTCTGAAACTGACCCAAGCCTTTCCCTTGAATTAAATGTAAAGAAGAAATTAACCCCAGATGCACATGGAATCAATCACGTGTTTCCTTTGAGCCGTTTCAAAGACTACTCAAGAGTTTACCTTGCACAGATGCGCAAAGATTAATGATGGGGGTGCACGCTTCAAGGCGCCTTACAACTGTAGGGACTGATTAGAGACAATTCATTGCGTGTGTTCGTTTCCATATATGCCCCGTGTTGCAATGGTAGGATGAAGTCAAATACTGCTTGGACATGTAACGGCATTCTATTCAACTGTAGGACTTGAGGGTTTTTTGTGCTTTGTTCTGTTTTCGTTGACATCGCATTCATAAGATCGTAATAAAAAGGCAATTCCAGCATCTAACACTAATAAAAGGCTATTCAAACTTCAGTACTGCGCAGCTTCTAAATTCCTTGCACACAATTCTCCGTTATTATTACGTCCTTCATTTTGTCAAACAAAGTTCCCTTTTCCTGACCGGACGGGGAGACTTTATCATTCCAACTTGAAGCCACCATTAAGTCCTGCGAGGCACGTTTGTCAAAGTTTTTTTTGTTGTTGTTAAACAGAAAGCGACTTTGAAAAAGGTTTCCGCCACCACCCAGCACTCTATGTTAGACTGTATCAAGAATGCAGTGGCGGCAGCTATGGTATACTCTGCAGGCGTGGCTGAGTGGTTAGGGTGACAGGCTAGAAGGTTGTTTGGGTCTCCCCACAAAGCTTCAGGTCTTGCCGACTATGGTGTCGTAGTGTGCCTGTGCAACAAAGGAAAAGTACCTGTTTTGCTTTTCCTGCTACTTTTAAAAAACTAAATCACTTGGACCTGCTACCTTAGGCATATATTATTCTGTGTCCACCAATGACATTTCGCACCTGGGAGCAGATAATGACTCTGTATGCGTTTGCATGTCTTGTGCCCTACTCCTAGCTTTTGAAAACCCAATTAATAAAGCTGAAAGAACCGACTCCATAGGTCTTCCTAGTGCACGAGGACGAGCAGTGGCGATAGCAGAGGAGGAGTGAGAATGGCGCAGATGGAAACTCATTTTTACGCGCTCCTCTGGAAGGAATGCAAATAAAAGCCGAAACCCGAAAACAGTAGTGGCCGTAAGAGGAAATACCTCGGAGCGGCACGCCAGTGCTCCTCGTTAGTATAGTGGTGAGTATTCCTGCCTGTCACGTGAGAGAACGGTGTTTGATTCCATGACGGCGAGACGACGTACCTTTTGTCCAATCAGATTCCAAAGTGTGGGATCTTACGTAATTTCCCTTCTCCGTCATTTTCTGAGCCCTATTCCAAAGGGGCATCCTGTCCACTCCTCAATGCTTTTCGAAAACATTCCTGTGTGTTTGATTAGTGTTGATTTGTTTCAAAAAAGCTCAGAAAAAGGAAGACCAACTAGCTCGTTATCAGAAGTGGGATTTGAACCCACATCTGCAGGGGAGACTGCTACCTAAACACAGCACCTTGGACCGCTCAGCCATCCTGACGTGTGCCACAAGCCCCAACCGGTCTGATAAACCACCGCGATCGCACTCTGTTCCTCGATCATCGCACTGTTATTAAAGTTAAATGGAGTGACATCAGTACTGAAATCTTTGAAAAATCTGTCGGCTTTCATGACCCGTTTACTTTGTGGAGTGAATGTTGCACACTTGCGAGAAAACATTTGTGAACCCTTTGGAATGATCTGGATTTCGACATGAATGGCTCCTAAAATGTGATCTGATCTTCATCTGAGGCATAATAATCAATAAAGACAGTCTTATTTAACAAACAACACACACGACATTTTACACTATCAATTCAATTCAATTCAATGTATTTCTATATAGTGCCTTTCACAACAAGGATGTCCCAAGGCAGTGCCTATAAAAAGGTGGGTAGTGTGGCTTAGTTGGTTAAAACGCCTGTTTAGTAAATAGGAGCTCCTGGGTCTGAATCCCAGCAGTGGCTGTTTTTTTCTGTTTTCTCGAGCAGAACTGGTCATTATGGACAATCGCCTACGGCTAGCCTTAATTAAATGCAAGTATTCATTTCCTGTCTTAAGCGACTTGTTTTTCTTAAAATGGATGCAACTTGCAAAAGATGAAATACAAATCTTGCTAATCAGCACTCGTGGCTGGCAAACAAAGTCAGCAATGTTTTTTCATTAACCTTAACCTTGCATATGGAGAAGAGTTAAACGATTGAGTCCATGCAGCTTAATCGGTCCGCACATCGGGTTCTTAACTGAAAGGGTGGTAATTTTTTTTTCTTTGAAATCAAAATGAATCAGAATATCAGTGCAAAGGACAAACTCTTGGTTTGGTTTAAAGATATATGGTTTTAAAACAGACAAAATGTAGAAAACAGGTGTTTCTCACTTTTGGAAAAAAATGGACCGGGGGTAATATTGTGCTAGTAGCAGTGCTGAGCTCACTGTGTTACAGTCCAGCAGTGTAACACCAGAGCCAGTGGCGCAATGGATAATGTGTTTGACTATGGATTAGGAGGTTGTAGGTTTGACTCCTGCCTGGCTCCTGTTGCTTTTAAACCCATCAGGCTACACACTACGTAGCCTGTTCTACTTACTGTATTGTAATCGTATCCAGTAAGATATTTCCTTCATGTAAATAAACTGCACCTGACAGCTTTAGAAAAACACCTGAGCTCAGTACGGTGCTGAGAGCTCAGCGTTGCTGTCATTCTAATTAGCACGCACTGCATCAGCTATGAACCCAAACTTTTCAATTATTCCGATCAGTAAATCAACACGTACAGATGCAGCCATTCAAAACAAGCAGGCAATACCGCATTATTTTGTTGTGCTCTTGACGCAGTCTACCACGAGTTACCGTAAAATCTCGTATAGTACCTCATAATACCACGTGGTTCCGCAAGTAAAATAATAGTATCAGGAATTTCCACAAGGTGGAGATAATAAAGCTCAACCTCTCATGTTTGAGCTGTCGCCATTAAAGTTTTTAACGAAGATATTACTAATAGTATTAATAATGAATGACCTTGGACAACCTATTAAACCTATTACTTGATTCTTATGGATCCCCGGTTCCGCCGGGGATTAAAAAAAAAAAACCATGGAATCGCATATCTAAGGAAATAGCAGTATAACCTTATTCATGCACGAACAGTGGCATGTTACATTATTAATTTGGGTGTTTCCTCTTGCCAGAAAGCTCTAAATTGCATTTTGAGTGCGGTTTTTGACTTTTTAAAATTACAACCCATAAATAAAGCTGATACTGTTTAGACTTTTAATTATTTAAAACTGTATTACAGCAGCACAATGCACAATGCAACGTAAATCGCTATCTTTGTCTTCTGCGTAATAATGTTCACCTCTCTGTCCAGCAAATTAACAATAGTAATAATAATGAACTTTATTGTATATGGCGCCTTTAAGGCGGCTCCTCAAAGCGCTTTACAGGATAAAAACAATAACAACAATACTGTTAGGCTGGGCAAATGATTTTTATTTTTTTTTAAAAAGAAATACAAAATGAGATATAATGATGTGTTCCGGCTTAGACATTAACGAAGAGCATAACAAAGGTCATAAAGGTCATAAACGATATTAATTTTGGAACATCAACATATTATGTAAACTGTATGTTGCTGTTATTGGTATTTTAAAGAAAAAATACTGTAAAATCTTGGGTTCGGCACAATGTTTCAGGCATTCATGTGAAGGACAACAGAGCTTTCACTGGCCGATTATCAAACTTTATTGATAAAACAAAAACCAAAATTATCCGACCAAGCCAGAAGAAGACAAAAAGAATAACGGAAACAGCGCAAGCCTACATTCTCACCTCAGCCGTCCACACCACACTTTTCCCTGGGTCAGAGATTAAATAAAACTTCACTCGTACCAAACAAATTATCACACACTGAACACTGAACATGTTAATCCAAATATGTCTCACAATACTTTTATGGTACAGATGCAGCCATTCAAAATGGGTGAGGTATTTCACAGCATACCCCGGTGGGCGTGTCGCGGTGTCACGCGGTTAATCGCGCATCATTTGACGCTCTGCCGGAAACTATCCGGCGTCACCTTGTAAAACCGCCAGGGGGAGCTTAACCTCTCATGTACAGCATTTGAGCCTTTAATTTTGAACTGTGTATTACAGCATGTTAATCATCAGTCATTAAAATGTTGGTATATTTTATGAAAGCAAGATTGCTCAGTTGGACAAAAGTACACAACCTACCTTTATCAGAAATATTTATGCATCAAAGCCTTTACCAAAGATATTACTAATAGTATTAATAATGGATGACTTTGGACAAGCTGTATACTCAAAGTATAATTTCTTTAGCACATTTGTACAAGCACTTGGAATCTGTCCAAGCCATACTTTGTCAGGCATTTTGTTTTACTTCAACGGGCATAAAAACTTCCTTGCTTTTAACAGGGCGTTTCATAATTTCTAACTACGAAAATGATTTAAAATGCGACACTTATCATTCAACTAGAGCTCAAAATATCACAAGGATCCTCAAGAGCACAGCAAAGAGTGTATTAAAAGACACTTGTATTTATCAACGCTTTCTTTTCTGTATACCAGATTTTATGGAACCACTTCAGAAGGGTGTCAGCCAGTCAGATTCCAGGAATCGGTACTTTAAAGGAAAAATACACACCGGTATTCCATTTCTCCCTAATGATTTTAAGCATCGAAGTATTTAACTAGCATGTGAAATAGCGTGTGAAAAAGTGGTAGTTTTAAGCTTTTCTGCTAATATAATATGGAATCGCGTATCTAAAGAATTTAATAACGATATGATTATATTCGTGTACTGCTTATCTAAGGAAATCTCAGTATAACTTTGTTCATGAACAAACAGTGGCATGTTACATTATTATTAGTTTTTTTGTTAACAAGGCTCGCCAGCTAATGTGAATCGAAACCTGTCTTGCTAGCTTTTAAAGTTGTGCGAGGTGTAAACGACAATTCAAATAGAGAAAAAAAGATCTGATTGACAAGATTAAATTAATGCAGATCAGTAAATCAAGGGACAAAACAACTATTGTTGGTGTGTGTGTCTCTCTCTGCTGGATGTCCCTCTCAGTCTCTGCTGAATGAATAAAAGAATTTTATTGAAAACACGTTTGCAATTGTCTGGAATTTACTTTGGTCCCTTTTAACTGTTTTTCGATCTACTGTATTGCTTTGAGATGCCACTTTTAAAGGTGATATGTAAAATAAAGTTTTTTATTATTGTTATAGAGAAACATGATCAGATTTTCCCTGGTTCAGAAAAAAGATCTAAAGTGCTACACATAACTTTCTTAATTCGATGTATTTAAAGCAGTGAACTACTGTAGGTGTCACATACAATCACGTATTTGACAAATAAAAACTATTACAATCTAATCCTTCCACGTTTGATCCCAAAATCCCAAGAAATATAAATCTTAACGGGTAGAAAGCTATGCTGAAAGTTTATTAAGATACTTAGAAGACAAAGATACTGTATCAATTTATGTTGCATTAGCCTGATTATGATTAAAAAACACATATAATTAAACACGCGTTTGCGATTTAAATCAGAACACGATTTAAATCAATATAAATGTTTACATTGTAACGCATACTGTCCAGCCTCCATTTCTCCTATAAAAATTTACTCTGTTGCACACACACACAATAGAAGCAGGAAGCAGAAGCAGGGACCGTTGTCAGAAGGGAAGAAGGTGACTATTCATTGTTATCAAAAATGACTTAGAATCGATCATGTTGCGATATTTTGAAATATAAAAGTCAATTGATTGTCCATAATATCGCTATTCTATTTTTTCGAAGAAATGTTTGTTAAAAGAAAAGTCCAGCACCAGCTGGATTTGAACACACAACCTGCGAGTTGTTAGTCAGGCACGTACACCAGTAGGCTACAGGACAACTCGCATGAACAGGGAGGCGAAACAGCCCTACACAGCCCTGTTGCAGTACACAAATATAATCATACCGTTATTAAATTCTTTAGATACGCGATTCCATATTCTATTCCCTATTAATCAAATTCTAAAAGTATGCTTGTTGACTCCAGTATCACGTTAGTTAAAGACTTCGAAGCTTAAAATGTTTAGGGAGAAATGGAATACTGGTGTGTATTTTTTTCTTTAAAGTACTAAGACCAGCTATATACTGTATGTTTATGTTCCAAAATTAATATCGTTTATGGCCTTCACACGCGTTACAGTATGCTCCTATTCTTTTTATGCTCAGCTACTAAGATTTCCCTTCAGTGGTAAAATTCAGTATCTACAACGGGCACAGCAAAGACGTTTACTGTAAGTCTTTCTACGACAGACCAACGGACCACGAGTGCCCCTGTTGGTCAACCAATCACGTACTGCGGTGCCACGCGTCATCTCGCGTCACGCTGCGCGACGCCACCTGCGGTACGTGTCTGTAACGCACACTTTGAATGGCTGCATCTGTACATTACTTTGCTAAAATGTATTTAAAAATAAAAACGATTACAAACGCCAGCAGAGAGAGAGACACACACACAGTTCTTCATTGTCAAAAAGTAATTGTTTTTTACTTTGTCAGCACCCAGACAAACGCAAAGCGTTATTAATTAAATGCTTTTATTCATTCTTAATCGAACTCACAAGTTGTCATCTGCTGTTGAAGCTCTGTGAGACTAGACTCACACATGGCTAGACTTGACTATTTAACCATGAGATTATGTTTATGTTTATTAATCTTCCTTGTTATGCACTGAGAATGATAAGCACCCCAAACACGAGAGCGGCGTAGCGGTCGGCTCTGGCTTTCCCATCTATACTGATGCACTGCAAGTACAACCCCCCTCTCTGCGGGAGTGCTGACTGTGACGAATTAAACCGGTTTCACAGGTATTCACAGCGAAAGACACGTCCCCCCCTCCAAAGCCCAGTAAGTACAGTTACTTTTTGACAGAGGGCAAAAAACTCTTTCTCTCTCTCGCTTGCCCTCCCCCCTGTGTATTGTCTGTTTAGGGCAAGCAAGAGAGAGAGAGAGAGAGGGGGTGGGCGAGATAATGTAAATCGAAACCTGTTTTTCTAGCTTTTAAAGTCGTGCAATGTGTAAGCAGGAACACATCATTATATCTTACATATGAAAAATACATAATATAGCTCCCAAACAAACGCAAACGTGTTTTTAATAAAATGCTTTTTTTCACTCATAATCTGATAATTTCAGGAAGACTAAGGAAGGACTAAGGAAATTGTCATCTGTTGTTGAAGCTCTGTGAGCTCGGTGACTTTGAGACCACTTGTTATCCCAAGTTGTTTGAATCGCCACAATTCAAATAGAGAAAAAAGAGCTGACTGAAAAGATTTAAGATGTGGCTGTCAATGTTGGGTTAAAAAAAACACGTTGCCCGACGTTAGTTGCATTGCTTGAAAAATAATTTTATTTCGAGAGCCTGGATAAGTAATTCAAGTGTTTTTTTAACTTCCTGAAAAACAAGTAATAATTAAACAATATGTGCAAAAGTTTAATGATATGTCGCTGTTGTGAATGTCTGTGGAGTGTATCTTATTTGCCTGTCCTGGCTGTGCTCTCTCGCTCGCCCTCCCCTCTCTCTCTCAATTCAATTCAATTCAAGGTGCTTTATTAGCATGGCAGATGGGTACAATCAGTGTTGGGTGTTTACTTTGTAATCTGTGGTTCTTTTAACTGTTTTTACATCTACTGTATTGCTTTGAGATGCCACTTTTAAAGGTGATATGTAAAATAAAGTTTTTTTATTATTGTTATAGAGAAACATGATCAGATTTTCCCTGGTTCAGAAAAAAAGATCTAAAGTATACTAGTTTGTCACTCTTCTCATTCTCTCTTTGCTAAATGGCTTTTCATACTAATCTGATCAATCTAACTGCCTGTTTTCTGTGCTTTCTCTATCCTTTAAAATAAACTATTATTCCACAATGCAGGGTATTACATGGCCAGTATCACAGGCCAGTTCACAGGTTTGCATGCATAATTTAATTTTGAAAGCCACTGAGACATCAGATACTACTGTTGTATTTATGAAAAAGAAACAAAACAAAAAGTATACTAATAACTGTGCCATCCTACTCCTTAGTTAATACAATTGATTATTTATAAACAGCTAACATTGTTAGCAAAATATTTTGAATTATATTTTACCCTGTTTTTTCTTTGGTTTTGTATTTAACTTATTATATGATAGTCAGATTTAATGTATATTTGAACAATGAAAATATATTTTTACAAGATGCGGGGGAAAGTGCAACAACTTATTACAGTGCTAAATTCAATATTATTGATTACTAATAGTTTATGCTAACACCTAACTTTCTTAATTAGATGTATTTAAAACAGTGAACTACTGTAAGTGTAACATAACATTCAGAAATACAATCGAAAATAGTTTTGTGTTGTTTGTATAGATGAAACGTTTCTAAAATGTATAATGTAACAAAATTAATGACGATAAAAATCTGCGGAATTCACAGACGCCAGTGGAACGAACAATTCTCCCAGATATCCAACTGTTGCCCATCACTCAAGAGAAGGAGGGGGGGTTGTACTTGCAGTGAATCGGTATAGATGGGAAAGTCAGAGCCGACCGCTACGTTGCCCTCGTGTTTGGGGTGCTTATCATTCTCAGTGCATAACAAGGAAGATTAATAAACTGTAAGAGGACCAGAGGGAGGGTCATCCAGGACAGGTATTTTAGGAACGATCTGCTCACTGTACTTGACTAAGACCTGACCAAGATGGCCGCTAAGAGAAACCAGCTGACCCGCAGATGGAAAGGGCTCAGGCTGAAAGACAACGAGACGCAGGTGGGTCTCATCAGGAAACAAAATATATATGCCCCGGAAACAGTGAACCGGCACGGAAGCCAGTAGGTGAATGCGTGTTGGAGAAGATAGGGGAGTTTGGTTGGAGTGAATAAAGATTTAAGGACAACGGATTTTCGGAATAAATAAAGGATAACGGTATACGGCTTGTGATTTGGACTCGACGCGGATTTGTTGGATTTTACGAACTTTTGGAACACGGACTGAACAAGGACAGAGAAAACGGATTGCGGACTGGTTTGGAAGACGGACGAACGAAAGAAAAGGAAGAAACCTCATGAAAATAAAAGAAGAGTTTGTGGTGTGAGTACTTTCGTACTTATTACATTTATCTATTCCCCTGGAGACGCCACAATTGGTGGAGGATGCGGGCAACCGCTGATCGTGACTAAGACTTGTGGAAATAAAAAGTTGACTTATTTTTTTTTCCTCTTCTTCTCTCGGTTTGGGTAAGAACTCTCGCTAACAACAATGGAACAATTAATACAACAATTGTCCTAAGCCACCCTAACTCAGTTCCACGCTTTAAAGACACAACAAGAAGCCATACAGGCACAGCAGGAGGCTAATAAGATTCAAACGGAGACGAATCAACGAATTATAGAAGAGCAGAATTTGGTGAGAGAGGAATTGCAAAGATTAGGAGAAGAAATTAGACGGTCCTCGGTAACAGGGGGAGAACCCCGTAAGATGGAAGAAATTGGGCTTCAAAAGATGTCGGAGCTCGATGATGTAGAAGCATATTTAACCACCTTTGAGAGAACAGCTGCCAGGAATGCATGGCCCAGAGAGCAATGGGCAGGGAGAGTAGCGCCTTATTTAATTGGGGAAGTCCAGAAGGCTTATTACGATTTAAAAGAAGAGGATGCGGAGAACTATGAAACTCTAAAAAAGGAGATTTTGGCAAGATTAGGGGTAACCATGGCGATAAGAGCATGTTCCATAACTGAAAGTATCAAATGGACAAGCCAGCCAGATCTCAGATGTTTGACCTGGTTCATCTGGCGAAGAAATGGCTTCAGCCAGAAAAACTAAACTCGGGGCAAGTGGTAGAAAGAGTAGTATTGGACCACTTTGTGAGGAGTCTGCCTGTTCACTTGAAAAGAAAAGTGAGTGATGGGGATTCCCAGACCTTAGACCAGGCTGTTGATTTAGTGGAGCAACAGCATGCCACAGAAGCCTTGATTAAGGAAGAGGAGAGGAGGAAACCTGAGAGTTCAGGGAATGGAACGAGGTCACTGAAGTACCGGGACCATCGAGATCCTCCTCAATTTACAACATCTTTTCAGGAAAGATCTGTTTAAAGGCCCCGACCATGGAAAGAGTCCCGTAGGTGTTTTAAGTGCCATAAAGAGGGACATTTGGCCAGTAAGTGTCCCAACTGGGGTGAACCTATGCAAGTGGACACCAGAGAGGAAGCCAAATGCAACTACCTCACGGCGAGCGTTCCGTCCTGTGAGGCGCCCCACATCGCTAAAATTAAGATAGGGGAAAAGCCTGTCGAGGCCCTGTTAGACTCTGGAAGTATGGTGACCCTGGTGACCTCTTCAGCCCTACCTGAAGGAACCAAGGTCGGGCAAGTGGTAGGGATACCTATTACGTGCATTCATGGGGAAACTAAGGTGTATCCATCTGTGAAAGTTCCATTACTACAGAAATGGGAATGTATAGTTCGACTGTAGGGGTGGTTGAACAATTGCCTTACCCTGTGGTGTTGGGTCGTGACTGTCCCCACTTTCTTCAAATTTTGAATACTGTCCAGTTGGCTAGGCATGAACCACTCCCCTGTCCAGGAGATTCAGATGATAACACAGATTCCCCTGGAGAGGCGAACCAGCCAGGAGAAGGCTCGGAACTTGGAGATGAGTTCTTAAATATGGATTTACCAGACTGGGACCCACCCGAACATCGAGGTAGGTTCGGAACGGCCCAGCTGGAAGATGGGAATTTAAGACATGCATGGGGACATGTGAGAAAAATTGAGGGGGAGTTATGTAATAATAATAGTCCCCTGAATTACCCCTACTTTATGGTAAAAAAACAATCTCCTCTATCAGGTCCAGAAGAGAGGACAAGAAGAAGTGGAGCAACTTCTCATTCCCCGAGCCTACCAGTCGAAACTCCTCAGCTTGGCCCATAGCCACCTCCTGGGAGGACACCTGGGCGTGAAGAAAATGGGTGAAAGGCTACTTTCTCGATTTTTCTGGCCCGGAATATACAAGGCCATCGAAAGATATTGTCGGGAATGCCCAACCTGTCAGAAAACTGCCCCACAACCTTATTATAAAAACCCTCTGATTCCCCTCCCAATAATAGATACTCCTTTTGAGCGGATTGGTATGGACTTAGTGGGACCCCTGATTAAAACTACAAAGGGACATCAGTATATACTGGTGATACCCCGAAGCCATTCCTCTGAGGGCAGCTACGGCCAAAAACATAGCTAGAGAGCTAGTGCACGTTTTCTCTAGAGTGGGAATCCCTAAGGAGATCTTAACAGATCAAGGGACTCCTTTTATGTCAAAGGTCATGCAAGACCTAAGTAAGCTTTTGGGTATTCATCAAATCAGAACCTCTGTTTATCACCCACAAACAGACGGACAAGTGGAGCGCTTCAATAAAACCCTGAAAAGCATGCTGAGGAAAGCCATGCAAAAGGATGGCAAAAATTGGGATCAATTGCTCCCTTATCTAATGTTTGTTATCCGAGAAGTACCGCAAGCCTCGACTGGGTTCTCTCCTTTTGAGTTATTATACGCTCGGAGACCACGGGGATTATTAGACCTGGTCAAAGAGTCCTGGGAGCATCAGCCTTCACCATTACAGACTGTCATTGAACATGTGGAACAAATGAGGGAAAGAATAAACATTGTTGTTCCCATTGTGAGGGAAAATCTGGAGAAGGCCCAGGCGCAGCAACAGCAAATTTATGATAGGGGAGCTATAGTGCGAGAATTTCAGCCAGGGGACAAAGTATTGCTATTGGTCCCGACCCCGGAATGTAAATTCCTGGCATCCTGGCAGGGGCCTTATGAGGTGGTGGAAAAAATGGGTCCAGTCACTTATAAAGTTAAGCAACCTGACAAATGACGACAGCATCAAATCTACCATGTGAATTTACTAAAGAGATGGCATGGTACAGAAGTTTTGCTCACCCACTTCTCCCCTGATCCTTTGGAAGAAGAGACGGGTGCCGTCGCCGTGGGGGACCTGGCTCCGGCGCAGAAGCAAGAATTACAAGAGTTCCTGTCGCAAAACAAGGATGTTTTTTCCCAAAGTCCTGGTTGAACCCACCTCATTCAACATAAGATTATCACGGAACCAGGAAAAAGGGTAAGGTTGGCCCCCTATCGAGTACCTGAAGCAAAAAGGAAACTAATTAAGGAAGAAGTAGAAAAAATGTTAAGAATGGGGATAATAGAAGAATCCCATAGCGAGTGGGCTAGTCCCATAGTACTGATACCCAAGCCAGACGGAACTATTAGGTTCTGTAATAACTTCAAAAGATTAAATGAGATCTCGTTGTTTGACGCATACCCTATGCCTCGTATAGATGAGCTAATCGAGTGATTAGGTAACGCCCGATATATCAGTACGCTAGACCTTACGAAGGGATATTGGCAAGTACCCCTAGCCGAAGAAGCTAAAGCCAAAACCGCGTTTGCCACCCCGGAGGGGCTATACCAGTATCGGGTCCTTCCGTTTGGTTTACACTGCGCTCCTGCTACGTTTCAGCGATTAATGGACCGCATACTCAGACCTCATCGAGATTTTGCGGCTGCCTACCTAGATGACGTCGTAATTCATAGCACGACTTGGGAACAACACCTACTACACTTGGGAGCAGTAACCGGAGCTTTGCGGAAAGCAGGATTAACTGCTAATCCAAAAAAATGTTGTCTAGGGACCTAGGAAGCCAATTATCTCGGTTATACGATTGGGAGGGGAATGATCATGCCACAAGAACAGAAGGTACAGTTAATTAGAAACTGGCCTAGACCTTCTACAAAAAAAGCAAATAAGAACATTTTTGGGATTAGCAAGCTACTATCGTCGATTCATTTCAGGATTTGCCCCATTGCACGACTTAACAAAGACGAGTTGCCCTGAAAAAAATAAAATGGACAGAAAGGGAAGAGAGGGCCTTTCAAGAACTAAAAAAGACTTTGTCATCACAGCCGGTCTTACAGGTACCTAATTTTAACAAAACATTCATGGTACAAACTGATGCATCGGACACTGGGATTGGAGCCATACTGTCGCAGGAAATTGAAGGATCAGAGCACCTCATTTTGTATATTAGCCGTAAATTAAGCCCTGCGGAGAAACATTATTCCACAATCGAAAAGGAGTGTCTTGCGATCAAATGGGCCCTGGATTATTTAAAATATTATTTATTGGGAAGACGATTCATCTTGTATACTGACCATGCGCCACTAACCTGGTTGTTAAGGAACATGGACAAAAATGATCGGATTACGCGATGGGGCCTTAGTCTCCAGAGGTTTCAGTTCCAAACGGTTTATAGACCAGGAAGAAAACAAGGTAATGTCGATGCCCTCTCCCGAATGCATTGTTTCTTTTCCAGACAGCCCGAGGACGGGGCTGATCTCAGGGGGAGGGTATGTAAGAGGACCAGAGGGAGGGTCATCCAGGACAGGTATTTTAGGAACGATCTGCTCACTGTACTTGACTTAGAGCTCACCAAGATGGCCGCTAAGAGAAACCAGCTGACCCGCAGATGGAAAGGGCTCAGGCTGAAAGACAACGAGACGCAGGTGGGTCTCATCAGGAAACAAAATATATATGCCCCGGAAACAGTGAACCGGCGTGGAAGCCAGTAGGTGAATGTGTGTTGGAGAAGATAGGGGAGTTTGGTTGGAGTGAATAAAGATTTAAGGACAACGGATTTTCGGAATAAATAAAGGATAACGGTATACGGCTTGTGATTTGGACTCGACGCGGATTTGTTGGATTTTACGAACTTTTGGAACACGGACTGAACAAGGACAAAGAAAACGGATTGCGGACTGGTTTGGAAGACGGACGAACGAAAGAAAAGGAAGAAACCTCGCGAAAATAAAAGAAGAGTTTGTGGTGTGAGTACTTTCGTACTTATTACATTTATCTATTCCCCCGGAGACGCCACAAAACATAAACACAGTCTCATGGTTAAATAGTCAAGTCTAGCCATGTGTGAGTCTAGTCTCACAGAGCTTCAACAACAGATGACAACTTGTGAGTTAGATTAAGAATGAATAAAAGCATTTCATTAATAACGCATTTGCGTTTGCGTTTGTCTGGGTGCTGACAAAGTAAAAAACAATTACTTTTTGACAATGAAGAACTGTGTGTGTGTGTGTGTGTGTGTGTGTGTGTGTCTCTGCTGGTGTTTGTAATCGTTTTTATTTTTAAATACATTTTAGCAAAGTAATGTACCATAAAAGTATTGAGACATATTTGGGTTAACATGTTCAGTGTTCAGTGTGTGGTAATTTGTTTGGTGCGAGTGAAGTTTTATTTAATCTCTGACCCAGGGAAAAGTTTTATTTTTTCAAAGAAACGTTTGTTAAAAAAAAAAAGTCATGGCGGCAGCTGGATTTGAACACGCAACATATGATGGAGTCAGGAACCTAACCCACAGCGCCACTGGCAAAGCCGCATGAGGAGTGTTGAAAAAGCCCTACAGAAACAGTATCAACAGACATTGTACAGCGTGTACTATTCTTGTGTTGTGGTACATGAATATAATTATATCGTTTTTAATTTCTTTAGATACGCGATTCCATATTACAGATGCAGCCATTCAAAATGCACGGTACAAACCCGCGGTACAGTAAACTACCCACAAGCCACTGCAGGGCACCGCGGTAAGTGATTGGCTGGCCAAAATAACTGACAGGGGCACTCGTGGTGCATTGGTTGGTAGTGAAAAGATTTAATCATTTAATCTCTTTACTGTGCACATTTTAATCCTCTTTGTATTGAATATTGATATGGAATTTTACCACTAAAGGGAAATTTTAGTAGCTGAGCATAAAAAGAAGAGGAGCATAACGCATCTGAAGGTCATAAACGATATTAATTTAGGAACATAAACATTACTATATGTACGTAAACTGTACTGTGTATGGCTGGTCTTGGTAGTTTAAAGAAAAAATACACACCAGTCTTCCATTTCTCTATAAACATTTTAAGCATGAAAGTGTTATGAAACGGTACCCAAAAATGCTATTGATGTATAGAATGAATTTTAATTTAAAATTATTTATAAATTATTTAACACGAAAATTAAGCTGTTTACATCTTCCGCCTGAGAACAGTCACCCGTTGCTACTCAACGCAGAAACACAGCCACTAACTAGCAAAGAGAGGACATTAGCTAGCCAATATGATAAAGAAATAAATGATTATTTTGTTTATTTCTTTTGCACTTTTATTTGAACATTTCCATCGATTGTACAAGCACTTGAAAACTGTCCAATCCCTAGTTCATCAGGCATTTTCTTTTACGCTGCGGGCATTCTCCCAGTCTGGTGCCGGTCTGTGTCTTCTAGGATATAATGCCAGCGATTTTTTGTTAAATTTGGGTTTCCAATAACACCGCAGCAAACTCTTGTTTTTATGTCCACTATAACAGACAATCTCCTTTGCTTTTAACCGAGCGTTTAATAATTTCCTAAAATGAAAATGATTTACTTTATTTCCCTTACGGGATCAATAAAATTATCTATCATCTATCTACTTAAACTTTGGGACAGAATTCTGGGTTCTCCCTATACCAGAGATTATGGTAGGGCTTCAGAATGGTGATTGGCTGACACCATCTGACACCCCTCTGATTGGAGAAAAAAGACGTGCTGGTTTGCTATACATACTGTACCAGGAAGAGGATTTCTTTCTATTCGAATCGTGTATTTTAAAAGTTTAATTAAGAAGTAAAAACCTTACAGCGTACACAGATTTCTAAACTGATCAGGAGGAAGAAAAATCACCCGTGTTTCGTCCATAAAAAGTGGTTATTAACTATCGAAACCTGTTTTATTTATTTTATTTTTATTTAGATTAAGAGTTCCCGTCACCCCCATTCTCATTTAAATCACAAACCCGTGTTTAATTAAATGTCTTTTAACGTAAATCGTTATCTTTGTCTTATGCATAATAATGTTCACCACTCTGTCCAGCAAATTAATAATAAACTTTATTTTATATAGCGTTTTAAACGAATAGGTATTTAGATCGCTCATAAACCTAATCACTTATTCTACATAAACACAGCGTAATTGCTTTCTGAAAATGCTTTTTCTTTTTATTTAGGCTCAGATTTCAACTATAGATCGTATTATTAATAACCATAATAACGACCAACCAACAAAAACAACCATATAAACATAATACCAACCAAAAACATAGATAACAACCACAATACAAAATCAAATATATCAAACCATTAAACTCTCTCAAATTCCTCCAATTATCATAACCCCGCCCCTTATGCAAAACCAAACCCTCCTCCCATCCCAGTTCATCCTCTTTATCATAAACAAAATCCACCTTAATTTTCAACATAAAGCATTACACAAAATCAATACCTCAACACTCCATACTCAACAACAATAATTCACAAACAGCCAGAACATGTAACTCCACATTCCCAAATAGACCTCATTTCCCCGCCCCTTATGCAAAACCAACATCCCTCCCCTGTTATCTCTCTCCGCTGGCGTTTGTAATCGTTTTTATTTTTAAATAAATTTTAGCAAAGTCATGTATTTTAAAAATCTTAAGATTTCTATATTTATGTCTTTATTTAGTGGTTTCATTAGTGACAAAGGCTAAACTTTCTTGGAAAAATGTCTTTTATGTAAACCATGTTTGCTATTAATTCATTTAGGGCTAGAATATGTTCATTGTCTTTCAATGAAAGAAATGTTCCTTTCGCCGTAGTTGGGAGACATTAGAAGCTTGCCACGCCCGGACTGTTACACCAACGTATGAGCATGTTAAAGCGATTTCATTGAGGAGCCTAGCTTTCTTAACTAGTAAGTACTGTACTTACTGGGTTTTTGAGGGGGGGAGGTGTCTTTCGCTGGAAATCTCGCCCTCTTCTACTTTGAAAATACCTGTGAAACCGGTTTAATTCGTCACAGCCAGCACTCCCGCAGAGAGGGGGGTTGTACTTGCAGTGTATCGGTATACAGTAGATGGGAAAGCCAGAGCCAACCGCTACGCCGCCCACGTGTTATGCTCTTCTTTAATGTCTAAGCCGGAACACATCATTATATCTCATTTTGTATTTCTTAAAAAAAAAATCGTTTGCCCAGCCTAACAGTATTGTTGTTATTGTTTTTAACCTGTAAAGCGCTTTGAGGAGCCACCTTTAAAGGCGCCATATACAATAAAGTTCATTATTATTACTATTGTTAATTTGCTGGACAGAGAGGTGAACATTATTACACAGAAGACAAAGATAGCGATTTACGTTGCATTGTGCATTGTGCTGCTGTAATACAGTTTTAAATAATTAAAAGTCTAAACAGTATCAGCTTTATTTATGGGTTTTAAATAAAGGCGATTTAAACGCAATTTAAATCAATATAAATGTTTATATTGTAACGCATAGGTGACTATTCATTGTTATTAAAATGACTTAAATTCGATCATGTTGTGATATTTAGAAATATACATTTGTTTGGTGCGAGTGAAGTTTTATTTAATTTCTGAGCCATACTGACTCTTATGGAAGCCAGTTTCATTTAATTAGTATTAAAATTCGCACTGATTCCCTTGCGAAGATACGGACATAGGAATATTCGTGCGTGGTAAAAAAATGGCATAAAAACGACAAAGTGAAGGCTGTGAAAACATTCACAATGTACTTTATACACAAAGCCAGTGTTCTCACAACTCTAGGAGGTTTCGTGAAAATGCTACAGGCGTGCCAAAATTGTTTTTTTAAATTCAAGGTGACTTTACCGCGGTTTTCATTTTCAGATTGTGAATCAAAAAAGGCATTTAATTAAACTAGCGATTGCGATTGTAATCAATTACTGTATTGATTGAAACACACATTCTGTACAGATACAGTACAGTCACATTCTCCTGTAGTCCAGTGGTGTAAAACGAATAAGCAGGTGATTGAGATAACAATGCACCGCCCACTGAGTGGAATGTTCTCATTTGTTCTCAAGTGTAAAAAGAGGTGATAATTCTTAATAATTCCGTGTCGCATTAACTAACCTCTTCAGTTTATTCCGCCAGACAGTACATGAATATAATTATATCATTATTAATTTGTTTAGATACGCAATTCCATATTATATTCCCTGTTAATCAAATTCTAAAAGTATGCATTTGTTAGATAACAAGCGAATTCACAGAAAAGGTTAAAAGACTATCACTTTTCACAAAGTATATAATCCTAATATGGCCAGAAGGAGCACGTAAAAACGTTTCCCAAATAACAACATGTAAGACTTTGATGCTTAAAATGTTTAGGGAGAAATGGAATACTGCTGTGTATTTTTTCTTTAAACTACCAAGACCAGCAATATACAGTGCAGTTTACATACAGTAATATGTTTATGTTCCTAAATTAATATCGTTTATGAGCATGTGAAAGGCATGGTGAATCGGAGATTCTCAAGAATTACTTTGTATCATTGGAAACGAATGCGTGATCGGATCAACTAAATGCTGTGGTGTTACTTTTTGTCAATGAAAAAATAAACTCTTTTCGTTTACAAAGATGGTTACAAAGAATGTGGACCAGGGTAATATTTTGAGCTTACAGCTTGTCCAAGGTCATTCATTATTAATACTATTAGTAATATCTTCGGTAAAGACTTTGATGCATAAAATATTCCTGCATAATTAAAATATGTATAATAAAGGTGGTAGGTTGTGTACTTTTGTCCAAAAGAACAATCTTGCTTTTATAAAATATACCGCCTTTTTCATGTTTAATGATTAACATGCTGTAATACACTGTTTAAATTTAAAAATCTAAAGAGTATACAACTTAAATTCTTAATTGAATAAAGATTGTCCCTCAGCAGTGATTCGAAACTGACATTTTCTGGTGACAGCTCAAATGCTGTACAGGAGAGGTTAACCTTTATTAGCTCCACCTGGCGGTTTTACAAGGTGATTCCGGATACTATTAACATAATCTAATTTGCATACGGTATGATGCGGTTTACTGTGACACGCCCACCGTGTTATACCGCAGCATACCCCGCTTGTTTTGAATGGCTGCATCTGTATATTCCCTTTTAATTAAATTCTAAAAGTTTGCTTGTTGCCTCCGGTATCACGTTAGTTAAAGTCTTCGATGTTTAAAATGTTTAGGGAGAAATGGTTTACTGGTGTGTATTTCTTCTTTAAAGTACCGAGACCAGCCATATACTGTATGTTTATGCTCCAAAATTAATATCGTTCATGGCCTTCACACGCGTTACAGTATGCTCCTATTCTTTTTATGCTCAGCTACTAAGATTTCCCTTCAGTGGTAAAATTCCATATAAATATTCAATACTAAAACGGGCACAGTAAAGACATTTAAATCTTCCTACGACCGACCAACGCACCACGAGTGCCTCTGTCGGTCAACCAGTCACGTACCGCGGTATATTGCGTCATTGCGCGTCACGATCCGCGAGGCCGTAGCCAATTACCTCCGGTACGTGTCAGTGCCGCGCACTTTGAATGGCTGCATCTGTAGTCCACATGAAAGGTAGAAATATTCTCTTGTCTGTCTCTTGTTTGTATGTAACTGAATGTCCATGACAATGTACTGTTAGTTTTAATTTAAGAATGGCATTTGTGTTAAAATATGCCAGATAAGTTTATGTAACTGCTCATGCGACACTCAGTTGTAATTAGTCAAAAAATAAACTCGAAGAACAGCTGCGGGTTTGAATCTGAACATGTATCAGATTGCAGCGCCTTTTACTTCCATTGACAAATGATAGAGATTCGAAGAGAGATCCTTCAGACCAGCAAGCAAACCCATGGCTATTTCGGTTTTCTATCTAGGCAACGTTGGTGTCTGCAATAGCATAAATGAAAGCGTTATGCAATTTCTGCGGCTACATTTGTTGCACTTCATGCGCAGTGAGAGTGTTTCTCACACCAAATAAAAAGTCAACAATTAGCGATCAGGCCTTCTCCTCAGTTAATACACTGAAACCCTTTGATGTTAACAGTTCTTTACAGGCGTGCTTTACAAGAACCTATCGTGTCGGTTCTTTCAGCTTTATTAGGTTTTCAAAGGCATAAGTAGAACACCGGTCGTGCGAACACAAAACGTGTTCTTATCTGAAGAATTGATTTCCATGGCAGAGGGTCCAAGCGATTTAGCGTTTTAAAAGTACCAGAAAAAGGGGAAGCGGCACTTTGCCTTTGCCGCGCAGGCATACGGTGACGTACGGCAGACGCCGTAGTCGGCAGGATTCAAAACTGCGCGGGGAGTCCCCAACAGATTTTTAGTCTATCGCCTTAGCCACTCGGCTACGACTACAGCAAGCTCTGCTACCGCTGCATTCCTCCTACAAACTAACATGGAGTGCGATGTGGCTGCGGAAACCTTTTCAAAGTCGCTCTCCGTTCAAAAAAAAATCTTTGAAAAAATACATGCCGGCAGACAGATACGCCTCAGAGGGTTTAAGGGCAGCTTCACGTTCGAATGATCAAGTCTCCCCGTCCAGATGTCAAAATGCAACTTTGGCAGACAGAAAAAACATCAACAAATGAGAAATGTGGACAAGGATTTTACAAGCTGCACCACACTGCACTTTGAAAAGCATTTACATTAGTGTTAGACGCGGGAATTGCCTTTGATTTACGCGCTTACGAAAGCCCTCAGCTCCTGCAGTTGAGTATAATGCCGTTACGTGTCGAAGCAGTATTTTACGTCATCCTACCACTGCAACACGGGGCATATATGGAAATGAGCACACGCTACGAATCGTCTCAATCACTACCTAGAGATGTAAGGCGCATTGAAGGGTGCACCCCCATCATTAATCGTTGCGCGTTTATGAAAGGAAAGCTCTTGAGCAGTCTTTGAAACAGTTCGGATGAAACACTTGATTGCTTCCATGTGCATCTGGAATTGATTTCTTATTTTCATTTCACGCCGCCCAAAGCATTTCTAAAACAGGAGATTCGCATTTGGGAATGCGTCCTGCTGTACAAATAAAACTGGTCTACGGGTCTGAAACCTGCTCCACAGAAAACACTTTTGTTGCGCTTTTGATTGTACTGTATAACGTCTAGAGGAATCACAAACTATTTGAGAGGCCATCATTCCAGGGGGAACTGACAAAGTCTATCTCTAAACACCTAGCGCAGTCTCTCGAGAGACTGTCAAAAATTGCTTTCTCCGTTTGCGTTGCAAGTAAGTGAAAGAGCGGTCTTAACCCAGAGCCACTTGGGAGCAGTGGCACGTAAATACTGTTCAATTCAATTCAATTCAAGGTGCTTTATTATCATGACCGATGGGTACAATCAGTGTTGCCAAAGCAAATCAAATAATAAAATTAACAGAACAAAACATAAAATAAAATCTACAGACATATTACAGACATTTACAACAGAGACATGTCATAAAATATTTACATATACTGTAAACATATTGAGCATTATTGGGAGACAGGCTCACTGTTCCTCAGGCTGTGACAGGAGATCACATACTGGGCTGCCAGTTCAACTGAGTTCCCTCCTCCCTCTCCCAGTAGGATTGGGACCCGTTGTGATCTGGCAGGTGTGGGAACTCTGGGACTAGATTTCTGAATTTAGGGAAGGATGTTTCTCTAATCCCAGAGTATCTGTCACAGTGCAGTAGGAAGTGCACCTCTGCCTCTATTTCTCCCCGCTGGCAGTGGGAGCACAGCCTGTCCTCTTTGGGCAGCCAGGTCTGCCTGTCGCCCAGTTTCTATTGCCAGGCTGTGGTCACTGAGCCTTTACTTCCTCAGGGTCTGTTTCTTTTTTTTGTGTCTGGTTCTGCTGCAGCCCCTGTTCTGTGGGCGACAGCAGGACCAGGTCATCTGCATAGAGCAGGAACATGATTTCTGTGTCGTGTAGTGTGAGACCAGGAGCTGCAGACTTTTCCAACATTCCTGTTAATTCGTTGATATAGATATTGAACAGTGTTGGGCTCAGGCTGCAGCCCTGTCTCACCCCACGGCATTGGGTGAAGAATTTGGTCCTTTTGTTTCCAATTTTCACTGCACATTTGCTCTCTGAATACATTGATTTAATTATTCAGGTGGGTAGCTGCGTCAGCATGCGTAGGCTGCAAAGGAACAAGTAAAAGGTTTATTCCATGCTGAAAAAAAGAAGAAAGAGAACACAACGTTTCGGCCGTGGAGCCTTCTTCAGGTGTGAGAGAGACAGGGCAGTAGGCAAAGGTAAAGTAGCGGGAGAACAAAGGTTGGGAGGGAGGAGGAGTGAGAGGCGGGAGCAGGGGACAGAAAGAGAGGCCAATCAAGAGGTGTGAAGTCAGAATGGGTGCAGAGAGGTGTGAAATGAAACTTCCAATGAATGGAGAAAATTTAAAAGAACAGTAGTCTGTCGTTAAGGGAAGGGAGAAGGTATGATCCTAGCTGCAGAATAATTTTAGTTTCGGTGGTCTTTCTGATGTATGAGTTCGGAAAACCGTCTTTGAGAACACAGACGGAGAGATTAGAGTGGTCGTGGCCGTCAGAGGTGAAATGAGAAACAATGGGCTTGGAGAGATCTTTAATCTTTACAGCCCTGACGTGTTCTCTGAAACGGTCTCCGAGTCTCCTTCCTGTTTCTCCAATGTAGATGGCTGGGCATTTACTGCAAGAGATACAGTAAATAAGGTTGCTGGAGGTACAAGATGCATTCTGGGTGATCCGGAATTGTCCTGAGGGCCCTTGAATGAGTGTGGTGGTGGCTGTGTATTTGCAGGTGATACAGCGAGCTCTGTTGCAAGGGAAAGTGCCTGGTGTGGATGGTTGTTGAGGGCGGTCAAGGGAGCTGTGAACAAGGAGGTTACGCAGATTAGGTGGTCGGCGATATGAGATGATAGGACGATCAGAAAAGAGGGCCCCAATGGAGGGATCATCCTGTAGGATTGAAAAGTTGTGGTTAATGGTCATGAAAAATGAGTACATTTCGAGGGCTTGGTTCTCGAAGTCGATGTCGTCGCTGCATAATCGTCGTAACCTAAGGAACTGTGAAAAAGGAAGAGAGTTTTTAGTGTGGTTGGTGTGAAATGAGCTGTACAGGAGGTAGCTGTGTGAATCCGTGGGTTTGTAATAAACTGAAGTGGACAGTCGGGGGTAGTTGATAGACAAGTGGATGTATAGAAACGGAAGAGTAGTGGAAGATATGTTAATCGTATATTTGAGGGACGGGTGGAAGTTGGTGAAATGGTGCAGGAAGAACTCAAGCTGATCGTTGGAGCATGTGGCGGCACCAACGCAGTCATCAATATATCATTTGTAGAGGTCAGGGACATAGCCAGTGTAGGAAGCGAAGAAGTGTTCTTCTACCCAGCCGACAAAAATGTTGGCATAGCTGGGTCCCATTCTGGTGCCCATGGCAACTCCACTGACCTGTTGGTAAAAGAGATTATTGAAAGAGAATGCGTTCAGTGTGAGGACCAATTCTGCAAGGCGTACCAGGGTGTGGGTGGGTGGATCAAGCACTGTGCGTTTGTCCAGCATGTGCTTGAGTGCTGTAAGGCCGTCATTATGGGGAATGACGGTGTACAGAGATGTGTTGTCCATGGTAAAAATGTAGCATTCGGTACCCTGAAATTGGAAATCATTAAAAAGTTGGAGCGCGTGGTTGGTGTCTTTGATGTATGAGGGAAGATCTTCAACCAGCGGTCTCATGAGGCTGTCGAGAAAGGCTTAGATGTAAGTAGTTGGACAGTTACATGCTGATACGATGGGGCGTCCAGGGTTGTCCGGTTTGTGGATTTTGGGGAGGAGGTAAAATTGAGATACCTGTGGATGTTCCATGATGAGCCGGTTTGCCTCCTGGGGGAGCTCATTACTGCTGATAAGAAGAGAAATGGTGGATACCACTTCCTTTTGGTAGTCAGTGGTAGGGTCCTGTTGGAGAGGGAGGTAGGCAGAAGTGTCAGTTAGTTGTCTAGAGGCTTCAAAGATATATAGATCCTTACGCCACACCACAACAGCACCTCCTTTGTCCGCTGGTTTGATGACGATATCATCCCTGTTGCGGAGAGACTGGAGCGCCTGATTTTCTCCTTGGGTGAGGTTAGACCTATGTTTACTGGGTATAGAGAGTGCCTTGGGAGCTTGATTAGTGCATTGGTTGATGAAATAATCAACTGGTGGAAAACGGCCAGAGGAGGGAGTCCAACAGCTCTGTTTGGGATTAATGTTGTTAATGACATCAATAACCGGGTTGTTATCAGCTGCCTGTGAAGAGGAATTGTCGGCAAAATGTGCTCTGAGACGGATCCTGCGGTAAAAGCGGTTAAGGTCGACATTGGTCTGGGGGATGTCCAGCTTCCTGGGAACTGGTACAAAACTGAGCCCTTTGCTGTGGAGGGATCGCTCATCCTGTGAAAGGGAAAGGTCAGAAGGTATGGTGACAACAAGGTTAGGGTTGGTGAGGGTGTTCGGGGTGTTGATGGTTTTCTTCTGTAGAAGATGACTGAGTTTTTTGTTTTTTGATTTAATTATGTCGTACACATTGCCTCCTATGCCACTTTGGAGTAGTTTATAAAACAATCTTTTATGCCAAATTGAGTCAAATGCTTTTTTGAAATCGACAAAGCAGGCAAAAATTTTTCCTTTGTGTTTCTGGTGGACGTGTTTGTCTATCAGTGTGTGTAGGGTGTAAATGTGATCAGATGTGCGGTGATCTGGTAAGAAGCCAATCTGACTCTTGCTCAGGACATTGTGTTCAGTAAGGAAGGCCACTATTCGTGTATTTAGGATACTGCAGAATACCTTCCCCAGGTTACTGTTCACACAGATGCCCCGATAGTTGTTGGGATAGAGTATCTCCACTCTTATAGATGGGCGTGATCAGTCATTGGTTCCAGGCCTCGGGGAAACATCCGGCTGTCATGATAAGATTGAGGAGTTTGAGCAGGGCTTGTTGCAACTTTGGGCTGCTGTGTCTCAGCATCTCATTTATGACTCCATCTTGGCCACAGGCTTTGCGTGGTCTGAGGGCCTGGAGTTTGTCCAGTAGCTCCTGCTCAGTGATAGGTGAGTCTAAGGGGTTTTGGTTGTCTTTGATAGCCAATTCAAAAATTTCGAGTTTTTCATAAATGGTGTTTTGGTCTGATTGATTTGTATTTGGGAGCCTTTGATAGTGATTTTCAAAGTATGTTTGCCAGATTGTTCCATTTTGGATGGCCAATTCTTCTGGTTTTGATTTATTTAAATTGTTCCACTTCTCCCAGAAACAGTTCTGATTTAGTGACTCCTCAATTTCTGCAAGTTGTTTGTTTATGTACGTGTTTCTTTTCTTTTTCAGCGTGTGTTTGTAAAGTTTTACCGTATCACAGTAGCTGAGGTGTAGTTTTGTGTTTTGTGGTTGTCTGTGTTTTTGATTTGATAGTTTTCGTAGTGCATTTCTGATGTTTTTGCACTCCCTATCAAACCACTTTTCTTTTGCTTTTTTTTTTGGTAGTTTTTTGATTTAGTTGTTTTTAGTTTAGATTTTGATGCCAGTTTGTGAAATAGGTGATTTAGTTTTTGTGTGGCCAAGTTTATGCCTAATTTGTTGGTTTGATACGGAGTGTTTAGGAATGTGAATTTCTTCATCGCCCAGTACAGTTTGGTATCTGTCTAGGCTGTTTGTGTCCCATCTGTACGCCTGGTTGAGGTCGTACAGCTGGCTGGGCTGTGTCAGTGTGTCTCTGTGCTGGTGTGCTCTCTTCATGTAGAGTGTGATCTGGCTATGGTTGGAGAGAGGAGTTTGTGGCCTGATAGTGAAGGCACTGATACAGGAGGGGTCCAGGTCGGTGATGGCGTAGTCCACCACACTGCTGCCCAGAGCTGAGCTGAAGGTGAACCTGCCTAGAGAGTCCCCTCTAGTGCTGCCTTTGACGATGTACAGGCACAGCCCTTGACAGCTGGAGCAGCTCGCGCCCGGTGCTGTTGACCGTGGAGTCATGGCTGCAC